>NC_141004.1:69793543-69809198 GCF_052327205.1 Somniosus microcephalus | reverse complement strand
CTGGAGTTGACCCTCTGGCATACATCCCTCCAAGCTCGTCGGTAGTCCTTATGATTCGGCCTCCTGCCATTGTCTGGGTAGAGAACATCTCGCCGGCGCTCCACTGCGGCCACCAATTGCTCCAGAGCCTCATTGGTGAAGCGCTCTGCTCTCTGTCTCTCCTTCTCCATCTGGTCCACATTTTTAGCACCAGAGAAGGGCCTGTGCCGATTCTGAGGCCTGCAAGGCGCAGAGTGTGGATGCTGAAGCTGACTGACCCACCCCTTTAAGAGCTGGCCGGCGCCTGGAAGTCTTGTGGTCATCGGTAATTGAGAGCACCTGCGCTGCGCCCGTCTGCCGCGATATTGGGTTGCCCCGGAAGTTCAGCGCCTTAGGAGCCCCGTGTAATGCCTGAACTCGCGCCTCAATCACCTTTGGGGCGCTGCAACCCAATATCGCGCAAGGTGGCGATAAGTTGTGTCTGGCTATAAACTTTGCGCAGCGCCAATTCTAATGCCCCAAGTGGGGCTATAACCAATTTCTAGGCCATATATGACTCTATGGGGGAGAAATTCAGTTGTTAGCACCACCGATTAACGCCTAAAGAGGCCGAGAAGTGGGGCGTTAGCCAATTTCCGGGCGGGCGCAACGCGCCTAGCACCTCGCCCTATATTGAGCATGCATTTAGCGCCAGCGCTAAATCTTAGCGCCCGCTTATGGGCGCAGGCTGATTATGACGTCATTTGAGTGTGCAACGCCTTTTGGGCGCCCCGGACCGGAAATTCAGTGGTGCCCCCCTCCGTAGCGACTGGCGCTAAAAGTGACAGCTTACCTGGACCTTACCAAGTCGCTCTTGGGCTGGTGGAGCGTTATTTAAAGGGGACTGGTGTGGTTTAAAAGCGGCAGCCATTTTTGGAGCACAACTTCCTCGAGAGCTACAAAGAGTTGCTGAGCTGCACACTGAGAGCCATTTGACCACTGAGCCAGCGCAGACAGACGATCTTCAGCCTTCTGACCATCACCTTGCTGTTGGTGAGCCTTGACAGCGGGGAACCTTCCTGTGGGCACTTATTATGGGTGCTGCATTGGAGGGGAACGTCCTGCTGCTGAATCATCTGGAAAGGGCACTGAGATGCTGGGAGAGGAGGGCGGGCATGGCCAGACGGAGGAGGGCCAACAGACGTCGCCACAGCAGACCTTACGCTGGCAGGGTTTTCCGACAGCAGTTTTCCTACATGAACATGCCGGAGGAGCAGTGTGTCAGAAGGCTGCGATTTAGAAAGGAGGTGGTGACTGAGCTGTGCCAGCTGCTTCAGCCAGATCTGCAGCCTCAGATAAGGTGCAGGACATCTCTGTCGGTGGCTGAGAAGATGCCTGCTGGCCTGAACTTCTACGCGAGCGGCTCTTCTCAGGCTGCGCGTCAGAGGCTGATCAGAAGTAGCTTCTAGGCCCCTCTCACGGAATGCTTGCTGCCATTCCAAGAACAGGAATGGAACCAGTCTGATACCCCCAAGCCTGTGAAGGGCAAGATGCATGTAAATAGCAAGTTTGCTGATGATACAAAGTTAGGTGGGAAAGTAAGCTGTGAGGAGGACGCAAAGAGGCTGCAATGGGATATAGACAGGTTAAGTGAGTGGGCATATGGTGGCAGATGGAGTATAATGTGCGGGAATTTGAAATTATCCACTTTGGGAGGAAGAGTAGAAAAACAGGCTATTTTTTAAAAGAGGAGCGATTAGGAAATGTTGGTATGCAGAGGGACCTGGGTGTCCTTGTACGTGAATCACAGAAATTTAACATGCAGGTAAAGCAAGCAATTAGGAAGGCAAATAATATGTTAGCTTTTATTGCAAGGGGGTTGGAGTATAAGAGTAAGGAAGTCTTGCTGCTATTATACAGGGCTTTGGTGAGACCACACCTGGGGTAATGTGTACAGTTTTTGTTTCCTTACCTAAGGAAGGATATACGTGCCTTGGAGGTGGTGCAGCAAAGGTTCACTAGACTGATTCCTGGGACGAAAGGGCTGTCCTATGAGGAGAGATTGAGTAAAATGGGCCGATGCTCTCTGGAGTTTAGAAGAATGTGAGGTGATCTCACTGAAATGTGTAAAATCCTTAGAGGATTCTGGATGTTGCCCCTGGCTTGAGAGTATAGAACTAAGGGTCACAGTCTCAGAATAAGGGGTCGGCTATTTAGAACTGAGATGAGGAGAAATTTCTTCACTCAGAGGGTAGTGAATCTTTGGAATTCTCTACCCCAGAGGGCTGTGGAGGCTCAGTCGTTGAGTATATTCAAGACTGTGATTGATTTTTGGATACTAAGGGAATCAAGGGATAGGGCAGCAAAGTACAGCTGAGCTGGAAGATCAGCCATGAACTTATTGAATGACGGAGCAGGCTCAAGGGGCTGTATGGCCTAATCCTGCTCCTATTTCTTATATTGTTAATCGGCAGCACCGCCACGCTAGTTGTCCACATGTACACATTCCAGCAGAGATCACTGTTTAATGATCGGGAACAGGAATTCTTGTCAATTTTGTTTCTTCCTGCCTAGCCGAACAACAACTTCCATTTATATAGCGCCTTTAACATAGTGAAATGTCACAAGATGCCTCGCAGCAGCATAATCAGAAAAATTACAAGATCACGCTGTAATTGCACTCAGCTGGCAGTGGTGGCGCTGCAGCATGACCAGTGGCAGGAGGGTGTAATTACAGCGTGAAAAGTTGACATAGCCATTTTCCATTATAAATGTGGACAGAGGAATTTAAAATGGAAAATATATAACAATAAGGAGAGAATATAAGATTCTAAAATAGGAACCAAATCGCGGTCCAAAACCCCTCCAGCACTACTTCACCCGAAGACTTTCTGTGTGCAACGCCACACAATTAGTTCATTTTAAAATATTGTGATGGTGATCACTTTTTACGTTAATATGTGTTGATTTTTTTTAATTGTAGAATTTTATGATCACCAACATACAGAATCAGCGCTACTGGATAGGGCTCAGTGACCTTACTGTGGAAGGGCAATGGCACTGGGTCGATGAGACTGACAGTAAAACCACCGGAACGTAAGTTTGAAACGTTGCTGCTATATGGTCGCACTTTCTCCCAACTCACAGCAGAGAAGGGTTTTACGTAAGCACGGACTGCAGCGGTTCAAGAAGGCGGCTCACCACCACAATTAGCAATTAGGGATGGGCAATAAATGCTGGCCTTGCCAGCGATGCCCGCTTCCCATGATAGAATTACAAAAAAGCAGACCGAACGCCGTCCATTGCAAGGCTGGTGTGGCACGGAACCAGGAAAATCCCAGGTACCAATCCTTGCTCCGAGTCAGATTCGCTATTCCTATTCGAGGTGGAGGTATAGGCACGATTCATCGCTGTGACTCTGGGCTAGGTGGGAGCAAAGAAAACCCGCCCGCATTCCTGCCCCTAATCACTAAGCGGTGATTCCTGCTGGAATGTGTGTGCACGCGTGGACACCTGGCTTGGCTGTACAGCCTGCCAACACTCGCTGTTTAGGTTCGCACATGGCCACTTGAGTGTGGCAATGGGCGGCAATGGTGCCCATGGAACTGTACCCGGGCATGAGTCAGTTCCTACAGGAGAAGCATTGAGAGAGTCAGAGGGGAATAAAGGAACTAAGACCGGAGTGGGGCCACTGATCACCAAGAGGGGATTCGGCCCCTCGAGCCTGTTCCTCTTTGAAAGAGCAATTCCATTAGTCCCACCTTCCTGCTCTTTCTCCACAGCCCTGAACATTTTCCCCCTTTAAGTATTTATCCACTGGGGAACTGGGAATGTTTTCCTTATTTCACAGAAAATGGAGAGGCAGATAATTGACAGATACATTCCTTCGGTTAAAGCACAATGCAACGCTGCTTGAACATCATTAAATCACACCTGTCATCTTTCAAAAGCTTAGATCCCGTACAAATGGGTTGTTTAACATTTGTTAATACTCGGTCAATTCTACCGAGCCCGACAAACCTGGGCTGAGCCACGTCTCCTTGCTCTCTGGTTGATTCTCCTGCCATTCTCTGCATTGCAGGTTCTGGGCACCTGGGGAGCCCAATAATAAAAATAAAGACGAACACTGCGCTCACACATTCAACAACGGACAGTGGAACGATGACAGATGCGCGAACACCTATAAATGGATCTGTGAACGACCCTCGTTTTCATATTTCATGAATTAACCAGAAGTGACAATGTGCCGACACTGGCTCTGCTGAAGTTGCTGCAGGAAATGGTAGTAACAAACAAAGCTCAAAGTGGGAAAGATGGGGAGTGGGAGGGGGAAGGGGGGATTTGTGGGGAGGGGATTTGTGGGGAGGGGGAGGGGGGGATTTGTGGGGAGGGGGAGGGGTTGGGTGGGGATTTGTGGAGTGGGGATTTGTGGGGTGGGGATTTGCAGGGAGGGGGAAGCGTATCAAGGCGAGGGAGGTCAGTGCTGCGAATCTCTGTCGCCCTGGGTGCTACGGTTGGCCTCAGTACCTCTGGCTGGTGAGTGGAGGTAAATCGAGCAGCGTTCTTGCGATCCATCGCCATCCCCTGAACCCAGGAAAGTGGGTAAGGACCAGAACCAGGAGCAGGCTCGGCTGCGATGCCCCACACAATCGAATAGCCAGAAGACACTCAATGGCTCAACACATGAAGTATGACACTAGAGGGTTCCTGACAATGGAGATGCCTCAGCCCGAGCGAAGGGGCAAGTGGGAAAAGAGATTAAAACTTGTTGAGGTGCAGCCGCACAATCCCCGATCCTCATCCCACTCCTCCTCTCCAACTCCCATCCCCTCCTCCTCCTCTCCCCCTCCCCCCTCATTCCATCCTCCTCCTCCTTCCCTCCTCCTCACCCCTCCTTCTCCTCCCCCTCACCCCCTCCCTTTCCCGGGATTAATGTGAACGAAGGGTAATTTCTGTTGAAGAATGCGTTGAGGAGAATGAGGTGTTGAAGTGGGTTGGACTCTGGACCTTTTACCTCTGTGGGGGGCCTGGGTTCAAGCCCACCTCTCGAGAGATGGAGGTCCCCACTGACTGTGTGAAATGAGTTTGGTCAGCCTCAGCTTCTTCTTCTTAGGCAGTCCCTCGGAACTGAGGATGACTTGCTTCCACATTAAAAATGAGCTCGCAGGTGGCTGATTAGTCCAATGCGGGACCTACAGGCTCTGTCACAGGTGGGACAGACAGTGGTTGAAGGGTTGGGTGGGTGGGGTGCTTGGGTTGACGTGCGCTCCTTGCACTGCTTGCGCTTGGCTTCTGCTTGCTCCCGGCGAATAGACTCGAGGTGTTCGGCGCCTTCCCAGATGCTTCTCCTCCACTTTGTGCGGTCTTGGGCCAGGGATTCCCAGGTGTCGGTGGGGATGTTGCACTTTTTCAAGGAGGCTTTGAGGGTGTCCTTGAAGCATTTCCTCTGCCCACCTGGGGCTCTCTTGCCGTGCCGGAGCTCCGAGTAGAGCGCTTGTTTTGGGAGTCTCGTATTGGGCATGCGGACAATGTGACCCGTCCATCGGAGCTGATTGAGCGTGGTCAGAGCTTCGATGCTGGGGATGTTGGCCTGAGCAAGAACACTGACGTTGGTGTGCCTATCCTTCCAATGGATTTGCAGGATCTTGTGGAGGCAGCGTTGGTGGTACCTCTCCAGTGCTTTGAGGTGCCTGCTGTACATGGTCCATGTCTCTGAGGCATACAGCAGGGCAGGTATCACTGCTGCCCTGTAGACCATGAGCTTTGTGCCGGGCTTGAGGTCCTGGTATTCAAACATTCTCTTCCTCAGGCGACCGAAGGCTGCACTGGCACACTGAAGACGGTGTTGGACTTCGTCGTCGACGTCTGCCCTTGTTGACAGTAGGCTCCCGAGGTATGGAAAGTGGTCCACGTTGTCCAAGGCCTTGTCATGTATTTTGATAATCGGGGGGCTGCACTGTGTGGCGTGGGCAGGTTGGTAGAGGACCTTTGTCTTACGGATGTTTAGTGTAAGGCCCATGCTCTCGTATGCTTCGGTGAAGGTGTTTACGATGGTTTGGAGTTCGACCTCCGAGTGAGCGCAGACGCAAGCATCGTCTGCATACTGTAATTCGACGACAGAGGATGGGACGACCTTGGATCGGGACTGGAGGCGACGGAGGTTGAACAGTTTCCCGTTTGTTCTGTAAATTAGCTCCACTCCAGTGGGGAGCTTACTGAGGGTGAGATGGAGCATTGCAGCAAGGAAGATCGAGAAGAGCGTTGGTGCGATGACACAGCCTTGCTTGACCCCTTTCGTACGTGAATTGGGTCTGTGGTGGAACCGTTGGTCAGGATCACGGCTTGCATGTCGTTGCGAAGCAGGCGGAGGATAGCGACAAACTTTTGAGGGCAGCCGAATTTGAGGATTCTTTAGCGCAGCCAAGACCATCTACGGCCCAAGTACCGAAGGCCCTTCCCCACTGCGAGCCAAGAACGGAGAGGTACTCATCAAGGTCAGGGAAGCAGTCAGTGCCCGCTGGAAGGAGCACTTTGAAGATCTCCTTAACCACGACTCTGTCTTCGACACGAGTGTCCTCAACTCCATCCCACAGCATGCTACCCGCCACCATCTCGGCACAACCCCAGCCCGGCATGAGGTTGAAAAGGCCATCCGACAACTGAAGAACATCAAGGCCTCAGGAGCAGATGGAATCCCCGCCGAGGCACTGAAGCATGGCGGAGAAGCACTACTGGCGCGAATTCATGAACTCATTTCTCTTATCTGGAAGGAGGAGAGCATGCCAGGGGATCTCAGAGATGCCGTAATTGTGACCATAAGAACATAAGAAATAGGAGCAGGAGTAGGCCATACGGCCACTCGGGCCTGCTCCGCCATTCAATAGGATCATGGCTGATCTGAATCTAGACTCACATCCATTTCCCTGCCCTCCCGCCGTAACCCCTAATTCCCTTATCTGCTAGGAAAATGTCTATCTCCATTTTAAATTTATTTAATGTTGCAGCTTCCACAGCTCTCTTGGGTAGCAAATTCCATAGATTTACTACCCTCTGAGTGAAGAAGTTTCTCCTCATCTCAGTTTTGAAATGGCTGCCCCTTATTCTAAGATTATGCCCCCTAGTTCTAGTCTCACCCATCAGTGGAAACATCCTCACCGCATCCACCCGATCAAGCCCCCTCACAATCTTATATGTTTCGATAAGATCGCCTCTCATTCTTCTGAACTCCAATGAGTAGAGTCCCAACCTACTCAACCTTTCCTCATACGTCAACCCCCTCATCTCTGGAATCAACCGAGTGAACCTTCTCTGAACCGCCTCGAGAGCAAGTATATCTTTTCTTAAATATGGAAACCAAAACTGCACGCAGTATTCCAGGTGTGGCCTCACCAATACCCTGTATAACTGCAGCAAGACTTCCCTGTTTTTATACTCCATCCCCCTTGCAATAAAAGCCAAGATTCCATTGGCCTTCCTGATCACCTGCTGCACCTGCATACTAACTTTTTGTGTTTCATGCACCAGGACCCCCAGATCCCTTTGTCCTGTAGCACTTTGCAGTTTCTCTCCATTTAGATAATAACTTGCTCTTTGATTTTTTCTGCCAAAGTGGATAACCTCACACTTTCCAACATTATGTTGCATCTGCCAAATCTCTGCCCACTCACTTAGCCTGTCTATGTCCTTTTGCAGGTTTTTTATGTCCTCCTCACTCACTGCTTTCCCTCCCATCTTTGTATCGTCGGCAAACTTGGATATGTTGCACTCGGTCCCTTCCTCCAAATCGTTAATATAGATTGTAAAGAGTTGGGGTCCCAGCACTGACCCCTGCGGAACACCACTAGTTACTGACTGCCAGCCCGAGAATGAACCATTTATCCCAACTCTTTGTTTTCTGTTAGATAGCCAATCTTCCACCCATGCCAGTATATTACCCCCAATCCCGTGATTTTTTATCTTGATAAGTAATCTTTTGTGTGGAACCTTGTCAAATGCCTTTTGGAAGTCCAAATACACTACATCCACTGGTTCCCCTTTATCCACCCTGTATGTTACATCCTCAAAGAATTCGAGCAAATTTGTCAAACATGACTTCCCCTTCGTAAAACCATGCTGACTCTGTCCTATTAAATTATGTTTATCCAAATGCTCTGTTACTGTTTCCTTAATAATGGACTCCAACATTTTGCCAACCACAGATGTTAGGCTAACTGGTCTATAGTTTCCAGCTTTTTGTCTACTTCCCTTCTTAAATAAGGGTGTTACATTAGCAGTTTTCCAATCTGCCGGGACCTTTCCTGAGTCCAGGGAGTTCTGGAAAATGATCACCAATGCATCCACAATCCCTACCGCCACTTCTCTCAAGACCCTAGGATGTAGGCCATCAGGTCCGGGGGATTTATCCACCTTAAGTCCCATTATTTTACTGAGTACCATCTCCTTAGTGATTTTAATCGTGTTTAGCTCCACCGCCGCCCCCCCCCCCCCCATTGCCCCCTGTTTGTCCAGTGTTGGGATATTTTTAGTGTCCTCTACTGTAAAGACTGATACAAAATACTTGTTCAGCGTCTTTGCCATCTCCATGTTCCCCAGCACTAGTTTCCCAGTCCCATCCTCTAAGGGACCAATGTTCACTTTAGCCACCCTTTTTCTTTTTATATAGCTGTAGAAACTCTTGCTATCTGTTTTTATATTTTTTGCTAGTTTACTTTCATAATTTATCTTCCCTTTCTTAATTAATCTTTTAGTTATTGTTTGCTGGCTTTTAAATGCTTCCCAATCTTCTATCCTCCCACTAGATTTGGCTAATTTATATGCCCTTGTTTTCAGTCAAATACTATCCTTTATTACTTTACTAAGCCACGGATGGCTGTCTTTTCTTTTACTCCCCTTTTTCCTCAGTGGAATATACTTATCTTGAAAGATGTGAAATATCTCCTTGAATGTAGACCACTGCTCTTGTACCGTCTTACACTTTAATCTGTTTTCCCAGTCCACTTTAGTCAATTCTACTCTCATACCTTCATAGTCTCCTTTATTTAAGCTCAGTATGCTGGTTTGAGATCCAACTCTCTCACCCTCAAACTGAATTTGGAATTCAACCATATTATGGTCACTCATTCCAAGGGGATCCTTTACTAGCACATTTTTTATTAATCCTGTCTCATTA
This sequence comes from Somniosus microcephalus, assembly GCF_052327205.1. Classification (NCBI taxonomy): domain Eukaryota; kingdom Metazoa; phylum Chordata; class Chondrichthyes; order Squaliformes; family Somniosidae; genus Somniosus; species Somniosus microcephalus. The sequence continues at coordinate 69,800,071 of NC_141004.1, read as the reverse complement.
CACAGGACCAGATCTAAGATTACCTGCCCCCTGGTTGGTTCAGTTACATACTGCTCAAGGAACCCATCCCTAATACACTCTATGAACTCTTCCTCAATGCTGCCATGCCCAATTTGATTAGTCCAGTCAATATGAAAGTTAAAATCCCCCATAATTATAGCTGTTCCCTTATTACAAGCCCCAACTATTTCCTGATTTATACTCCGACCAACAGAGTTGCAACTGTTAGGAGGCCTATAGACTACGCCGACTAGTGACTTTTTCCCCTTATTATTCCTTATCTCCACCCAAACTGTTTCACTATCCTGATCCTTTGACCCAATATCATTTCTGACTATTGCAGTGAATCCATCCTTGATTAACATAGCAACCCCACCTCCCTTTCCTTCCTGTCTGTCATTCCTAATTGTCAAATACCCTTGTATGTTTAGTTCCCAGTCATGATTATCTTGCAGCCATGTTTCCGTAATGGCCACCAGATCATACCCATGTGTAGTTATTTGCACCGTCAACTCATCAATTTTGTTACGAATGCAGCGTGCATTCAGATAAAGAACTTTCAAATATGTTTTCTGACAATTTATTCCTGCTTTTACCCCTTTTACTACTTTACCTCTATCATTATACATTCTGTCCCTTGTCCCTTCCTGACACGCTCTGGTTTTTAATTTCCCCACTGCTACCTTGCTCTATTGCCTTCTCCGCTGTCATTTTTAATTTTTGCTCTCTTAAAACCTCCCGCCCACTAATTAGTTTAAAGCCCTCTCTACAGCCCTAGTTATTCGATTCGCCAGGATTCTAGTCCCGGCACTGACCAAGTGAAGTCCATCCCAATGGAACAGCTCTCTCCTGTCCCAGTACTGATGCCAGTGTCCTAGGAAGCAAAACCCATTTCTCCCACACCAATCTTTGAGCCACGCATTTAACTCTCTAATTTTATTTACCCTAGCCAAATTTGCACGTGGCTCAGGTAGTAATCCAGAGATTATTACCCTTGTGGTTCTGCTTTTTAATTTGGCCCCTCGCTGCTCAAACTCCCTCAGCAGAACCTCCTTCCTTGTCCTATCTATGTCGTTGGTACCAACATGGACCATGACAACTGGATCCTCCCCCTCCCACTCCAAGTTTCTCTCCAGCCCAGAGGAGATGTCCTTAACCCTGGCACCGGGCAGGCAACACAGCCTTCGGGACTCTCGCTCTTGGCTGCAAAGAACTCTATCTATCCCCCTAACGATACTATCCCCTACCACTACAACATTTCTTTTAACTCCCCCCACTTGAATGGCCCCCCACTCCACGGGGCTGTGGCCAGGTTGCTCATCCTCCCCGCAGTCCCTGTTCCCATCCTCACAGGGAGTAAGAGCCTCAAACCTGTTGGACAAGAGCAAGGGCTGCGGCTCCTCCAACACTACCCCTGGATCCCCGTACCTGCCTCACTTCTAGTCACACCATCCTGACCCTGGCCACGGACTACATCTGAATTAATTAATCTAATTGGTGTGACTACCTCCTGATACACAGAGTCCAGGTAGCTCTCCCCCTCCCTGATGTGTCTCAGTGTTTGAAGCTCGGACTCCAGCTCTTCAACACGGAGCCGGAATTCCTCGAGCAGCCAACACTTACTGCAAATGTGATCACCGTGAGCATCAATGGTGTCCACCAGCTTCCACATATTGCAGCAGCAACACATCACCTGATCTCCCATTCTATGTAATTAATTAAATTTATTAATATTATTTGTAAATACCCTCTGCCCCGATTCTAGATGATGAATATCGCACCTTAGAAACTATAAACCACAGAGTTTAAGCTTAAAAAAGAGAGAAATACTTACCAACTAATCACTTACCCGCTTTCTGGTGACGTCACACTTGGATTACTTTTTACCTCTCTCCTTCCCTCCGAGTTCGGAGACTGTGAGGCCTTACCTGGTCTCTGGGGCCTTTTATAGCCCCGCTCTGCCGCTCGAGATTCCCGCCGACGCTGTGAGGCCTTACCTGGTCTCTGGGGCCTTTTATAGCCCCGCTCTGCCGCTCGAGATTCCCACCGATGCTGTGAGGCCTTACCTGGTCTCTGGGGCCTTTTATAGCCCCGCTCTGCCGCTCGAGATTCCCGCCGACGCTGTAAGGCCTTACCTGATCTCTGGGGCCTTTTATAGCCCCGCTCTGCCGCTCGAGATTCCCGCCGACGCTGTGAGGCCTTACCTGGTCTCTGGGGCCTTTTATAGCCCCGCTCTGCCGCTCGAGATTCCCGTCGACGCTGTGAGGCCTTACCTGGTCTCTGGGGCCTTTTATAGCCCCGCTCTGCCGCTCGAGATTCCCACCGACGCTGTGAGGCCTTACCTGGCCTCTGGAGACTTTTATAGCCCCGTTCTGCCGCTCGAGATTCCCGCTGACACTATAAGGCCTTACCTGGTCTCTGGGGCCTTTTATAGCCCCGCTCTGCCGCTCGAGATTCCCGCCGATGCTGTGAAGCCTTACCTGGTCTCTGGGGCCTTTTATAGCCCCGCTCTGCCGCTCGAGATTCCCGCCGACGCTGTGAGGCCTTACTTGGTCTCTGGGGCCTTTTATAGTCCCGCTCTGCTGCTCGAAATTCCCGCTGACGCTGTGAGGCCTTACCTGGTCTCTGGGGCCTTTTATAGCCCCGCTCTGCTGCTCGAGATTCCCGCCGACGCTGTGAGGCCTTACCTGGTCTCTGGGACCTTTTATAGCCCCGCTCTGCCGCTCAAGTTTCCCGCCGACGCTGTGAGGCCTTACCTGGTCTCTGGGGCCTTTTATAGCCCCGCTCTGCCGCTCGAGTTTCCCGCCGACCATCTTCAAGAAAGCTGACAAGTCCGATTGCGGTAATGACAGAGGAGTTTCCCTGCTATCTGCCACAGGGAAAGTCATCGCAAGAATCCTCCTCAATTGCCTTCTCCCAGTGGCTGAAGAGCTCCTCCCAGAGTCACAATGCGGATTCTGCCCACTAAGGGGCACAATGGACATGATCTTCACCACACGTTAATTACAAGAGAAATGCAGGGAACAGCACCAGCCACTGCACATGGCCTTCTTTGATCTCACAAAGGCCTTCGACACTGTCAACCATGAGGGATTATGGAGTGTCCTCCTCAAATTCAGCCTCAGCCCATTGTTATTGGCAATGGGAGCAAACTGGAAGCCTCACTCAGAGAGGCAACAGGAGGGCTGGTGTGAGAGATGGGAACTAACAGAATGGGAGAGGGGAATATTCTGAGACTGGGTGGAGTGGAGGGAGTGATTGATAAGAGCCTGAAATGGGAAGGGTTTCCGTTCACATCCCTCACCTTGATGAGCAATGGTTTTTATTTTTAAAGTGTTTGAAATATCTCCTTTTGCTTTATGAGCCGCTACAAGTGAATCATTTCTCGTTGCTTCATAAGTGCTGGTGGGCTTCAGAATTTCCCTTGCTTGATGCTGCTCCTCGTGGGGGTGCCCACAGCTTCTGCCCCCAGTCGCAATGTTTAAATGAGGCTGAGCGGGGCTGGGTTTGGGGCCGAGAGGAAAGAAAGAACTTGCATTTCTATAGCACCTTTCACAACCTCAGGCCGTCCGAAAGCGTGAAGTGTAGGCACTGGTGAAATGTAGCAAACACGGCAGCCAATCTGTGCACAGCAAGCTCCCATAGCAAGCTGTAAAGCGCTTTGGGACGTCCTGAGGTTGTGAAAGGCGCTATATAAATGCAAGTCTCTCTATTTGTGACTTTAATGTTGTGCCTTGTATTAACAGAATGTGTTGGTTCCAGTGTGGAGTGCGGAAAGGAGCCAATCTGTATCTGACATACATGACTGTGCGACGTACTGTATATGAAGCAGAAGCATATAATTCAACTAATAAATGAATGTACAGCCACACGGGCAGAGCAGGCCCAAGAATGTGTAATGCTGCCCTGTGCCACAACCCAAGATGAACTCTCTCTATTCTAGTCTGAATAAACATTTCTCTCATATACAACAAAGGGATCTTTCATTCCATCAAAACTTGGTGACCCGGGGGAAGGGACGGTCACAGTGGGTACAGGATGTTTTTTGACCAATGTTTTTAATTCCTCCCAAGAGTCTGGGCTGTAATGCCCCCCATGGTTAAACAGCCAGTGGTCACTCACTGTCGAGGTTCACACGGGAATGTTCGCCACAGGCAAGATACTGGAGAACAGCCCAGTGCCTGTGGAGCCAGCCATACCCCAGTGTGAGGCACAGCACAGGGGGGCAGGGGGAGGAGAAGGGGGCAAATCAGCTGATCTGACCGGAAAATCCAATGGGCAGTGCCAGAATAGAAAGGTGTTGATTACAGGCCTCCTTTTGAAAGCTGGGTGATATTAACCTCGATTCTGCAGGATGGGAACCATCAGTAACCAGACTCTGTTACAGTCACCACCAGCACACCTCAGCTGGAGACAGGACGGGCCAGGGAAAGACAGGCAGGGTCTGCACTCCCACCCACTGCCCAGCTACACCCTGCTGGGACCCGCACTCACCAGCCAGCTCGCTGTGGAATAGCCTGCTGCCGTTCACCGTCTGGACTCACACTCAAGAGACGAGGAGAGACGGGGCAGGGGAGAGAGGATAGAAGGGGGGGGGCAAGAGGGGAAATGGGGGATGGGGAGAGAGGGGAGATGGAGGGTGGGGAAAGAGAGGAGATGAGGGGAAGAGGGGAGATGGAGGGTGGGGAAAGAGGGCAGAGGGGGAAGTGGGAGATGGGGAAGAGGGGAGGAGGGAAAGGAGGTGGAACATTGGATGTAAAACCTTTTTAGAACATAGAAAAGCTGAGATATGCAAATCAGACCTGGAAACTTAAGAAGAAACTAACCGGAACTCCAAACAGATCATTTGTGAAAATGCCGTGTAATAAAATGCGGGGGAAATCCAAGAATATAAACTTTATTCTTTGGTCCTACAATGTGTTCTGGGCCTCAATGTCTCCCAAGTCTTGGCTGTGTTCCCTGTATTTAAAGTGTAAACTCCATCTAATCAGAGCCCGGTAAATACAGCCGGCTGCTGGAGACGGGAAGATGCAACAAGCAATGAAAGGTGTTGTGGGCGAGTATTGTCCGCACAGTCAGACATATTCCAGAGATAAAGTTGCCAGGCTTCAGATTGAAAGGCTGGCAGCCTTTGAGAAGCGATATGTCAGCGCTCTGTCACTGCCCACACTCAGCAGCTGCTGACCCAGGCTCTCCTGATCTACACATAGCAGTTTGTCAACAACCAATAGTTTTTGTGATTTGACACACAATCCTGAGCCGGTGTTTCTGTAACATTGTCCGGCGCCGAGCGAGCGAGAGGGAGGGAGGGAGACAGACCCGGCTCCTGTATTGGCACCGTGTGGCTCAGCAGCCCAGTACAGAATGGCCGGAGGGGACTGAGGATTATACACAGCTCAGGACAGCTTCTAAAGCTGTTGGCCCACAGCTGGGGGGGGGCGGGGGTGACCGTCATGGTGGAAGCAGATTCAATAGTAACTTTCAAAAGGGAATTGGATATATACTTGCAGGGGAGAAAGTCGCAGGGCCATGGGGCACGGGCAGGGGAGTGGGACTCATTGGAGAGTTCTTTCAAAGATCCGGCACAGGCTGAATGGCCTCCTTCTGTGCTGTCTGATTCTATGAACCTATATTGATCAGGGACCGGGCTAAGGCTCCCCTCACAGCCAGCAGGGTAAAGAGACCCTTACCCCACCAGGCCCAGAGTCGGGAGGGCACTGTGCCAACACATGCCACCCATCGACCCCAACCCTCCTCTGATACACTTACAAACTGGCCCACTTCACTTTGGAAAAGGAACCAGGAGGAGGCAGAAGCCTCGAGTCTTGTTAGTCCGATGGGGTTGAGTGAAGGGAATGAATCAATAATCCAGACAGCTCTCCCCCTCCCATGGGGTTTCGAAAGCAGCTCCAACACAGAGCTGGGCCGTGAACACACAGGGACAAGGTGCCAATTTAATGCGCACTAGACCAGATACCCTGCCAAGCGTTACAGGACTTTCAAGAATGACACAGAATCTACAGCCCAGAAACAGGCCATTCGGCCCGACTGGTCCATGCCGGTGTTTCTGCTCCACACGAGTCTCCTCCCACCCCTCTCCATCTCACCCCATCAGCCTATCCTTCTATTCCTTTCACCCTCATGGGCTTATCGAGCTTTCCCCGAAATACATTTATTAATGACGCTAATCTGCAACAGTGGAGCAGTTTACCACCACTTACACCCATGAGATTTGTGTTCTGGACTCGCTCTCTCAGGTTATTTACATAGAAAAACAAGACACCAACAAGTTAGCGAGAACTAAAAAGAGAAAATACTGGAAATACTCAGCAGGCCAGGCAGCATCTGTGGAGAGAGAAACAGAGTGAAGGTTTCAGGAGGGTGACCTTTGGTCAGAAGTTAGCGAGTAGTTTGTTTTTTCACCGCCCAGTGTTTGTGGACTGAACTCTTGTGTGAGCCTCACCTCTCGCCCAAGCCAAGAACCCAGAGCCACAACAAGCAACGTAGAGGAGCAGGAGAGCTGGCACA
>NC_141004.1:69351422-69793043 GCF_052327205.1 Somniosus microcephalus | reverse complement strand
GTTCTGCAATTGGAGACGGAGCTAGTGCAGGCAAGGTTAAGAGAAGCTGAATCGCAGTGTGCACTTAAAGAGATGCAGAAAAAAATCTTGGGCATAGAAAAGAGAAACGCTTCTTTACCTGATGAGAATAATGTGGCCATGTTGCAAGAGGAGCTTATAGGGGCGAAACTGAAAGAAGCTAAGCAAAGGATGTTGGAACTTGAAACACAGAACCAAATCAGCAGTAACCAGCTAGGTCGAACAGAGAAGGAGTGCAATGGTCTACAGGAGAAGGTGCAATATCTCTCAGCCCAGAATAAGGGACTACTCACTCAGTTAAATGAAAGTAAAGGGAAAATGGCTGAGATAGACTGCAAGAATAAAGAAGATTTGATGGCAGTGAGACTTCGAGAGGCAGATAGCATAGCAGCCTTGGCTGAACTCCAACAGAAAATTGCGAAAGAAGCAAATGAAGAGGAATCTTCAGGAAGCCAGGATTTTATTCCAGTTCTTCTCTACGACTCCTTACAAGCAGAGTGTGAGAAGTTGAAAGAACAGTATGAACAGGCCCAGGCTACAATTCTGGAGGGGGTTAACTCGGCAACCTCCGAAAAGCTAGTTTCAGTAGAAGCATATGAGCAACTAAAGGTTGAACATGAGCAAGAAGTCCAAAGGCTGCAGGAAATTCTTGATGAGCTCAAGGCCAAGACAGACTCATCGGTAGAAGTTCCATCCATAGATGAGAAATTAGAGGTGAAAGACATGGCAGAACATGAAAGGCAAGATGTCCAAGAACTCAGAAAATTATTGAAGGAAACCCAAGACAAATATGAGGCGGCAATGACCGAGGTTCAACAACTTGAAGAACAGAGTCAACTGGGAATCCTTTCAGTGGAAGAAAAGGCAACTGTAAGAAACACAGAGACTGTAAGACATGAGCTAGAGAGCATCATGGCACAAGAGCTAGATAGCATCATGGCACAACTTCTCCGAGCGCTGAAAGCCAAAGTCCAAGAGGAAAAGAAGGTGAAAGCATTGGAGGAAAAGGTGGATGAAATGGAGAAGACTCTGATTCACAGTGTTCCCGTGGAAGAGTTAACGGTCAGCCAACTCCTTCATATGTTGAGGGACAAGACTCTGCAATGGGAACAATCTGAACACGAGCTTCAATCTTCAGAGGGAAGGAGTTCGGAGCTCTCAAAAGTTACGGATATAGCTGAGGGTGCAACACGGATTTTACTGGGATGCCAAAAGTACGCTGAATCACGTCAATGGGAACAACAGAATGTTGAAACAGATGCTCCAGTAGAAGGATTGAATAGGCCGATCAATCAATCTCCGATGGAAAGGGAAGTATTGAAGTCATTAGTGAAGGATTTGCAGGAAACCCAGGAAGAGTGGGAGGAATATGAACGCATAAAGAAGTCTCTTCAGGAAAGATGTCTAGGGAGGGAACAACAGTCGGCTAACGTCCAGTTGGGTAAGGAAGAAGTAGCAGGCCCTCTCGCTAGACTAGCTCAGGATGACACCGAATATTACCATGACCTGTTGAGTGACACGGAATATTACGAGGACTTGGTCTGCCCAGCTTGTGATGAAAACTCCCAAAGTGCAGAAATCAGGATGAAGCACTTAAAGTCTAAGGAACATAGGGAGATGGTGGCGCTACAGCTGGCAGCTGATAAGGGAGCCCCGAGAGTCTCCAAGAAGCAAAAAAGGAAAAGACGAAGCCGAAGATGATAACCATCTAAATCATTATCACTTCTAATGGGAAAGTAGGGAAAAATTACTAAGGCAGTCCAGCTGTTTGTAAAAGTCAGCACTGCTGGTTCAGCAGGACGGAAGTTCAAGCTGTTACGTCAAGGGAAAGACTATTGGATGAGTCATGCTAGCAATGTGAACCGGCTACACCACAGAGATGTTGTTCGGACCGAGTCAAGACCAGAGACTGAATCTGTGAACTGTTCCCACAGAGACTGAACCTGTGAACTGTTTTCCGCAGAGACTATATCTGTAAATTGTTTTACATGAAGTTGAATATATGTTATGTTTAATGGGGAATACGTATGTTGTAAGCTAAAAAGGGAGGATTGTAGTGTATGTAACCGTCTACCTTTAAGAGACTATTGTATGTAACCGTTCACCTTTAAGAGAACTATTTTAGGTGTGGCACTACTTGTTTGGCTTCTGTATACGGTAATACCGACGGTGACCACACCGGTATATAAGTGCTGTGGCATGATGTATAGGGCAGATTCGCCCTGACCTTCGAATAGTAAAGTCCTGTTGTATGTTACTCCTGAAGTCTGTGTCGTAATTAACTGCACAACCCACAGATTTTACACTGGTCAGAGACCGAACTTCCTCAATCGAGTAGGGTAAGTTGCGGGACTTTATGAAGTGGAACAGCCGTGTGACCCCTGGGTGGCAGAGGTCGTTGTGGAGGGTCTGTAGCCGATCCCCGGTGGCGCTGGCACACATCCCTCGTGAGAGGGCATCGGGGGATTCGTTAAGGGCCCCTGGCCGGTAAATGATGTCATACTCGAAGGTGGAGAGCTCGATCCGCCACCTAAGAATCTTATCATTTTTAATCTTCCCCCTCTGTTTATTATTGAACATAAACACTACCGACCGCTGGTCGGTAAGTAGGGTGAAGCGTTTGCCGGCTAGGTAGTGCCGCCAGTGGCGCACTGCCTCCACGATGGCTTGGGCCTCCTTTTCCACGGAGGAGTGTCTGATCTCGGGCCCTTGGAGGGTCCTATAGAAGAAAGCTACGGGCCGCCCTGCCTGGTTGAGGGTGGCCGCCAAGGCAAAGTCAGACGCATCACTTTCCACTTGAAAGGGAGTGTTCTCGTCCACTGCCTGTAGCGTGGCCTGCTCAATATCCCGCTTAATGCTTTTGAAGGCGGCGTGGGCCTCAGCAGAGAGTGGAAAAGAGGATGCTTTCAAGAGGGGGCGGGCTTTGTCGGAGTAGTTGGGGACCCATTGGGCATAATAAGAAAATAACCCCAGGCACCTTTTCAGGGCTTTGGGAGTGTTGGGCAGGGGGAGCTCCCGTAGGGGGCGCAATCGGTCGGGGTCTGGTCTGATTTCCCCATTCTCCACCACGCTGCCTAGTATGCAGAGGCGTGTGGTGTTGAAAACGCACTTGTCCTCGTTGTAAGTGAGGTTGAGTTTTTGTGCAGTTTTCAGGAACCTCTCGAGGTTCGAGCCGTGATCCTGCTGGTTGTGACCGCAGATGGTGACGTTGTCGAGGGAGGGGAAGGTTGCCTGCAAGTGGTGGTCATCGACCATGCAGTTCATCTCCCTCTGGAAGACTGAGACCCCATTCGTCACCCCAAAGGGGACTCTGAGGAATTGGTAGAGGCGTCTGTTCACCTCGAAGGCGGTGTACGGGCGGTCCTCTGGTCTGATAGGGAGCTGGTGGTACGCTGACTTGAGGTCGATGGTGGAGAACACCCGGTATTGGGCGATTTGGTTCACCATCTCGGATATGCGGGGTAGCGGGTAGGCGTCTAGCTGGGTGTATAGATTAACTGTCTGGCTATAATCTATCACCATCCGCTTCTTCTCGCTACCCCTCACCACCACCACTTGGGCGCGCCAATGGCTGTTGCTGCGTTCGATAATGCGCTCTTTCAGGAGCTTGTCTACCTCGGTCGCGATAAACCGCCTGTCCTCCCAGCTGTACCTCCTGCTTTTGGTCGCTATTGGCCGGCAGTTGGGTGTAAGGTTCGCGAATAACGAAGGCGGCTTTACCTTCAGGGTAGCCAGACCGCACACTGTGAGGGGCGGCTGGGACCCACCGTAATTGAGCGTGATGCTTTGGTGGTGGCACTGGAAATCCAGGCCCAAGATCACGCTCGCACATAGATTCTTCATGATTAGTAATTTAAAATTATCGTATACAGTTCCGTTAACGGACAATTGTACCGCGCAGTAACCCATAATGGTCGATGTCTGGGTTTTATCAGCCATAGAGATGGTGCCCCGAGCAGGGACCACCGTTAGAGAGAGTTGTTGTGCTAGTTCAGGGTGGATAAAACTCTCCGTGCTTCCACTGTCAATTAAACATTTAACCCCGCACCCGTTTACCTCGATGTCCACCATTGATTTGGATAGCGGGTGCGGTCTGGTCTGGTCCACTGTGACCGATGCCACTGTAGGGCCCTGATCGAGACAAGATGGCGTCCACGCTGTCTGCTCACAAGATGGCGGACCCCATGAGGTCGGGCAAGATGGCATCCAAGATGGCCGCTCCCACGGCGCACACGCGGCGGTGGCGGGTTTTCCAGCGGGGTTCCCTCTGCACACCTTCCCGAAGTGCCCCTTCTTACCACACTTAAAGCAGGTGGTGCCTTACGCCGGGCACAGGTTTCTGATGTGCTTCGGCTGCCCGCAGAAGTAGCAGTTGGGGCCCCGACGCGTCGCGGCTGTCGGGCGGGGAAGATGCCTTCCAAGATGGTGATGCCCTTGGTGCACACGTGGCGGCGTGGGCGGCACGGGCCGAAGAGTAGGCGTCCGAGTTTCTCTGGGCCACATCCAGGGATCGCGCTGTGTCCACAGCCTGTTTCAGGTCCAATCCCGTTTTTTCCAGTAGTCTCTGCCGGATGTAAGTGGAGCTGAGGCCTGCGATAAAGGCATCACGAACAAGCTCGTCAGTGTACACTGCGGCTTTTACATCTTGGCACTTGCAGTCTTTGCCAAGCGTTTTCAGGGTGACTAGGAACTCATCCAGCGATTCCCCAGGTCGCTGTGTGCGAGTAGCGAGCAGATGCCTAGCGTATACCTCGTTCGTAGGCTGCTGGTAATGCGCCTTTAGGATGTCGCAGGCGGCCGGGTACGTGTCGGCGTCTTGGATGAGGGGGTAAACCCGGTGGCTTACCCAATTCCGCAGGATTCCGAGTTTCATACTCGCAGCGTCCGTAGCGCCTGTGATGGCTGCGGAATTGTCCAGGAAGAATTCCATACACTTAAACCAGTGTCCGAATCATGCCGATGTGTCCGAAGCATGCGGGTCCAAATCCAAACGTTCAGGTTTCAAGAGTTGGTCCATTGCGTTGTAAATTGAGTTAATAAAATTGATGTGCCTCAATGAATCCGAGACTCGACATTAACGGAGCAAAGCAAGGCTTTTAGTAACTCAGAAAGTAATACACGTTGGAGAAATGTCTCTCATCCAGAGATCTGCTGTACTGCTGTGAGACACGCTGGGGGTTGCTTAAGTAGGGGCCAGGTATGGGCGGAGCCCTACACACAATACAATACAGGTAAGGAAATGAAACTGAAACTAAACTAAACACAGGGAATACAGTGCCTGATGAATGGCATATTTCATCACAGAAAGTATCTATTTCTGTTTTAAATTTATTTAATGATGTAGCTTCCACAGCTTTCTGGGGCAGCAAACTCCACAAACCTACCACCCTCTGAGTGAAGAAGTTTCTCCTCATCTCAGTTTTGAAAGAGCAGCCCCTTATTTTAAGATTATGCCCCCTAGTTCTAGTTTCACCCATCATTGGGAACATCCTCACTGCATCCACCCGATCAAGCCCCTTCACAATCTTATATGCTTCAATAAGATCGCCTCTCATTCTTCTGAACTCCAATGAGTAGAGTCCCAATCTACTCAACCTCTCCTCATATGACCACCCCCTCATCCCCGGGATTAACCGAGTGAACCTTCTTTGTACTGACTCGAGAGCAAGTATGTCTTTTCTTAAGTATGGACACCAAAACTGTATGCAGTATTCCAGGTGCGGTCTCACCAATACCTTGTACAACTGCAGCAATACCTCCCTGTTTTTATATTCCATCCCCCTAGCAATAAAAGCCAACATTCCATTGGCCTTCTTGATCACTTGCTGCACCTGCAAGAGAGAGAGAGAGAGCGAGGGATCAGAGAGAGAGAGAGAGAGCGAGGGATCAGAGAGAGAGAGAGAGAGCGAGGAATCAGAGAGAGAGAGAGAGAGAGAGCGAGGGATCAGAGAGAGAGAGAGAGAGAGAGAGCAAGGGATCAGAGAGAGAGAGAGAGCGAGGGATCAGAGAGAGAGAGAGAGAGAGCGAGGGATCAGAGAGAGAGAGAGAGAGCGAGGGATCAGAGAGAGAGAGAGAGCGAGGGATCAGAGAGAGAGAGCGAGGGATCAGAGAGAGAGAGAGAGCGAGGGATCAGAGAGAGAGAGAGAGCGAGGGATCAGAGAGAGAGGGAGAGAGCGAGGGATCAGAGAGAGCGAGGGATCAGAGTGAGAGAGAGAGAGAGGGATCAGAGAGAGAGAGAGAGAGAGAGAGCGAGGGATCAGAGAGAGAGAGAGAGAGAGGGATCAGAGAGAGAGAGCGAGGGATCAGAGAGAGAGAGAGAGCGAGGGATCAGAGAGAGAGCGAGGGATCAGAGAGAGAGAGAGAGCGAGGGATCAGAGAGAGAGAGAGAGAGCGAGGGATCAGAGAGAGAGAGAGAGCGAGGGATCAGAGAGAGAGAGAGAGAGAGGGATCAGAGAGAGAGAGAGAGAGCGAGGGATCAGAGGGAGAGAGAGCGAGGGATCAGAGAGAGAGAGAGAGAGCGAGGGATCAGAGAGAGAGAGAGAGAGAGATCAGAGAGAGAGAGAGAGAGCGAGGGATCAGAGAGAGAGCGAGGGATCACAGAGAGAGAGAGAGAGAGAGAGAGCGAGGGATCAGAGAGAGAGAGAGAGAGAGAGAGCTCAGAGAGAGAGAGCGAGGGATCAGAGAGAGAGAGAGAGAGAGAGTGAAGGATCAGAGAGAGAGAGAGAGGGAGAGCGAGGGATCAGAGAGAGAGAGAGAGAGAGAGTGAAGGATCAGAGAGAGAGAGCGAGGGATCAGAGAGAGAGAGCGAAGGATCAGAGAGAGAGAGAGAGAGAGCGAGGGATCAGAGAGAGAGAGAGAGAGAGCGAGGGATCAGAGAGAGAGAGAGAGAGAGAGAGAGATCAGAGAGAGAGAGCGAGGGATCAGAGAGAGAGAGAGAGAGTGAAGGATCAGAGAGAGAGAGAGAGAGGGAGAGCGAGGGATCAGATAGAGAGAGAGAGAGAGTGAAGGATCAGAGAGAGAGAGCGAGGGATCAGAGAGAGAGCGAAGGATCAGAGAGAGAGAGCGAGGGATCAGAGAGAGAGAGCGAAGGATCAGAGAGAGAGAGAGGGATCAGAGAGAGGGTGAAGGATCAGAGAGAGAGAGTGAGGGATCAGAGAGAGAGAGCAAGGGATCAGAGAGAGAGTGAAGGATCAGAGAGAGAGAGCGAGGGATCAGAGAGAGAGCGAAGGATCAGAGAGAGAGAGCGAGGGATCAGAGAGAGAGAGCGAGGGATCAGAGAGAGAGAGCAAGGGATCAGAGAGAGAGAGCAAGGGATCAGAGAGAGAGAGAGAGAGAGCGAGGGATCAGAGAGAGAGAGAGAGAGAGAGTGAGGGATCAGAGAGAGAGAGAGAGAGAGAGGGATCAGAGAGCGAGACAGAGAGAGGGATCAGAGAGAGAGAGAGAGAGAGAGGGATCAGAGAGAGAGAGAGAGAGAGCGAGGGATCAGAGAGAGGGAGAGGGAGAGAGCGAGGGATCAGAGAGAGAGAGAGAGGGATCAGAGAGAGAGAGAGAGCGAGGGATCAGAGAGAGGGATCAGAGAGAGAGAGAGAGCGAGGGATCAGAGAGAGAGAGAGACAGCGAGGGATCAGAGAGAGCGAGAGGGAGAGAGCGAGGGATCAGAGAGAGAGAGAGAGAGAGAGAGGGATCAGAGAGAGAGAGAGAGAGCGAGGGATCAGAGAGAGGGATCAGAGAGAGAGAGAGAGCGAGGGATCAGAGAGAGAGAGAGACAGCGAGGGATCAGAGAGAGAGAGAGAGAGAGCAAGGGATCAGAGAGAGAGAGGGATCAGAGAGAGAGAGCGAGGGATCAGAGAGAGAGAGAGAGAGAGAGCGAGCGATCAGAGAGAGAGAGAGAGCGAGGGATCAGAGAGAGAGAGTGCGAGGGATCAGAGAGAGAGAGAGAGCGAGGGATCAGAGAGAGAGAGAGAGAGCGAGGGATCAGAGAGAGAGAGAGAGAGAGAGAGGGATCAGAGAGAGAGAGAGAGCGAGGGATCAGAGAGAGAGAGAGCAAGGGATCAGAGAGAGAGAGAGAAAGCAAGGGATCAGAGAGAGAGAGAGAAAGCAAGGGATCAGAGAGAGAGAAAGAGAGCGAGGGATCAGAGAGAGAGAGAGAGCGAGGGATCAGAGAGAGAGAGAGCGAGCGAGGGATCAGAGAGAGAGAGAGAGCGAGGGATCAGAGAGAGAGAGAGAGAACGAGGGATCAGAGAGAGAGAGAGAGGGATCAGAGAGAGAGAGAGAGAGGGATCAGAGAGAGAGAGAGAGAGCGAGGGATCAGAGAGTGAGAGAGAGAGAGAGAGCGAGGGATCAGGGAGAGAGAGCGAGGGATCAGAGAGAGAGAGACAGGGATCAGAGAGAGAGAGAGCAAGGAATCAGAGAGAGAGAGAGAGCGAGGGATCAGAGAGAGAGCGAGGGATCAGAGAGTGAGAGAGAGAGAGAGTGCGAGGGATCAGGGAGAGAGAGCGAGGGATCAGAGAGAGAGAGAGAGCGAGGAATCAGAGAGAGAGCGAGGGATCAGAGAGAGAGAGAGAGCGTAGGATCAGAGAGAGAGAGAGAGCGAGTGAGGGATAAGAAAGTGAGAGGAGAGCGAGTGATCAGAGAGAGAGAGAGAGCGAGGGATCAGAGAGAGAGAGAGAGAGAGCGAGGGATCAGAGAGAGAGAGAGAGAGAGGGATCAGAGAGCGAGACAGAGAGAGGGATCAGAGAGAGAGAGAGAGAGCGAGGGATCAGGGAGAGAGAGAGAGAGCGAGAGATCAGAGAGAGAGAGAGAGAGAGAGCGAGGGATCAGAGAGAGAGAGAGAGAGAGAGCGAAGGATCAGAGAGAGAGATCACAAGTAAAATTTCAAAATTTAAAGAAAATCTATATGAGATCACCAGAGATGGGGTAAACATGGCCATAGAGGATATAAATATGATCTTTCATGAGGCAGCTGTAAAAGCCGACCTCGTGAAACAGAAGAGGAAGAGTCACAAAAGACAAAATAAAAATAAGAAATGGTTTGACCACGAATGCAAAAATGCCAGAAAAGACCTGAGAAAAATATCAAACCAAAAGCATCGCCAACCAAACAATCCGGACCTACGTACTAGATACAATGAAACCCTCAAAAGATATAAACACACCATTAGGAACAAAACACAAAACTATACCCACAAAATACTAGAAGAAATTGAAAACTCCACCAACCCAAAACAATTCTGGGAAATGTGGAATAACCTGAGTACAACACAATTGCAAGCATTACCAATCCAAGATGGCGACATCTGGAGAACACATTTTGAAAACCTCTACAAAGACATCCCAATAAACGAAACAAACCCAAGTCAACATCAGGTCACAGAAAAACTCCACACATTAGAAGCAACAATCAAAGACAACCAAAACCCTCTAGACTCCCCAATCACATGGAAAGAAATGGCCACAAAAACAAAATCTCTCCACCTAAAGAAAGCCTGTGGCCCAGACAACATCAAAAATGAAATGCTCAAGTTCAGCAATATGGAGATGCAGGGTGCGGTACTCAAATTATTCAACATCATATTACGTTCAGGCTGTTTTCCCGATATCTGGTGCCAAGGACTAATCTCCCCCATATATAAAAGTGGAAACAAATCAGACCCAAATAACTACCGCGGCATCTGTGTCAACAGTTGTCTAGGGAAGTTATTCTGCAGTATTCTAAATAGTAGATTACTTGATTTTCTTAACAAACATAATATCCTCAGAAAAAACCAAATAGGCTTCCTTCCAAAACACCGCACCGCCGACCATATCTATACCCTTCACACCCTCATTGAAAAACATATACACCAAACAAAAAATGGGAAAATATTCGCCTGTTTCATCGACTTCAAGAAAGCCTTTGACTCTATATGGCACGAAGGGCTCTATTATAAACTTCTTCAGTGTGGAATAGGGGGCAAAGTCTATGACCTTATTAAATCAATGTATCTGAAAAACAAATGCGGGGTCAAAATTGGAGACAAACGCACCGATTTCTTCACCCAGAGAAGAGGCGTCCGGCAGGGCTGCAATTTGAGCCCAACCCTGTTCAACATATACATAAATGAATTAGCAGACATGCTGGAGCAAAGCGAGTCACCAGGTCTCCGTCTCCTGGATGGAGAAGTGAAATCCCTGTTCTATGCGGACGACCTGGTTCTGCTGTCTCCCACAGAACAGGGATTACAGCAACAACTAGACCTACTCGACAAATACTGCCAAAATTGGGCTCTAACAGTAAATCTAAAGAAAACCAACATCATGATTTTTCAAAAAAGGCCCAGATGTCAGGAAAACAAATACCAGTTTACCCTCAGTGATACCACTATAGGACACACTATGAGCTACACCTACCTTGGTCTAACTATTACAGCATCAGGGAGCTTCAGCATAGCAGTGAATGCACTAAAAGAAAAAGCCCGAAGAGCCCTATATGCAATAAAAAGAAAATTCTACAACATCCAAATCCCAATCAAAATCTGGCTCAAAATATTTGACAGCATAATCCTGCCCATTGCACTGTACGGTAGTGAAGTATGGGGCCCGCTAAATCACCAAAGCTACACTAAATGGGAAAAACACACAATAGAAGCCCTACATGCAGAATTCTGCCGAAGCATCCTTCGCACCCAAAGAAAAACGCCAACAAATGCATGCAGAGCCGAACTAGGCAGATACCCACTGATAATAAACATCCAAAAACGAGCACTAAACTTCCTAAATCACCTCAAATCTAGCTCCCCAGACACCCTTCATTTCAAAGCCTTTCAGACCCAAGAGCTAAACCCAGAAAAGAGTCCCCTGAGTCAGCTGCTACTGAAACTAAGTACTCAGCCGGACCCTGACCAGCCCCAGACCAACACAGCCGTCCAAACACCAATCCGAGTGAACCAAATCATTAAAAAATGCAAAGAAACCTACCTGGAACATTGGAACAAAATAACCGAAAGCCAAAGCAGATTAGAATGTTACCGGGCACTAAAAAGAGAATATAAACTGGCAGACTACCTCACGACCATCAGAGACACAAAACAGAGACAGACCCTCACCAGGTACAGACTAAGCGACCACCAACTGGAAATTGAAAAAGGCAGATACAAGAAATCCTGGCAGCCTAGAGAGAATAGAATATGCGATCAATGTCTGGCCGGCGAGGTTGAAACAGAAATGCATTTCCTCCTAAAATGCGAAAAATTCAACACATCAAGAAACATATTATTCAACAAGCTAAGCCAAACAACCCCAGATTTCAAGGAATTGGATGACCTGTCAAAATTGAGATTAGTCCTGGGAGAAGGAGACAGACCATACCTTGGGGCCAAATATGTAACAACATGTCACAACCTGAGGACTGTTTAAAATTAAGACTGTTTAAAATTAATATTGAAAGTACCAAATGAAGTAGAAAGACTATTTAAAATTAATATTGTTTAAAAGTAATATTGTATGTACCCAACAAATGTCAAATCGATTGACACCTACAGAATGTTGGAAAACTGTACCTTTTTGCTATGTAAGCTTTGGCAATATGGTTCTCTGTAAACTTTCATGCCAATAAAGCATTTGAATTGGAATTGGAATTGGAGAGAGAGCGAGGGATCAGAGAGAGAGAGAGAGGGATCAGAGAGAGAGAGAGAGAGAGAGCGAGGGATCAGAGAGAGAGAGAGAGCGAGGGATCAGAGAGAGAGAGAGAGCGAGGGATCAGAGAGAGAGAGAGCGAGGGATCAGAGAGAGAGAGAGAGAGAGAGCGAGGGATCAGAGAGAGAGAGAGAGAGAGAGGGATCAGAGAGAGAGAGAGAGAGAGGGATCAGTGAGAGAGAGAGAGAGAGGGATCAGAGAGAGAGAGAGAGAGCGAGGGATCCGAGAGAGAGAGCGAGGGATCAGAGAGAGAGAGAGAGCGAGGGATCAGAGAGAGAGTAGGAACCGAAGGGGTCAGAGAGAGAGAGAGAGCGAGGGATCAGAGAGAGCGAGAGAGAGCGAGGGATCAGAGAGAGCGAGGGTTCAGAGAGAGAGAGAGAGTGAGGGATCAGAGAGAGAGAGAGAGCGAGGGATCAGTGAGAGAGAGAGAGAGAGGGTTCCGAGAGAGAGAGAGAGAGAGGGATCCGAGAGAGAGAGAGAGAGAGGGATCAGAGAGAGAGAGAGAGAGCGAGGGATCCAAGAGAGAGAGCGAGGGATCAGAGAGAGAGAGCGAGCCAGGGATCAGAGAGAGCGAGAGAGAGCGAGGGATCAGAGAGCGAGAGAGAGCGAGGGATCAGAGAGAGAGAGAGAGCGAGGGATCAGAGAGAGAGAGAGAGAGAGCGAGGGATCAGAGAGAGAGAGAGAGATAGCGAGGGATCAGAGAGAGAGAGAGGGATCAGAGAGAGAGAGAGAGAGAGAGCGAGGGATCAGAGAGAGAGAGAGAGCGAGGGATCAGAGAGAGAGACAGAGAGCGAGGGATCAGAGGGACAGAGAGAGAGAGCGAGGGATCAGAGAGAGAGAGAGAGATAGCGAGGGATCAGAGAGAGAGAGAGGGATCAGAGAGAGAGATCAGAGAGAGAGAGAGAGAGCGAGGGATCAGAGAGAGAGACAGAGAGCGAGGGATCAGAGGGACAGAGAGAGAGAGCGAGGGATCAGAGAGAGAGAGAGAGAGCGAGGGATCAGAGAGAGAGAGAGAGCGAGGGATCAGAGAGAGAGAGAGAGAGAGCGAGGGATCAGAGAGAGAGAGAGAGCGAGGGATCAGAGAGAGAGAGAGAGAGAGAGCGAGGGATCAGAGAGAGAGAGGGATCAGAGAGAGAGAGCGAGCGAGGGATCAGAGAGAGAGAGAGAGAGTGCGAGGGATCAGAGAGAGAGAGAGAGAGAGAGAGGGATCAGAGAGAGAGAGAGCGAGGGATCAGAGAGAGAGAGAGAGCGAGGGATCAGAGAGAGAGAGAGAGAGAGCGAGGGATCAGAGAGAGAGAGAGAGATAGCGAGGGATCAGAGAGAGAGAGAGGGATCAGAGAGAGAGAGAGAGAGAGAGCGAGGGATCAGAGAGAGAGAGAGAGCGAGGGATCAGAGAGAGAGACAGAGAGCGAGGGATCAGAGGGACAGAGAGAGAGAGCGAGGGATCAGAGAGAGAGAGAGAGATAGCGAGGGATCAGAGAGAGAGAGAGGGATCAGAGAGAGAGATCAGAGAGAGAGAGAGAGAGCGAGGGATCAGAGAGAGAGACAGAGAGCGAGGGATCAGAGGGACAGAGAGAGAGAGCGAGGGATCAGAGAGAGAGAGAGAGAGCGAGGGATCAGAGAGAGAGAGAGAGCGAGGGATCAGAGAGAGAGAGAGAGAGAGCGAGGGATCAGAGAGAGAGAGAGAGCGAGGGATCAGAGAGAGAGAGAGAGAGAGAGCGAGGGATCAGAGAGAGAGAGGGATCAGAGAGAGAGAGCGAGCGAGGGATCAGAGAGAGAGAGAGAGAGTGCGAGGGATCAGAGAGAGAGAGAGAGAGAGAGAGGGATCAGAGAGAGAGAGAGCGAGGGATCAGAGAGAGAGAGAGAGAGAGAGCGAGGGATCAGAGAGAGAGAGAGAGAGTGCGAGGGATCAGAGAGAGAGAGGGAGAGAGGGATCAGAGAGAGAGAGAGCGAGGGATCAGAGAGATCGACACGAGATGTTCTGTCTTCCCCAACGTCTCCCTGGCCCATCATCCAAACATCAACACAAGGGACCTCTATGACGAAATACATCTACTCAAACAGCGGATGTGGGTCTTCGCAAGAAACCTCATAAACACTGCCAAAAGACGCAGCCCTCCCACCCCCTCTACCATTGGGAGCCCAAACCCAAACAGGACCACCAATGTCCCCCACCCCCCTATACAAAACCAACAACAGAACCGTGCTTTTACACCTGACCCAAGACCCACCTCTAGACCACAGACTGTAGACCAAGAACTGAGAAAGATCATGACGATGATGAACAGCCTGATAGAAAGCCGGAGAGGAATGCACTAAATTATTAATATTGTTATTTATCATTATCATTATTGTTATCTTATCATTATTATTACTATTATTAGATAGCTATATGTGCATGCCTCATGAAATTTATACTAAATCATCATTTAGCATTATAGAAAATAGTGTTTCCACACTCATCCCACAAAATAGGTCCATTTTATTTCGTTTTTTTTTAACTATATAAATGCGTTCTTTCCACATAAGCTGCTGGAATATCCAGGGCCTCCGCTCCTCAACTTTTGGGATGAAGAGTACAGACCCTGAATTCCTAAAAGCTATAAAAGACATTGATATAATTGTGTTAACAGAAACATGGTGCCAAAAGGACGTGCCGACCCACTGTCCTCCAATGTACCATGAAATCATTGTGCCCTCAGTAAAGAACACTAAAACACGCAAGGGCAGAACCTCCGGGGGAATATTGGTGTGGTATAAGGGAGAACTGGACAAACACATCTCACCGGTAAAACAGGGAAAATCACACATATGGCTAAAACTAGATAAAAATATAGGAATAGCAAAAAAAGATGTTTACTTATGTGCGATCTACATACCTCCAATAGAATCGCCATATTTCGAAGAGGAGTTATTTGATACTCTCCACATGGAAATCAGCCATTTCCAGGCCCAAGGAAAGGTGATAATATGTGGGGACCTAAATGCAAGGACCGGTTGTGAACCTGACTTCATAGACCCACAGGGAAACAACCATGTGTTTGGCCAGACACCTTTAGATGTCACACCAGCCATCGCAAATCGGAACAACCTTGATCGTGAAATAAATAAAAGCGGTAGGGAGGTAGTGCAACTCTGCCGAGCTTTAGGCCTGTACATAGTTAACGGTAGGTTCAGAGGGGACTCCTTAGGGAGACTCACATACTCCTCAACTCTTGGGTCTAGTGTGGTGGACTATACAATCACTGACCTGGACCCCTGCGATATCAACTCATTCACTGTCAGGCAGCAATCCCCCCTCTCAGACCATAACCAAATAAATATGTACCTTAAACTTTCTGCCCAAACTACAGACACAAAAAAGGAACCCAGTAAGCTCCATAAAATAAACCAGACATACAGATGGGCCCCAGACAGTGGAGAAAAATTCATCACAGCACTAAAGTCACCTGATCTCACAAGTAAAATATCAAAATTTAAAGAAAACCCATACGAGATCACCAGAGATGGTGTAAACATGGCCATAGAGGATATAAATATGATCTTCCATGAGGCAGCTGTAAAAGCCGACCTTGTGAAACAGAAGAGGAAGCGTCACAAAAGACAAAATAAAAATAAGAAATGGTTTGACCACGAATGCAAAAATGCCAGAAAAGACCTGAGAAAAATATCAAACCAAAAGCATCGCCAACCAAACAATCCGGACCTACGTACTAGATACAATGAAACCCTCAAAAGATATAAACACACCATTAGGAACAAAACACAAAACTATACCCACAAAATACTCGAAGAAATTGAAAACTCCACCAATCCAAAACAATTCTGGGAAATGTGGAATAACCTGAGTACAACACAATTGCAAGCATTACCAATCCAAGATGGCGACATCTGGAGAACACATTTTGAAAACCTCTACAAAGACATCCCAATAAACGAAACAAACCCAAGTCAACATCAGGTCACAGAAAAACTCCACACATTAGAAGCAACAATTAAAGACAACCAAAACCCTCTAGACTCCCCAATCACATGGAAAGAACTGGCCACAAAAACAAAATCTCTCCACCTAAAGAAAGCCTGTGGCCCAGACAACATCAAAAATGAAATGCTCAAGTTCAGCAATATGGAGATGCAGGGTGCGGTACTCAAATTGTTCAACATCATATTACGTTCAGGCTGTTTTCCCGATATCTGGTGCCAAGGACTAATCTCCCCCATATATAAAAGTGGAAACAAATCAGACCCAAATAACTACCGCGGCATCTGTGTCAACAGTTGTCTAGGGAAGTTATTCTGCAGTATTCTAAATAGTAGATTACTTGATTTTCTTAACAAACATAATATCCTCAGAAAAAACCAAATAGGCTTCCTTCCAAAACACCGCACCGCCGACCATATCTATACCCTTCACACCCTCATTGAAAAACATATACACCAAACAAAAAATGGGAAAATATTCGCCTGTTTCATCGACTTCAAGAAAGCCTTTGACTCTATATGGCACGAAGGGCTCTATTATAAACTTCTTCAGTGTGGAATAGGGGGCAAAGTCTATGACCTTATTAAATCAATGTATCTGAAAAACAAATGCGGGGTCAAAATTGGAGACAAACGCACCGATTTCTTCACCCAGAGAAGAGGCGTCCGGCAGGGCTGCAATTTGAGCCCAACCCTGTTCAACATATACATAAATGAATTAGCAGACATGCTGGAGCAAAGCGAGTCACCAGGTCTCCGTCTCCTGGATGGAGAAGTGAAATCCCTGTTCTATGCGGACGACCTGGTTCTGCTGTCTCCCACAGAACAGGGATTACAGCAACAACTAGACCTACTCGACAAATACTGCCAAAATTGGGCTCTAACAGTAAATCTAAAGAAAACCAACATCATGATTTTTCAAAAAAGGCCCAGATGTCAGGAAAACAAATACCAGTTTACCCTCAGTGATACCACTATAGGACACACTATGAGCTACACCTACCTTGGTCTAACTATTACAGCATCAGGGAGCTTCAGCATAGCAGTGAATGCACTAAAAGAAAAAGCCCGAAGAGCCCTATATGCAATAAAAAGAAAATTCTACAACATCCAAATCCCAATCAAAATCTGGCTCAAAATATTTGACAGCATAATCCTGCCCATTGCACTGTACGGTAGTGAAGTATGGGGCCCGCTAAATCACCAAAGCTACACTAAATGGGAAAAACACACAATAGAAGCCCTACATGCAGAATTCTGCCGAAGCATCCTTCGCACCCAAAGAAAAACGCCAACAAATGCATGCAGAGCCGCACTAGGCAGATACCCACTGATAATAAACATCCAAAAACGAGCACTAAACATCCTAAATCACCTCAAATCTAGCTCCCCAGACACCCTTCATTTCAAAGCCTTTCAGACCCAAGAGCTAAACCCAGAAAAGAGTCCCCTGAGTCAGCTGCTACTGAAACTAAGTACTCAGCCGGACCCTGACCAGCCCCAGACCAACACAGCCGTCCAAACACCAATCCGAGTGAACCAAATCATTAAAAAATGCAAAGAAACCTACCTGGAACATTGGAACAAAATAACCGAAAGCCAAAGCAGATTAGAATGTTACCGGGCCCTAAAAAGAGAATATAAACTGGCAGACTACCTCACGACCATCAGAGACACAAAACAGAGACAGACCCTCACCAGGTACAGACTAAGCGACCACCAACTGGAAATTGAAAAAGGCAGATACAAGAAATCCTGGCAGCCTAGAGAGAATAGAATATGCGATCAATGTCTGGCCGGCGAGGTTGAAACAGAAATGCATTTCCTCCTAAAATGTGAAAAATTCAACACATCAAGAAACATATTATTCAACAAGCTAAGCCAAACAACCCCAGATTTCAAGGAATTGGATGACCTGTCAAAATTGAGATTAGTCCTAGGAGAAGGAGACAGACCATACCTTGGGGCCAAATATGTAACAACATGTCACAACCTGAGGACTGTTTAAAATTAAGACTGTTTAAAATTAATATTGAACGTACCAAATGAAGTACAAAGACTGTTTAAAATTAATATTGTTTAAAAGTAATATTGTATGTACCCAACAAATGTCAAATCGATTGACACCTACAGAATGTTGGAAAACTGTACCTTTTTGCTATGTAAGCTTTGGCAATATGGTTCTCTGTAAACTTTCATGCCAATAAAGCATTTGAATTGGAATTGGAATTGGAATTGGAGAGGGATCAGAGAGAGAGAGAGAGCGAGGGATCAGAGAGAGAGAGAGAGCGAGGGATCAGAGAGAGAGAGAGAGAGCGAGGGATCATAGAGAGAGAGAGAGAGAGAGGGATCAAAGAGAGAGAGAGAGTGAGGGATCAGAGAGAGAGAGAGCGAGGGATCAGAGAGAGAGAGAGAGAGCGAGGGATCAGAGAGAGAGAGAGAGCGAGGGATCAGAGAGAGAGAGAGAGAGAGAGGGATCAGAGAGAGAGAGAGAGCAAGGGATCAGATAGAGAGAGAGAGAGCGAGGGATCAGAGAGACAGAGCGAGGGATCAGAGAGAGAGAGAGAGAGCGAGGGATCAGAGAGAGAGAGAGAGGGATCAGAGAGAGAGAGAGAGCGAGGGATCAGAGAGATAGAGAGTGCGAGGGATCAGATAGAGAGAGCGAGGGATCAGAGAGAGAGAGAGAGAGTGCGAGGGATCAGATAGAGAGAGAGGGATCAGAGAGAGAGAGAGCGAGGGATCAGAGAGAGAGTGAGAGAGAGAGCGAGGGATCAGAGAGACAGAGAGAACGAGGGATCAGAGAGAGAGAGCGAGGGATCAGACAGAGAGAGAGAGAGAGAGCGAGGGATCAGAGAGAGAGAGAGAGAGAGAGGGATCAGAGAGAGAGAGAGAGAGAGAGAGAGGGATCAGAGAGAGAGAGAGAGAGAGGGATCAGAGAGAGAGAGCGAGGGATCAGAGAGAGAGAGAGAGCGAGGGATCAGAGAGAGAGAGAGAGAGCGAGGGATCAGAGAGAGAGTGAGCGAGGGATCAGAGAGAGAGAGAGCGAGGGATCAGAGAGAGAGAGAGAGAGATCAGAGAGAGAGAGAGAGCGAGAGATCAGAGAGAGAGAGAGCGAGGGAAGAGAGAGAGAGAGAGAGAGAGATCAGAGAGAGAGAGCGAGGGATCAGAGAGAGAGAGAGAGAGCGAGGAATCAGAGAGAGAGAGCGAGAGAGAGGGATCAGAGAGAGAGAGAGAGAGAGAGCGAGGGATCAGAGAGAGAGAGAGAGAGCGAGGGATCAGATAGAGAGAGAGAGAGCGAGGGATCAGAGAGAGAGAGCGAGGGATCAGAGAGAGAGAGAGAGCGAGGGATCAGAGAGAGAGAGAGAGGGATCAGAGAGAGAGAGAGAGAGAGAGCGAAGGATCAGAGAGATAGAGAGTGCGAGGGATCAGAGTGAGAGAGAGAGAGCGAGGGATCAGAGAGATAGAGAGAGCGAGGGATCAGAGAGAGAGAGAGAGAGTGCAAGGGATCAGATAGAGAGAGAGAGAGAGGGATCAGAGAGAGAGAGAGCGAGGGATCAGAGAGAGAGTGAGAGAGAGAGCGAGGGATCAGAGAGACAGAGAGAACGAGGGATCAGAGAGAGAGAGCGAGGGATCAGACAGAGAGAGAGAGAGAGAGGGATCAGAGAGAGAGAGAGAGAGCGAGGGATCAGAGAGAGAGAGAGAGAGCGAGGGATCAGAGAGAGAGAGAGAGAGAGAGGGATCAGAGAGAGCCAGAGAGAACGAGGGATCAGAGAGAGAGAGAGCGAGGGATCAGAGAGAGAGAGAGAGGGATCAGAGAGAGAGGGAGCGAGAGATCAGAGAGAGAGAGAGCGAGGGATCAGAGAGAGAGAGAGAGGTCAGAGAGAGAGAGAGAGAGAGAGGGATCAGAGAGAGAGAGAGAGAGAGAGAGCGAGGGATCAGAGAGAGAGAGAGAGAGGGATCAGAGAGAGAGAGCGCGAGGGATGAGAGAGAGAGCGAGGGATGAGAGAGAGAGAGAGCGAGCGAGGGATCAGAGGGAGCGAGAGAGAGAGCGAGGGATGAGAGAGAGAGAGCGAGGGATCAGAGAGAGAGAGAGAGGGAGGGATCAGAGAGAGAGAGAGAGAGCGAGGGATCAGAGAGAGAGAGAGAGCGAGGGATCAGAGAGAGAGAGAGAGAGCGAGGAATCAGAGAGAGAGAGAGAGAGCGAGGGATCAGAGAGAGAGAGAGAGAGAGAGAGAGGGATCAGAGAGAGAGAGAGAGCGAGGGATCAGAGAGAGAGAGAGAGAGCGAGGGATCAGAGAGAGAGAGAGCGAGGGATCAGAGAGAGAGAGAGAGGGATGAGAGAGAGAGAGAGAGAGAGCGAGGGATCAGAGAGAGAGCGAGAGATCAGAGAGAGAGAGAGAGCGAGGGATCAGAGAGAAAGCGAGAGATCAGAGAGAGAGAGAGAGCGAGGGATCAGAGAGAGAGAGAGAGAGTGAGGGATCAGAGAGAGAGAGAGAGAGCGAGGGATCAGAGAGAGAGAGAGAGAGAGAGCGAGGAATCAGAGAGAGAGAGCGAGGGAGCGAGGGATCAGAGAGAGAGAGAGCATCCACCCGAACCCATGTGATCTCCCGGGAGAGGCGAAAAAACAGATAAAGACCCAATGGCCAATTTGGGAGAAAAAAATCTGGGAAATTCCTCTCCGACCCATCTAGGCAATCGAAATTCTTCCAGGAGATCACTCTGTCCCTATATTTTCTACAGTACTTACCTTCTGTAAAGGCGATCTCCACCCCAGCCAGGAACAGGAATAAAACCATCTCCTGAAATCTAACACAGAATTAGAACACAGTAGGAGCAGTACCAGGCTACACGGCCCCTGGGCCCACTCCACTACCCACAGGGCCATGACCATTCCGAACCTAGACTCATGTTCAATTTCCTGCCCGCTCCCCATAACCCTTAATTCCCTTTACTTCTAGGAAACTGATGTGCCTCAATGAATCCAAGACTCGACGTTAACGGAGCAAAGCAAGGCTTTTATTAACTGAGAAAGTAATACACATTGGAGAAGTGTCTCTCATCCAGAGATCTGCTGTACTGCTGTGAGACACGCTGGGGCTTGCTTAAGTAGGGGCCAGGTATGGGCGGAGCCTTACACACAATACAATGAAACTGAAACTAAACTAAACACAGGGAATACAGTGCCTGATGAATGGCATATTTCATCACATTCACCCCTTCTACAGATTTAGTCTGTTCGGGGGTTTGATAGTCCTCTGTGACCGACGTAGCTGTTGTGGTGCCGCGGGTGTCGGCTTGGTGTCCCCGGTGGCCTCCTGAGTCTCTGCCGGGGGCGCCGCCAGGGTTGTTGAAGGGGTAGTTGGTGGAGGCACTGTTGGTCGATGTTCTTCCGGGGGTGGTGAAAGGATAGTGGGTGGGTAAGAATTGCTGTGATCGTTGTTGCTGTTGTTGTCGTGGTTGTTGTCGTTACCGGCTGGGGCGACGTCTTTTATGGACACGGTGTCCTCCCTTCCGTCGGCGTGCCGGACATATGCGTATTGGGGGTTGGCGTGGAGTAGGTGCACTGACTCCATGAGGGGGTCCATCTTGTGGCCCCTCACATGCCTTCGTACAAATACCAGACCTGGGGTGGAGAGCCATGACGGCATGGATACGCCTGAGGTGAATTTCCGGGGAAAGACAAACATTCGTTCATGAGGCGTGGCATTAGTGGCAGTACACAATAGTGACCGTATCGAATGGAGCACATCTGGGAGGACATCCTGCCAGCGGGAGATAGGGAGGCCCTTGGTCCTTAGAGCTAGAGTGACTGCTTTCCATACTGTCCCGTTCTCTCGCTCCACCTGGCCGTTACCCTGGGGGTTGTAGCTGGTGGTACGGCTCGTGGCGATCCCCCTGGACAGCATGTACTGGCATAGCTCTTCACTCATGAAGGACGCCCCCCTATCCGTATGGATGTAGCTCGGCATACCGAACAGGCAGAACAGGCTGTTGAGGCATTTAATGACCGTGGCGCTGGTCATGTCTGGGCAGGGGAAGGCGAATGGGAAACGGGAGTATTCGTCCACAATGTTCAGGAAGTAAACATTGCGGTCGACTGACGGGAGGGGGCCCTTGAAATCTAAGCTGAGCCGCTCAAAGGGCCGTGTAGCTTTGATTAAGTGGGCTCTATCTGGGCGGTAGAACCGAGGCTTGCACTCAGCGCAAGTGCGGCAGTTCCTGGTTGTAGTGTATGTAACCGTCTACCTTTAAGAGACTATTGTATGTAACCGTTCACCTTTAAGAGAACTATTTTAGGTGTGGCACTACTTGTTTGGCTTCTGTATACGGTAATACCGACGGTGACCACACCGGTATATAAGTGCTGTGGCATGATTTATAGGGCAGATTCGCCCTGACCTTCGAATAGTAAAGTCCTGTTGTATGTTACTCCTGAAGTCTGTGTCGTAATTAACTGCACAACCCACAGACTTTACAGTGGCGACGAGTCCGATTGTACCCTGCGGCAACAATAATTTCAAAGCAACGAAAGAGCGTCGAAAAGAGGCAACCGCCCTCGTCATTCGGCTGGGAGAAAACTCAAGGCTGCAGCAATAGAAAGGAGGAAGACTTTAGCGACAAAAACTTCCATCAGCAACAGGCACTGACTGTCCCTTCTGCCACGGTGACTGTGAGTAAGGGAAAGTGAAAAGAATAGCCGGAGGATAAGGGCTGGGCACTCGACCATGGCCGAGGGGGAAAAGGAGCCGGACAAAAAGTCGGGTCCAACGGCGTCGTGAGAGACCGCGACCGGCGGGAAAAGCCGGGCGGTGACCGAAGCCACGAAGCGCTGCGACCGGGAGTGTAGGCGCGGGAAGAGAGAAACTCAGCCGCAGCCGGGGAGAGAAGCACCGGACTGCGAGAGGGCTGGGAGGCGTGATTGGGGTCCGAGCGAGCGGAAGAGGCAGAGCCGACCAAGAGAGACTGCGCGAGAGCCGGTCCAGCAGCTGAACTGTCCTCCGTCAACGGGGTGTAACCAGCTCCGGTAGAGCCGAGCGAGCGGGAGAGAGACAGAGCCGAGCAAGGGGAACTGTGCGAGAGCCAGCCCAGCGGCTGAACCTGTTTGCCGTCAACGGGGTACCCAGAGCTGGTCGCCCTGCCATAAAATTAAAAAAAAAGGGAAAGCCTTGAAGCCGACGTGCAGGCTGTGAACCTGAAAGCCAGCGGCCGTCGCCCGTGGGGAAAGTGTACCCCTCCCGCCAGGGAAGAAATGCGGGAAGCCGCCATTAGGCGGGGAAGAAGACAGAAGCGGGAAACCGCCATTGAAGTGGGCGGGGAGAGAAGATAAGAGCGGGAAACCACCATTTTCGCGGGAAAACCGCCATCTTAGAAAAAAAAAGAAATAATAATTTAAAGAAATACTTGTGTTGTTCCCAAAGAGAGGAAGGTGCCTAAGCGTGGTAACATCAACGATTTTAATTCCGAGGTAGAAGACTGGGCCACGTACGTGGAACGCATTGAGATCTATTGTGAGGCCAATAAAATAGAAGAAGATGACAAAGCTATAACCTTGCTGAACTCGATGGGCGCAAAGACATACGGGCTCTTGAAGCATCTACTAGCACCAGCTAAACTGGCGGATCAGACTTTCGATGATATTGTGGCTGTCCTGAAGGACCACTTGAACCCTACACCGTTGATGTTGGCTGAACGATTCAAATTCTATGCGAGAACGCAACAGAAAGACGAAAGCAACGCGGAATACTTGGTCGAACTGCGTAGACTAGCGAAATACTGCCAGTTTGAAGGGAATCTGACAGAGGCATTGCGAGACAAGTTCGTATGCGGACTGTCCAAGGAAGGGACGCAAAAGCGATTACTCGAAGAGAACGACCTTACACTTGACAGGGCTGTCCTTATAGCAGCATCGCACGAAGCCGCAGCGAAGGGAACTGCGGAAATGCAGCTAAAGGCAGCGGCACTCGGTGTGGACCAAATTACCTCGAGTATAACAAAATGCTATCGCTGTGGGAAGACAACACACGATCCGAACCAATGCTGGTTTAAGAACCAGGAATGTAGGAAATGTGGCAAACTGGGCCACATCGCTAAGGTATGCCGGTCAGGGAAGAAGACCAACAACCAAAGGAAGCCATCACAGGAAAAGTACAACAAGGTACACAAGGTGGCTGAGAAGAGTTCAGACGAACAGAATTCAGACTCAGACCCAAACGGCCAGGAGCTGGGTAGTCTGAGAATTCATAATGTGAGTAAGGAAGCTGACCTACAAACTATCTGGGTCATGCTAAAAATAGCTGGAATCCAAGTGAAAATGGAGTTGGACACTGGATCAGCTGTATCAGTCATAAATCGAAGGGATTACCACCGGCTCTTCTCACATATACCCTTAAGAGGTACCAAGTTCGTATTGCAGACATACACGGGGCATAAAGTATACCCCATGGGAAAGATAAGAGTCAAGGTGAGAGATAGGGGTAAAGAACACCCAAGAATGAACTTATACGTACTACCTGAGGGAGGACCACCACTTCTAGGACGGGAGTGGATCAAGAAAATAGACATGGAATGGCACTACCTACAAGCAATGACAAGTGAGGACTCGGTGCAGACAAGCAGCTCAGACTCTGAGCCGGAAGACGATAAGTCCAGCCCAAGTATGAAAAACAAGGTTAACATGAACTCACTGACTAAGGTTGGAGAAACGATGGCGTGTATAAAGACAGAGAATTTTGAGTCTGTTCAAGTTACAGACATATGCATTACGGAGGAACACCGGGCTCGAACTCAACGTTATCTCAAAGTACGACAACAATTAGAACAATTGAGTTACCGTCTCCTACAAGAGATGAAAACAATGAAAAAGTTCTATGACACCGAATGGGAGAGTCTGGAAAGACAACAGAACCTGCTGGCTCAAGCAGAGAGCGACCATAGAGCCATCGTGACCAATTACCGATCACATCTCCCTTATGATGTTCAGGAGTTAGAATATTTGCATGATCTAGAGATACAGCATAAAGGCAACCCACGCTACACTGAGGATTTTGTTCTGCAATTGGAGACGGAGCTAGTGCAGGCAAGGTTAAGAGAAGCTGAATCGCAGTGTGCACTTAAAGAGATGCAGAAAAAAATCTTGGGCATAGAAAAGAGAAACGCTTCTTTACCTGATGAGAATAATGTGGCCATGTTGCAAGAGGAGCTTATAGGGGCGAAACTGAAAGAAGCTAAGCAAAGGATGTTGGAACTTGAAACACAGAACCAAATCAGCAGTAACCAGCTAGGTCGAACAGAGAAGGAGTGCAATGGTCTACAGGAGAAGGTGCAATATCTCTCAGCCCAGAATAAGGGACTACTCACTCAGTTAAATGAAAGTAAAGGGAAAATGGCTGAGATAGACTGCAAGAATAAAGAAGATTTGATGGCAGTGAGACTTCGAGAGGCAGATAGCATAGCAGCCTTGGCTGAACTCCAACAGAAAATTGCGAAAGAAGCAAATGAAGAGGAATCTTCAGGAAGCCAGGATTTTATTCCAGTTCTTCTCTACGACTCCTTACAAGCAGAGTGTGAGAAGTTGAAAGAACAGTATGAACAGGCCCAGGCTACAATTCTGGAGGGGGTTAACTCGGCAACCTCCGAAAAGCTAGTTTCAGTAGAAGCATATGAGCAACTAAAGGTTGAACATGAGCAAGAAGTCCAAAGGCTGCAGGAAATTCTTGATGAGCTCAAGGCCAAGACAGACTCATCGGTAGAAGTTCCATCCATAGATGAGAAATTAGAGGTGAAAGACATGGCAGAACATGAAAGGCAAGATGTCCAAGAACTCAGAAAATTATTGAAGGAAACCCAAGACAAATATGAGGCGGCAATGACCGAGGTTCAACAACTTGAAGAACAGAGTCAACTGGGAATCCTTTCAGTGGAAGAAAAGGCAACTGTAAGAAACACAGAGACTGTAAGACATGAGCTAGAGAGCATCATGGCACAAGAGCTAGATAGCATCATGGCACAACTTCTCCGAGCGCTGAAAGCCAAAGTCCAAGAGGAAAAGAAGGTGAAAGCATTGGAGGAAAAGGTGGATGAAATGGAGAAGACTCTGATTCACAGTGTTCCCGTGGAAGAGTTAACGGTCAGCCAACTCCTTCATATGTTGAGGGACAAGACTCTGCAATGGGAACAATCTGAACACGAGCTTCAATCTTCAGAGGGAAGGAGTTCGGAGCTCTCAAAAGTTACGGATATAGCTGAGGGTGCAACACGGATTTTACTGGGATGCCAAAAGTACGCTGAATCACGTCAATGGGAACAACAGAATGTTGAAACAGATGCTCCAGTAGAAGGATTGAATAGGCCGATCAATCAATCTCCGATGGAAAGGGAAGTATTGAAGTCATTAGTGAAGGATTTGCAGGAAACCCAGGAAGAGTGGGAGGAATATGAACGCATAAAGAAGTCTCTTCAGGAAAGATGTCTAGGGAGGGAACAACAGTCGGCTAACGTCCAGTTGGGTAAGGAAGAAGTAGCAGGCCCTCTCGCTAGACTAGCTCAGGATGACACCGAATATTACCATGACCTGTTGAGTGACACGGAATATTACGAGGACTTGGTCTGCCCAGCTTGTGATGAAAACTCCCAAAGTGCAGAAATCAGGATGAAGCACTTAAAGTCTAAGGAACATAGGGAGATGGTGGCGCTACAGCTGGCAGCTGATAAGGGAGCCCCGAGAGTCTCCAAGAAGCAAAAAAGGAAAAGACGAAGCCGAAGATGATAACCATCTAAATCATTATCACTTCTAATGGGAAAGTAGGGAAAAATTACTAAGGCAGTCCAGCTGTTTGTAAAAGTCAGCACTGCTGGTTCAGCAGGACGGAAGTTCAAGCTGTTACGTCAAGGGAAAGACTATTGGATGAGTCATGCTAGCAATGTGAACCGGCTACACCACAGAGATGTTGTTCGGACCGAGTCAAGACCAGAGACTGAATCTGTGAACTGTTCCCACAGAGACTGAACCTGTGAACTGTTTTCCGCAGAGACTATATCTGTAAATTGTTTTACATGAAGTTGAATATATGTTATGTTTAATGGGGAATACGTATGTTGTAAGCTAAAAAGGGAGGATTGTAGTGTATGTAACCGTCTACCTTTAAGAGACTATTGTATGTAACCGTTCACCTTTAAGAGAACTATTTTAGGTGTGGCACTACTTGTTTGGCTTCTGTATACGGTAATACCGACGGTGACCACACCGGTATATAAGTGCTGTGGCATGATGTATAGGGCAGATTCGCCCTGACCTTCGAATAGTAAAGTCCTGTTGTATGTTACTCCTGAAGTCTGTGTCGTAATTAACTGCACAACCCACAGATTTTACACTGGTCAGAGACCGAACTTCCTCAATCGAGTAGGGTAAGTTGCGGGACTTTATGAAGTGGAACAGCCGTGTGACCCCTGGGTGGCAGAGGTCGTTGTGGAGGGTCTGTAGCCGATCCCCGGTGGCGCTGGCACACATCCCTCGTGAGAGGGCATCGGGGGATTCGTTAAGGGCCCCTGGCCGGTAAATGATGTCATACTCGAAGGTGGAGAGCTCGATCCGCCACCTAAGAATCTTATCATTTTTAATCTTCCCCCTCTGTTTATTATTGAACATAAACACTACCGACCGCTGGTCGGTAAGTAGGGTGAAGCGTTTGCCGGCTAGGTAGTGCCGCCAGTGGCGCACTGCCTCCACGATGGCTTGGGCCTCCTTTTCCACGGAGGAGTGTCTGATCTCGGGCCCTTGGAGGGTCCTATAGAAGAAAGCTACGGGCCGCCCTGCCTGGTTGAGGGTGGCCGCCAAGGCAAAGTCAGACGCATCACTTTCCACTTGAAAGGGAGTGTTCTCGTCCACTGCCTGTAGCGTGGCCTGCTCAATATCCCGCTTAATGCTTTTGAAGGCGGCGTGGGCCTCAGCAGAGAGTGGAAAAGAGGATGCTTTCAAGAGGGGGCGGGCTTTGTCGGAGTAGTTGGGGACCCATTGGGCATAATAAGAAAATAACCCCAGGCACCTTTTCAGGGCTTTGGGAGTGTTGGGCAGGGGGAGCTCCCGTAGGGGGCGCAATCGGTCGGGGTCTGGTCTGATTTCCCCATTCTCCACCACGCTGCCTAGTATGCAGAGGCGTGTGGTGTTGAAAACGCACTTGTCCTCGTTGTAAGTGAGGTTGAGTTTTTGTGCAGTTTTCAGGAACCTCTCGAGGTTCGAGCCGTGATCCTGCTGGTTGTGACCGCAGATGGTGACGTTGTCGAGGGAGGGGAAGGTTGCCTGCAAGTGGTGGTCATCGACCATGCAGTTCATCTCCCTCTGGAAGACTGAGACCCCATTCGTCACCCCAAAGGGGACTCTGAGGAATTGGTAGAGGCGTCTGTTCACCTCGAAGGCGGTGTACGGGCGGTCCTCTGGTCTGATAGGGAGCTGGTGGTACGCTGACTTGAGGTCGATGGTGGAGAACACCCGGTATTGGGCGATTTGGTTCACCATCTCGGATATGCGGGGTAGCGGGTAGGCGTCTAGCTGGGTGTATAGATTAACTGTCTGGCTATAATCTATCACCATCCGCTTCTTCTCGCTACCCCTCACCACCACCACTTGGGCGCGCCAATGGCTGTTGCTGCGTTCGATAATGCGCTCTTTCAGGAGCTTGTCTACCTCGGTCGCGATAAACCGCCTGTCCTCCCAGCTGTACCTCCTGCTTTTGGTCGCTATTGGCCGGCAGTTGGGTGTAAGGTTCGCGAATAACGAAGGCGGCTTTACCTTCAGGGTAGCCAGACCGCACACTGTGAGGGGCGGCTGGGACCCACCGTAATTGAGCGTGATGCTTTGGTGGTGGCACTGGAAATCCAGGCCCAAGATCACGCTCGCACATAGATTCTTCATGATTAGTAATTTAAAATTATCGTATACAGTTCCGTTAACGGACAATTGTACCGCGCAGTAACCCATAATGGTCGATGTCTGGGTTTTATCAGCCATAGAGATGGTGCCCCGAGCAGGGACCACCGTTAGAGAGAGTTGTTGTGCTAGTTCAGGGTGGATAAAACTCTCCGTGCTTCCACTGTCAATTAAACATTTAACCCCGCACCCGTTTACCTCGATGTCCACCATTGATTTGGATAGCGGGTGCGGTCTGGTCTGGTCCACTGTGACCGATGCCACTGTAGGGCCCTGATCGAGACAAGATGGCGTCCACGCTGTCTGCTCACAAGATGGCGGACCCCATGAGGTCGGGCAAGATGGCATCCAAGATGGCCGCTCCCACGGCGCACACGCGGCGGTGGCGGGTTTTCCAGCGGGGTTCCCTCTGCACACCTTCCCGAAGTGCCCCTTCTTACCACACTTAAAGCAGGTGGTGCCTTACGCCGGGCACAGGTTTCTGATGTGCTTCGGCTGCCCGCAGAAGTAGCAGTTGGGGCCCCGACGCGTCGCGGCTGTCGGGCGGGGAAGATGCCTTCCAAGATGGTGATGCCCTTGGTGCACACGTGGCGGCGTGGGCGGCACGGGCCGAAGAGTAGGCGTCCGAGTTTCTCTGGGCCACATCCAGGGATCGCGCTGTGTCCACAGCCTGTTTCAGGTCCAATCCCGTTTTTTCCAGTAGTCTCTGCCGGATGTAAGTGGAGCTGAGGCCTGCGATAAAGGCATCACGAACAAGCTCGTCAGTGTACACTGCGGCTTTTACATCTTGGCACTTGCAGTCTTTGCCAAGCGTTTTCAGGGTGACTAGGAACTCATCCAGCGATTCCCCAGGTCGCTGTGTGCGAGTAGCGAGCAGATGCCTAGCGTATACCTCGTTCGTAGGCTGCTGGTAATGCGCCTTTAGGATGTCGCAGGCGGCCGGGTACGTGTCGGCGTCTTGGATGAGGGGGTAAACCCGGTGGCTTACCCAATTCCGCAGGATTCCGAGTTTCATACTCGCAGCGTCCGTAGCGCCTGTGATGGCTGCGGAATTGTCCAGGAAGAATTCCATACACTTAAACCAGTGTCCGAATCATGCCGATGTGTCCGAAGCATGCGGGTCCAAATCCAAACGTTCAGGTTTCAAGAGTTGGTCCATTGCGTTGTAAATTGAGTTAATAAAATTGATGTGCCTCAATGAATCCGAGACTCGACATTAACGGAGCAAAGCAAGGCTTTTAGTAACTCAGAAAGTAATACACGTTGGAGAAATGTCTCTCATCCAGAGATCTGCTGTACTGCTGTGAGACACGCTGGGGGTTGCTTAAGTAGGGGCCAGGTATGGGCGGAGCCCTACACACAATACAATACAGGTAAGGAAATGAAACTGAAACTAAACTAAACACAGGGAATACAGTGCCTGATGAATGGCATATTTCATCACAGAAAGTATCTATTTCTGTTTTAAATTTATTTAATGATGTAGCTTCCACAGCTTTCTGGGGCAGCAAACTCCACAAACCTACCACCCTCTGAGTGAAGAAGTTTCTCCTCATCTCAGTTTTGAAAGAGCAGCCCCTTATTTTAAGATTATGCCCCCTAGTTCTAGTTTCACCCATCATTGGGAACATCCTCACTGCATCCACCCGATCAAGCCCCTTCACAATCTTATATGCTTCAATAAGATCGCCTCTCATTCTTCTGAACTCCAATGAGTAGAGTCCCAATCTACTCAACCTCTCCTCATATGACCACCCCCTCATCCCCGGGATTAACCGAGTGAACCTTCTTTGTACTGACTCGAGAGCAAGTATGTCTTTTCTTAAGTATGGACACCAAAACTGTATGCAGTATTCCAGGTGCGGTCTCACCAATACCTTGTACAACTGCAGCAATACCTCCCTGTTTTTATATTCCATCCCCCTAGCAATAAAAGCCAACATTCCATTGGCCTTCTTGATCACTTGCTGCACCTGCAAGAGAGAGAGAGAGAGCGAGGGATCAGAGAGAGAGAGAGAGAGCGAGGGATCAGAGAGAGAGAGAGAGAGCGAGGAATCAGAGAGAGAGAGAGAGAGAGAGCGAGGGATCAGAGAGAGAGAGAGAGAGAGAGAGCAAGGGATCAGAGAGAGAGAGAGAGCGAGGGATCAGAGAGAGAGAGAGAGAGAGCGAGGGATCAGAGAGAGAGAGAGAGAGCGAGGGATCAGAGAGAGAGAGAGAGCGAGGGATCAGAGAGAGAGAGCGAGGGATCAGAGAGAGAGAGAGAGCGAGGGATCAGAGAGAGAGAGAGAGCGAGGGATCAGAGAGAGAGGGAGAGAGCGAGGGATCAGAGAGAGCGAGGGATCAGAGTGAGAGAGAGAGAGAGGGATCAGAGAGAGAGAGAGAGAGAGAGAGCGAGGGATCAGAGAGAGAGAGAGAGAGAGGGATCAGAGAGAGAGAGCGAGGGATCAGAGAGAGAGAGAGAGCGAGGGATCAGAGAGAGAGCGAGGGATCAGAGAGAGAGAGAGAGCGAGGGATCAGAGAGAGAGAGAGAGAGCGAGGGATCAGAGAGAGAGAGAGAGCGAGGGATCAGAGAGAGAGAGAGAGAGAGGGATCAGAGAGAGAGAGAGAGAGCGAGGGATCAGAGGGAGAGAGAGCGAGGGATCAGAGAGAGAGAGAGAGAGCGAGGGATCAGAGAGAGAGAGAGAGAGAGATCAGAGAGAGAGAGAGAGAGCGAGGGATCAGAGAGAGAGCGAGGGATCACAGAGAGAGAGAGAGAGAGAGAGAGCTCAGAGAGAGAGAGCGAGGGATCAGAGAGAGAGAGAGAGAGAGAGTGAAGGATCAGAGAGAGAGAGAGAGGGAGAGCGAGGGATCAGAGAGAGAGAGAGAGAGAGAGTGAAGGATCAGAGAGAGAGAGCGAGGGATCAGAGAGAGAGAGCGAAGGATCAGAGAGAGAGAGAGAGAGAGCGAGGGATCAGAGAGAGAGAGAGAGAGAGCGAGGGATCAGAGAGAGAGAGAGAGAGAGAGAGAGATCAGAGAGAGAGAGCGAGGGATCAGAGAGAGAGAGAGAGAGTGAAGGATCAGAGAGAGAGAGAGAGAGGGAGAGCGAGGGATCAGATAGAGAGAGAGAGAGAGTGAAGGATCAGAGAGAGAGAGCGAGGGATCAGAGAGAGAGCGAAGGATCAGAGAGAGAGAGCGAGGGATCAGAGAGAGAGAGCGAAGGATCAGAGAGAGAGAGAGGGATCAGAGAGAGGGTGAAGGATCAGAGAGAGAGAGTGAGGGATCAGAGAGAGAGAGCAAGGGATCAGAGAGAGAGTGAAGGATCAGAGAGAGAGAGCGAGGGATCAGAGAGAGAGCGAAGGATCAGAGAGAGAGAGCGAGGGATCAGAGAGAGAGAGCGAGGGATCAGAGAGAGAGAGCAAGGGATCAGAGAGAGAGAGCAAGGGATCAGAGAGAGAGAGAGAGAGAGCGAGGGATCAGAGAGAGAGAGAGAGAGAGAGTGAGGGATCAGAGAGAGAGAGAGAGAGAGAGGGATCAGAGAGCGAGACAGAGAGAGGGATCAGAGAGAGAGAGAGAGAGAGAGGGATCAGAGAGAGAGAGAGAGAGAGCGAGGGATCAGAGAGAGGGAGAGGGAGAGAGCGAGGGATCAGAGAGAGAGAGAGAGGGATCAGAGAGAGAGAGAGAGCGAGGGATCAGAGAGAGGGATCAGAGAGAGAGAGAGAGCGAGGGATCAGAGAGAGAGAGAGACAGCGAGGGATCAGAGAGAGCGAGAGGGAGAGAGCGAGGGATCAGAGAGAGAGAGAGAGAGAGAGAGGGATCAGAGAGAGAGAGAGAGAGCGAGGGATCAGAGAGAGGGATCAGAGAGAGAGAGAGAGCGAGGGATCAGAGAGAGAGAGAGACAGCGAGGGATCAGAGAGAGAGAGAGAGAGAGCAAGGGATCAGAGAGAGAGAGGGATCAGAGAGAGAGAGCGAGGGATCAGAGAGAGAGAGAGAGAGAGAGCGAGCGATCAGAGAGAGAGAGAGAGCGAGGGATCAGAGAGAGAGAGTGCGAGGGATCAGAGAGAGAGAGAGAGCGAGGGATCAGAGAGAGAGAGAGAGAGCGAGGGATCAGAGAGAGAGAGAGAGAGAGAGAGGGATCAGAGAGAGAGAGAGAGCGAGGGATCAGAGAGAGAGAGAGCAAGGGATCAGAGAGAGAGAGAGAAAGCAAGGGATCAGAGAGAGAGAGAGAAAGCAAGGGATCAGAGAGAGAGAAAGAGAGCGAGGGATCAGAGAGAGAGAGAGAGCGAGGGATCAGAGAGAGAGAGAGCGAGCGAGGGATCAGAGAGAGAGAGAGAGCGAGGGATCAGAGAGAGAGAGAGAGAACGAGGGATCAGAGAGAGAGAGAGAGGGATCAGAGAGAGAGAGAGAGAGGGATCAGAGAGAGAGAGAGAGAGCGAGGGATCAGAGAGTGAGAGAGAGAGAGAGAGCGAGGGATCAGGGAGAGAGAGCGAGGGATCAGAGAGAGAGAGACAGGGATCAGAGAGAGAGAGAGCAAGGAATCAGAGAGAGAGAGAGAGCGAGGGATCAGAGAGAGAGCGAGGGATCAGAGAGTGAGAGAGAGAGAGAGTGCGAGGGATCAGGGAGAGAGAGCGAGGGATCAGAGAGAGAGAGAGAGCGAGGAATCAGAGAGAGAGCGAGGGATCAGAGAGAGAGAGAGAGCGTAGGATCAGAGAGAGAGAGAGAGCGAGTGAGGGATAAGAAAGTGAGAGGAGAGCGAGTGATCAGAGAGAGAGAGAGAGCGAGGGATCAGAGAGAGAGAGAGAGAGAGCGAGGGATCAGAGAGAGAGAGAGAGAGAGGGATCAGAGAGCGAGACAGAGAGAGGGATCAGAGAGAGAGAGAGAGAGCGAGGGATCAGGGAGAGAGAGAGAGAGCGAGAGATCAGAGAGAGAGAGAGAGAGAGAGCGAGGGATCAGAGAGAGAGAGAGAGAGAGAGCGAAGGATCAGAGAGAGAGATCACAAGTAAAATTTCAAAATTTAAAGAAAATCTATATGAGATCACCAGAGATGGGGTAAACATGGCCATAGAGGATATAAATATGATCTTTCATGAGGCAGCTGTAAAAGCCGACCTCGTGAAACAGAAGAGGAAGAGTCACAAAAGACAAAATAAAAATAAGAAATGGTTTGACCACGAATGCAAAAATGCCAGAAAAGACCTGAGAAAAATATCAAACCAAAAGCAT
Source organism: Somniosus microcephalus (assembly GCF_052327205.1). NCBI lineage: Eukaryota > Metazoa > Chordata > Chondrichthyes > Squaliformes > Somniosidae > Somniosus > Somniosus microcephalus. Next base: position 69,759,250 of record NC_141004.1, on the reverse strand, counting down.
CGCCAACCAAACAATCCGGACCTACGTACTAGATACAATGAAACCCTCAAAAGATATAAACACACCATTAGGAACAAAACACAAAACTATACCCACAAAATACTAGAAGAAATTGAAAACTCCACCAACCCAAAACAATTCTGGGAAATGTGGAATAACCTGAGTACAACACAATTGCAAGCATTACCAATCCAAGATGGCGACATCTGGAGAACACATTTTGAAAACCTCTACAAAGACATCCCAATAAACGAAACAAACCCAAGTCAACATCAGGTCACAGAAAAACTCCACACATTAGAAGCAACAATCAAAGACAACCAAAACCCTCTAGACTCCCCAATCACATGGAAAGAAATGGCCACAAAAACAAAATCTCTCCACCTAAAGAAAGCCTGTGGCCCAGACAACATCAAAAATGAAATGCTCAAGTTCAGCAATATGGAGATGCAGGGTGCGGTACTCAAATTATTCAACATCATATTACGTTCAGGCTGTTTTCCCGATATCTGGTGCCAAGGACTAATCTCCCCCATATATAAAAGTGGAAACAAATCAGACCCAAATAACTACCGCGGCATCTGTGTCAACAGTTGTCTAGGGAAGTTATTCTGCAGTATTCTAAATAGTAGATTACTTGATTTTCTTAACAAACATAATATCCTCAGAAAAAACCAAATAGGCTTCCTTCCAAAACACCGCACCGCCGACCATATCTATACCCTTCACACCCTCATTGAAAAACATATACACCAAACAAAAAATGGGAAAATATTCGCCTGTTTCATCGACTTCAAGAAAGCCTTTGACTCTATATGGCACGAAGGGCTCTATTATAAACTTCTTCAGTGTGGAATAGGGGGCAAAGTCTATGACCTTATTAAATCAATGTATCTGAAAAACAAATGCGGGGTCAAAATTGGAGACAAACGCACCGATTTCTTCACCCAGAGAAGAGGCGTCCGGCAGGGCTGCAATTTGAGCCCAACCCTGTTCAACATATACATAAATGAATTAGCAGACATGCTGGAGCAAAGCGAGTCACCAGGTCTCCGTCTCCTGGATGGAGAAGTGAAATCCCTGTTCTATGCGGACGACCTGGTTCTGCTGTCTCCCACAGAACAGGGATTACAGCAACAACTAGACCTACTCGACAAATACTGCCAAAATTGGGCTCTAACAGTAAATCTAAAGAAAACCAACATCATGATTTTTCAAAAAAGGCCCAGATGTCAGGAAAACAAATACCAGTTTACCCTCAGTGATACCACTATAGGACACACTATGAGCTACACCTACCTTGGTCTAACTATTACAGCATCAGGGAGCTTCAGCATAGCAGTGAATGCACTAAAAGAAAAAGCCCGAAGAGCCCTATATGCAATAAAAAGAAAATTCTACAACATCCAAATCCCAATCAAAATCTGGCTCAAAATATTTGACAGCATAATCCTGCCCATTGCACTGTACGGTAGTGAAGTATGGGGCCCGCTAAATCACCAAAGCTACACTAAATGGGAAAAACACACAATAGAAGCCCTACATGCAGAATTCTGCCGAAGCATCCTTCGCACCCAAAGAAAAACGCCAACAAATGCATGCAGAGCCGAACTAGGCAGATACCCACTGATAATAAACATCCAAAAACGAGCACTAAACTTCCTAAATCACCTCAAATCTAGCTCCCCAGACACCCTTCATTTCAAAGCCTTTCAGACCCAAGAGCTAAACCCAGAAAAGAGTCCCCTGAGTCAGCTGCTACTGAAACTAAGTACTCAGCCGGACCCTGACCAGCCCCAGACCAACACAGCCGTCCAAACACCAATCCGAGTGAACCAAATCATTAAAAAATGCAAAGAAACCTACCTGGAACATTGGAACAAAATAACCGAAAGCCAAAGCAGATTAGAATGTTACCGGGCACTAAAAAGAGAATATAAACTGGCAGACTACCTCACGACCATCAGAGACACAAAACAGAGACAGACCCTCACCAGGTACAGACTAAGCGACCACCAACTGGAAATTGAAAAAGGCAGATACAAGAAATCCTGGCAGCCTAGAGAGAATAGAATATGCGATCAATGTCTGGCCGGCGAGGTTGAAACAGAAATGCATTTCCTCCTAAAATGCGAAAAATTCAACACATCAAGAAACATATTATTCAACAAGCTAAGCCAAACAACCCCAGATTTCAAGGAATTGGATGACCTGTCAAAATTGAGATTAGTCCTGGGAGAAGGAGACAGACCATACCTTGGGGCCAAATATGTAACAACATGTCACAACCTGAGGACTGTTTAAAATTAAGACTGTTTAAAATTAATATTGAAAGTACCAAATGAAGTAGAAAGACTATTTAAAATTAATATTGTTTAAAAGTAATATTGTATGTACCCAACAAATGTCAAATCGATTGACACCTACAGAATGTTGGAAAACTGTACCTTTTTGCTATGTAAGCTTTGGCAATATGGTTCTCTGTAAACTTTCATGCCAATAAAGCATTTGAATTGGAATTGGAATTGGAGAGAGAGCGAGGGATCAGAGAGAGAGAGAGAGGGATCAGAGAGAGAGAGAGAGAGAGAGCGAGGGATCAGAGAGAGAGAGAGAGCGAGGGATCAGAGAGAGAGAGAGAGCGAGGGATCAGAGAGAGAGAGAGCGAGGGATCAGAGAGAGAGAGAGAGAGAGAGCGAGGGATCAGAGAGAGAGAGAGAGAGAGAGGGATCAGAGAGAGAGAGAGAGAGAGGGATCAGTGAGAGAGAGAGAGAGAGGGATCAGAGAGAGAGAGAGAGAGCGAGGGATCCGAGAGAGAGAGCGAGGGATCAGAGAGAGAGAGAGAGCGAGGGATCAGAGAGAGAGTAGGAACCGAAGGGGTCAGAGAGAGAGAGAGAGCGAGGGATCAGAGAGAGCGAGAGAGAGCGAGGGATCAGAGAGAGCGAGGGTTCAGAGAGAGAGAGAGAGTGAGGGATCAGAGAGAGAGAGAGAGCGAGGGATCAGTGAGAGAGAGAGAGAGAGGGTTCCGAGAGAGAGAGAGAGAGAGGGATCCGAGAGAGAGAGAGAGAGAGGGATCAGAGAGAGAGAGAGAGAGCGAGGGATCCAAGAGAGAGAGCGAGGGATCAGAGAGAGAGAGCGAGCCAGGGATCAGAGAGAGCGAGAGAGAGCGAGGGATCAGAGAGCGAGAGAGAGCGAGGGATCAGAGAGAGAGAGAGAGCGAGGGATCAGAGAGAGAGAGAGAGAGAGCGAGGGATCAGAGAGAGAGAGAGAGATAGCGAGGGATCAGAGAGAGAGAGAGGGATCAGAGAGAGAGAGAGAGAGAGAGCGAGGGATCAGAGAGAGAGAGAGAGCGAGGGATCAGAGAGAGAGACAGAGAGCGAGGGATCAGAGGGACAGAGAGAGAGAGCGAGGGATCAGAGAGAGAGAGAGAGATAGCGAGGGATCAGAGAGAGAGAGAGGGATCAGAGAGAGAGATCAGAGAGAGAGAGAGAGAGCGAGGGATCAGAGAGAGAGACAGAGAGCGAGGGATCAGAGGGACAGAGAGAGAGAGCGAGGGATCAGAGAGAGAGAGAGAGAGCGAGGGATCAGAGAGAGAGAGAGAGCGAGGGATCAGAGAGAGAGAGAGAGAGAGAGCGAGGGATCAGAGAGAGAGAGGGATCAGAGAGAGAGAGCGAGCGAGGGATCAGAGAGAGAGAGAGAGAGTGCGAGGGATCAGAGAGAGAGAGAGAGAGAGAGAGGGATCAGAGAGAGAGAGAGCGAGGGATCAGAGAGAGAGAGAGAGAGAGAGCGAGGGATCAGAGAGAGAGAGAGAGAGTGCGAGGGATCAGAGAGAGAGAGGGAGAGAGGGATCAGAGAGAGAGAGAGCGAGGGATCAGAGAGATCGACACGAGATGTTCTGTCTTCCCCAACGTCTCCCTGGCCCATCATCCAAACATCAACACAAGGGACCTCTATGACGAAATACATCTACTCAAACAGCGGATGTGGGTCTTCGCAAGAAACCTCATAAACACTGCCAAAAGACGCAGCCCTCCCACCCCCTCTACCATTGGGAGCCCAAACCCAAACAGGACCACCAATGTCCCCCACCCCCCTATACAAAACCAACAACAGAACCGTGCTTTTACACCTGACCCAAGACCCACCTCTAGACCACAGACTGTAGACCAAGAACTGAGAAAGATCATGACGATGATGAACAGCCTGATAGAAAGCCGGAGAGGAATGCACTAAATTATTAATATTGTTATTTATCATTATCATTATTGTTATCTTATCATTATTATTACTATTATTAGATAGCTATATGTGCATGCCTCATGAAATTTATACTAAATCATCATTTAGCATTATAGAAAATAGTGTTTCCACACTCATCCCACAAAATAGGTCCATTTTATTTCGTTTTTTTTTAACTATATAAATGCGTTCTTTCCACATAAGCTGCTGGAATATCCAGGGCCTCCGCTCCTCAACTTTTGGGATGAAGAGTACAGACCCTGAATTCCTAAAAGCTATAAAAGACATTGATATAATTGTGTTAACAGAAACATGGTGCCAAAAGGACGTGCCGACCCACTGTCCTCCAATGTACCATGAAATCATTGTGCCCTCAGTAAAGAACACTAAAACACGCAAGGGCAGAACCTCCGGGGGAATATTGGTGTGGTATAAGGGAGAACTGGACAAACACATCTCACCGGTAAAACAGGGAAAATCACACATATGGCTAAAACTAGATAAAAATATAGGAATAGCAAAAAAAGATGTTTACTTATGTGCGATCTACATACCTCCAATAGAATCGCCATATTTCGAAGAGGAGTTATTTGATACTCTCCACATGGAAATCAGCCATTTCCAGGCCCAAGGAAAGGTGATAATATGTGGGGACCTAAATGCAAGGACCGGTTGTGAACCTGACTTCATAGACCCACAGGGAAACAACCATGTGTTTGGCCAGACACCTTTAGATGTCACACCAGCCATCGCAAATCGGAACAACCTTGATCGTGAAATAAATAAAAGCGGTAGGGAGGTAGTGCAACTCTGCCGAGCTTTAGGCCTGTACATAGTTAACGGTAGGTTCAGAGGGGACTCCTTAGGGAGACTCACATACTCCTCAACTCTTGGGTCTAGTGTGGTGGACTATACAATCACTGACCTGGACCCCTGCGATATCAACTCATTCACTGTCAGGCAGCAATCCCCCCTCTCAGACCATAACCAAATAAATATGTACCTTAAACTTTCTGCCCAAACTACAGACACAAAAAAGGAACCCAGTAAGCTCCATAAAATAAACCAGACATACAGATGGGCCCCAGACAGTGGAGAAAAATTCATCACAGCACTAAAGTCACCTGATCTCACAAGTAAAATATCAAAATTTAAAGAAAACCCATACGAGATCACCAGAGATGGTGTAAACATGGCCATAGAGGATATAAATATGATCTTCCATGAGGCAGCTGTAAAAGCCGACCTTGTGAAACAGAAGAGGAAGCGTCACAAAAGACAAAATAAAAATAAGAAATGGTTTGACCACGAATGCAAAAATGCCAGAAAAGACCTGAGAAAAATATCAAACCAAAAGCATCGCCAACCAAACAATCCGGACCTACGTACTAGATACAATGAAACCCTCAAAAGATATAAACACACCATTAGGAACAAAACACAAAACTATACCCACAAAATACTCGAAGAAATTGAAAACTCCACCAATCCAAAACAATTCTGGGAAATGTGGAATAACCTGAGTACAACACAATTGCAAGCATTACCAATCCAAGATGGCGACATCTGGAGAACACATTTTGAAAACCTCTACAAAGACATCCCAATAAACGAAACAAACCCAAGTCAACATCAGGTCACAGAAAAACTCCACACATTAGAAGCAACAATTAAAGACAACCAAAACCCTCTAGACTCCCCAATCACATGGAAAGAACTGGCCACAAAAACAAAATCTCTCCACCTAAAGAAAGCCTGTGGCCCAGACAACATCAAAAATGAAATGCTCAAGTTCAGCAATATGGAGATGCAGGGTGCGGTACTCAAATTGTTCAACATCATATTATTCAGCAATATGGAGATGCAGGGTGCGGTACTCAAATTGTTCAACATCATATTACGTTCAGGCTGTTTTCCCGATATCTGGTGCCAAGGACTAATCTCCCCCATATATAAAAGTGGAAACAAATCAGACCCAAATAACTACCGCGGCATCTGTGTCAACAGTTGTCTAGGGAAGTTATTCTGCAGTATTCTAAATAGTAGATTACTTGATTTTCTTAACAAACATAATATCCTCAGAAAAAACCAAATAGGCTTCCTTCCAAAACACCGCACCGCCGACCATATCTATACCCTTCACACCCTCATTGAAAAACATATACACCAAACAAAAAATGGGAAAATATTCGCCTGTTTCATCGACTTCAAGAAAGCCTTTGACTCTATATGGCACGAAGGGCTCTATTATAAACTTCTTCAGTGTGGAATAGGGGGCAAAGTCTATGACCTTATTAAATCAATGTATCTGAAAAACAAATGCGGGGTCAAAATTGGAGACAAACGCACCGATTTCTTCACCCAGAGAAGAGGCGTCCGGCAGGGCTGCAATTTGAGCCCAACCCTGTTCAACATATACATAAATGAATTAGCAGACATGCTGGAGCAAAGCGAGTCACCAGGTCTCCGTCTCCTGGATGGAGAAGTGAAATCCCTGTTCTATGCGGACGACCTGGTTCTGCTGTCTCCCACAGAACAGGGATTACAGCAACAACTAGACCTACTCGACAAATACTGCCAAAATTGGGCTCTAACAGTAAATCTAAAGAAAACCAACATCATGATTTTTCAAAAAAGGCCCAGATGTCAGGAAAACAAATACCAGTTTACCCTCAGTGATACCACTATAGGACACACTATGAGCTACACCTACCTTGGTCTAACTATTACAGCATCAGGGAGCTTCAGCATAGCAGTGAATGCACTAAAAGAAAAAGCCCGAAGAGCCCTATATGCAATAAAAAGAAAATTCTACAACATCCAAATCCCAATCAAAATCTGGCTCAAAATATTTGACAGCATAATCCTGCCCATTGCACTGTACGGTAGTGAAGTATGGGGCCCGCTAAATCACCAAAGCTACACTAAATGGGAAAAACACACAATAGAAGCCCTACATGCAGAATTCTGCCGAAGCATCCTTCGCACCCAAAGAAAAACGCCAACAAATGCATGCAGAGCCGCACTAGGCAGATACCCACTGATAATAAACATCCAAAAACGAGCACTAAACATCCTAAATCACCTCAAATCTAGCTCCCCAGACACCCTTCATTTCAAAGCCTTTCAGACCCAAGAGCTAAACCCAGAAAAGAGTCCCCTGAGTCAGCTGCTACTGAAACTAAGTACTCAGCCGGACCCTGACCAGCCCCAGACCAACACAGCCGTCCAAACACCAATCCGAGTGAACCAAATCATTAAAAAATGCAAAGAAACCTACCTGGAACATTGGAACAAAATAACCGAAAGCCAAAGCAGATTAGAATGTTACCGGGCCCTAAAAAGAGAATATAAACTGGCAGACTACCTCACGACCATCAGAGACACAAAACAGAGACAGACCCTCACCAGGTACAGACTAAGCGACCACCAACTGGAAATTGAAAAAGGCAGATACAAGAAATCCTGGCAGCCTAGAGAGAATAGAATATGCGATCAATGTCTGGCCGGCGAGGTTGAAACAGAAATGCATTTCCTCCTAAAATGTGAAAAATTCAACACATCAAGAAACATATTATTCAACAAGCTAAGCCAAACAACCCCAGATTTCAAGGAATTGGATGACCTGTCAAAATTGAGATTAGTCCTAGGAGAAGGAGACAGACCATACCTTGGGGCCAAATATGTAACAACATGTCACAACCTGAGGACTGTTTAAAATTAAGACTGTTTAAAATTAATATTGAACGTACCAAATGAAGTACAAAGACTGTTTAAAATTAATATTGTTTAAAAGTAATATTGTATGTACCCAACAAATGTCAAATCGATTGACACCTACAGAATGTTGGAAAACTGTACCTTTTTGCTATGTAAGCTTTGGCAATATGGTTCTCTGTAAACTTTCATGCCAATAAAGCATTTGAATTGGAATTGGAATTGGAATTGGAGAGGGATCAGAGAGAGAGAGAGAGCGAGGGATCAGAGAGAGAGAGAGAGCGAGGGATCAGAGAGAGAGAGAGAGAGCGAGGGATCATAGAGAGAGAGAGAGAGAGAGGGATCAAAGAGAGAGAGAGAGTGAGGGATCAGAGAGAGAGAGAGCGAGGGATCAGAGAGAGAGAGAGAGAGCGAGGGATCAGAGAGAGAGAGAGAGCGAGGGATCAGAGAGAGAGAGAGAGAGAGAGGGATCAGAGAGAGAGAGAGAGCAAGGGATCAGATAGAGAGAGAGAGAGCGAGGGATCAGAGAGACAGAGCGAGGGATCAGAGAGAGAGAGAGAGAGCGAGGGATCAGAGAGAGAGAGAGAGGGATCAGAGAGAGAGAGAGAGCGAGGGATCAGAGAGATAGAGAGTGCGAGGGATCAGATAGAGAGAGCGAGGGATCAGAGAGAGAGAGAGAGAGTGCGAGGGATCAGATAGAGAGAGAGGGATCAGAGAGAGAGAGAGCGAGGGATCAGAGAGAGAGTGAGAGAGAGAGCGAGGGATCAGAGAGACAGAGAGAACGAGGGATCAGAGAGAGAGAGCGAGGGATCAGACAGAGAGAGAGAGAGAGAGCGAGGGATCAGAGAGAGAGAGAGAGAGAGAGGGATCAGAGAGAGAGAGAGAGAGAGAGAGAGGGATCAGAGAGAGAGAGAGAGAGAGGGATCAGAGAGAGAGAGCGAGGGATCAGAGAGAGAGAGAGAGCGAGGGATCAGAGAGAGAGAGAGAGAGCGAGGGATCAGAGAGAGAGTGAGCGAGGGATCAGAGAGAGAGAGAGCGAGGGATCAGAGAGAGAGAGAGAGAGATCAGAGAGAGAGAGAGAGCGAGAGATCAGAGAGAGAGAGAGCGAGGGAAGAGAGAGAGAGAGAGAGAGAGATCAGAGAGAGAGAGCGAGGGATCAGAGAGAGAGAGAGAGAGCGAGGAATCAGAGAGAGAGAGCGAGAGAGAGGGATCAGAGAGAGAGAGAGAGAGAGAGCGAGGGATCAGAGAGAGAGAGAGAGAGCGAGGGATCAGATAGAGAGAGAGAGAGCGAGGGATCAGAGAGAGAGAGCGAGGGATCAGAGAGAGAGAGAGAGCGAGGGATCAGAGAGAGAGAGAGAGGGATCAGAGAGAGAGAGAGAGAGAGAGCGAAGGATCAGAGAGATAGAGAGTGCGAGGGATCAGAGTGAGAGAGAGAGAGCGAGGGATCAGAGAGATAGAGAGAGCGAGGGATCAGAGAGAGAGAGAGAGAGTGCAAGGGATCAGATAGAGAGAGAGAGAGAGGGATCAGAGAGAGAGAGAGCGAGGGATCAGAGAGAGAGTGAGAGAGAGAGCGAGGGATCAGAGAGACAGAGAGAACGAGGGATCAGAGAGAGAGAGCGAGGGATCAGACAGAGAGAGAGAGAGAGAGGGATCAGAGAGAGAGAGAGAGAGCGAGGGATCAGAGAGAGAGAGAGAGAGCGAGGGATCAGAGAGAGAGAGAGAGAGAGAGGGATCAGAGAGAGCCAGAGAGAACGAGGGATCAGAGAGAGAGAGAGCGAGGGATCAGAGAGAGAGAGAGAGGGATCAGAGAGAGAGGGAGCGAGAGATCAGAGAGAGAGAGAGCGAGGGATCAGAGAGAGAGAGAGAGGTCAGAGAGAGAGAGAGAGAGAGAGGGATCAGAGAGAGAGAGAGAGAGAGAGAGCGAGGGATCAGAGAGAGAGAGAGAGAGGGATCAGAGAGAGAGAGCGCGAGGGATGAGAGAGAGAGCGAGGGATGAGAGAGAGAGAGAGCGAGCGAGGGATCAGAGGGAGCGAGAGAGAGAGCGAGGGATGAGAGAGAGAGAGCGAGGGATCAGAGAGAGAGAGAGAGGGAGGGATCAGAGAGAGAGAGAGAGAGCGAGGGATCAGAGAGAGAGAGAGAGCGAGGGATCAGAGAGAGAGAGAGAGAGCGAGGAATCAGAGAGAGAGAGAGAGAGCGAGGGATCAGAGAGAGAGAGAGAGAGAGAGAGAGGGATCAGAGAGAGAGAGAGAGCGAGGGATCAGAGAGAGAGAGAGAGAGCGAGGGATCAGAGAGAGAGAGAGCGAGGGATCAGAGAGAGAGAGAGAGGGATGAGAGAGAGAGAGAGAGAGAGCGAGGGATCAGAGAGAGAGCGAGAGATCAGAGAGAGAGAGAGAGCGAGGGATCAGAGAGAAAGCGAGAGATCAGAGAGAGAGAGAGAGCGAGGGATCAGAGAGAGAGAGAGAGAGTGAGGGATCAGAGAGAGAGAGAGAGAGCGAGGGATCAGAGAGAGAGAGAGAGAGAGAGCGAGGAATCAGAGAGAGAGAGCGAGGGAGCGAGGGATCAGAGAGAGAGAGAGCATCCACCCGAACCCATGTGATCTCCCGGGAGAGGCGAAAAAACAGATAAAGACCCAATGGCCAATTTGGGAGAAAAAAATCTGGGAAATTCCTCTCCGACCCATCTAGGCAATCGAAATTCTTCCAGGAGATCACTCTGTCCCTATATTTTCTACAGTACTTACCTTCTGTAAAGGCGATCTCCACCCCAGCCAGGAACAGGAATAAAACCATCTCCTGAAATCTAACACAGAATTAGAACACAGTAGGAGCAGTACCAGGCTACACGGCCCCTGGGCCCACTCCACTACCCACAGGGCCATGACCATTCCGAACCTAGACTCATGTTCAATTTCCTGCCCGCTCCCCATAACCCTTAATTCCCTTTACTTCTAGGAAACTGATGTGCCTCAATGAATCCAAGACTCGACGTTAACGGAGCAAAGCAAGGCTTTTATTAACTGAGAAAGTAATACACATTGGAGAAGTGTCTCTCATCCAGAGATCTGCTGTACTGCTGTGAGACACGCTGGGGCTTGCTTAAGTAGGGGCCAGGTATGGGCGGAGCCTTACACACAATACAATGAAACTGAAACTAAACTAAACACAGGGAATACAGTGCCTGATGAATGGCATATTTCATCACATTCACCCCTTCTACAGATTTAGTCTGTTCGGGGGTTTGATAGTCCTCTGTGACCGACGTAGCTGTTGTGGTGCCGCGGGTGTCGGCTTGGTGTCCCCGGTGGCCTCCTGAGTCTCTGCCGGGGGCGCCGCCAGGGTTGTTGAAGGGGTAGTTGGTGGAGGCACTGTTGGTCGATGTTCTTCCGGGGGTGGTGAAAGGATAGTGGGTGGGTAAGAATTGCTGTGATCGTTGTTGCTGTTGTTGTCGTGGTTGTTGTCGTTACCGGCTGGGGCGACGTCTTTTATGGACACGGTGTCCTCCCTTCCGTCGGCGTGCCGGACATATGCGTATTGGGGGTTGGCGTGGAGTAGGTGCACTGACTCCATGAGGGGGTCCATCTTGTGGCCCCTCACATGCCTTCGTACAAATACCAGACCTGGGGTGGAGAGCCATGACGGCATGGATACGCCTGAGGTGAATTTCCGGGGAAAGACAAACATTCGTTCATGAGGCGTGGCATTAGTGGCAGTACACAATAGTGACCGTATCGAATGGAGCACATCTGGGAGGACATCCTGCCAGCGGGAGATAGGGAGGCCCTTGGTCCTTAGAGCTAGAGTGACTGCTTTCCATACTGTCCCGTTCTCTCGCTCCACCTGGCCGTTACCCTGGGGGTTGTAGCTGGTGGTACGGCTCGTGGCGATCCCCCTGGACAGCATGTACTGGCATAGCTCTTCACTCATGAAGGACGCCCCCCTATCCGTATGGATGTAGCTCGGCATACCGAACAGGCAGAACAGGCTGTTGAGGCATTTAATGACCGTGGCGCTGGTCATGTCTGGGCAGGGGAAGGCGAATGGGAAACGGGAGTATTCGTCCACAATGTTCAGGAAGTAAACATTGCGGTCGACTGACGGGAGGGGGCCCTTGAAATCTAAGCTGAGCCGCTCAAAGGGCCGTGTAGCTTTGATTAAGTGGGCTCTATCTGGGCGGTAGAACCGAGGCTTGCACTCAGCGCAAGTGCGGCAGTTCCTGGTTGTAGTGTATGTAACCGTCTACCTTTAAGAGACTATTGTATGTAACCGTTCACCTTTAAGAGAACTATTTTAGGTGTGGCACTACTTGTTTGGCTTCTGTATACGGTAATACCGACGGTGACCACACCGGTATATAAGTGCTGTGGCATGATTTATAGGGCAGATTCGCCCTGACCTTCGAATAGTAAAGTCCTGTTGTATGTTACTCCTGAAGTCTGTGTCGTAATTAACTGCACAACCCACAGACTTTACAGTGGCGACGAGTCCGATTGTACCCTGCGGCAACAATAATTTCAAAGCAACGAAAGAGCGTCGAAAAGAGGCAACCGCCCTCGTCATTCGGCTGGGAGAAAACTCAAGGCTGCAGCAATAGAAAGGAGGAAGACTTTAGCGACAAAAACTTCCATCAGCAACAGGCACTGACTGTCCCTTCTGCCACGGTGACTGTGAGTAAGGGAAAGTGAAAAGAATAGCCGGAGGATAAGGGCTGGGCACTCGACCATGGCCGAGGGGGAAAAGGAGCCGGACAAAAAGTCGGGTCCAACGGCGTCGTGAGAGACCGCGACCGGCGGGAAAAGCCGGGCGGTGACCGAAGCCACGAAGCGCTGCGACCGGGAGTGTAGGCGCGGGAAGAGAGAAACTCAGCCGCAGCCGGGGAGAGAAGCACCGGACTGCGAGAGGGCTGGGAGGCGTGATTGGGGTCCGAGCGAGCGGAAGAGGCAGAGCCGACCAAGAGAGACTGCGCGAGAGCCGGTCCAGCAGCTGAACTGTCCTCCGTCAACGGGGTGTAACCAGCTCCGGTAGAGCCGAGCGAGCGGGAGAGAGACAGAGCCGAGCAAGGGGAACTGTGCGAGAGCCAGCCCAGCGGCTGAACCTGTTTGCCGTCAACGGGGTACCCAGAGCTGGTCGCCCTGCCATAAAATTAAAAAAAAAGGGAAAGCCTTGAAGCCGACGTGCAGGCTGTGAACCTGAAAGCCAGCGGCCGTCGCCCGTGGGGAAAGTGTACCCCTCCCGCCAGGGAAGAAATGCGGGAAGCCGCCATTAGGCGGGGAAGAAGACAGAAGCGGGAAACCGCCATTGAAGTGGGCGGGGAGAGAAGATAAGAGCGGGAAACCACCATTTTCGCGGGAAAACCGCCATCTTAGAAAAAAAAAGAAATAATAATTTAAAGAAATACTTGTGTTGTTCCCAAAGAGAGGAAGGTGCCTAAGCGTGGTAACATCAACGATTTTAATTCCGAGGTAGAAGACTGGGCCACGTACGTGGAACGCATTGAGATCTATTGTGAGGCCAATAAAATAGAAGAAGATGACAAAGCTATAACCTTGCTGAACTCGATGGGCGCAAAGACATACGGGCTCTTGAAGCATCTACTAGCACCAGCTAAACTGGCGGATCAGACTTTCGATGATATTGTGGCTGTCCTGAAGGACCACTTGAACCCTACACCGTTGATGTTGGCTGAACGATTCAAATTCTATGCGAGAACGCAACAGAAAGACGAAAGCAACGCGGAATACTTGGTCGAACTGCGTAGACTAGCGAAATACTGCCAGTTTGAAGGGAATCTGACAGAGGCATTGCGAGACAAGTTCGTATGCGGACTGTCCAAGGAAGGGACGCAAAAGCGATTACTCGAAGAGAACGACCTTACACTTGACAGGGCTGTCCTTATAGCAGCATCGCACGAAGCCGCAGCGAAGGGAACTGCGGAAATGCAGCTAAAGGCAGCGGCACTCGGTGTGGACCAAATTACCTCGAGTATAACAAAATGCTATCGCTGTGGGAAGACAACACACGATCCGAACCAATGCTGGTTTAAGAACCAGGAATGTAGGAAATGTGGCAAACTGGGCCACATCGCTAAGGTATGCCGGTCAGGGAAGAAGACCAACAACCAAAGGAAGCCATCACAGGAAAAGTACAACAAGGTACACAAGGTGGCTGAGAAGAGTTCAGACGAACAGAATTCAGACTCAGACCCAAACGGCCAGGAGCTGGGTAGTCTGAGAATTCATAATGTGAGTAAGGAAGCTGACCTACAAACTATCTGGGTCATGCTAAAAATAGCTGGAATCCAAGTGAAAATGGAGTTGGACACTGGATCAGCTGTATCAGTCATAAATCGAAGGGATTACCACCGGCTCTTCTCACATATACCCTTAAGAGGTACCAAGTTCGTATTGCAGACATACACGGGGCATAAAGTATACCCCATGGGAAAGATAAGAGTCAAGGTGAGAGATAGGGGTAAAGAACACCCAAGAATGAACTTATACGTACTACCTGAGGGAGGACCACCACTTCTAGGACGGGAGTGGATCAAGAAAATAGACATGGAATGGCACTACCTACAAGCAATGACAAGTGAGGACTCGGTGCAGACAAGCAGCTCAGACTCTGAGCCGGAAGACGATAAGTCCAGCCCAAGTATGAAAAACAAGGTTAACATGAACTCACTGACTAAGGTTGGAGAAACGATGGCGTGTATAAAGACAGAGAATTTTGAGTCTGTTCAAGTTACAGACATATGCATTACGGAGGAACACCGGGCTCGAACTCAACGTTATCTCAAAGTACGACAACAATTAGAACAATTGAGTTACCGTCTCCTACAAGAGATGAAAACAATGAAAAAGTTCTATGACACCGAATGGGAGAGTCTGGAAAGACAACAGAACCTGCTGGCTCAAGCAGAGAGCGACCATAGAGCCATCGTGACCAATTACCGATCACATCTCCCTTATGATGTTCAGGAGTTAGAATATTTGCATGATCTAGAGATACAGCATAAAGGCAACCCACGCTACACTGAGGATTTTGTTCTGCAATTGGAGACGGAGCTAGTGCAGGCAAGGTTAAGAGAAGCTGAATCGCAGTGTGCACTTAAAGAGATGCAGAAAAAAATCTTGGGCATAGAAAAGAGAAACGCTTCTTTACCTGATGAGAATAATGTGGCCATGTTGCAAGAGGAGCTTATAGGGGCGAAACTGAAAGAAGCTAAGCAAAGGATGTTGGAACTTGAAACACAGAACCAAATCAGCAGTAACCAGCTAGGTCGAACAGAGAAGGAGTGCAATGGTCTACAGGAGAAGGTGCAATATCTCTCAGCCCAGAATAAGGGACTACTCACTCAGTTAAATGAAAGTAAAGGGAAAATGGCTGAGATAGACTGCAAGAATAAAGAAGATTTGATGGCAGTGAGACTTCGAGAGGCAGATAGCATAGCAGCCTTGGCTGAACTCCAACAGAAAATTGCGAAAGAAGCAAATGAAGAGGAATCTTCAGGAAGCCAGGATTTTATTCCAGTTCTTCTCTACGACTCCTTACAAGCAGAGTGTGAGAAGTTGAAAGAACAGTATGAACAGGCCCAGGCTACAATTCTGGAGGGGGTTAACTCGGCAACCTCCGAAAAGCTAGTTTCAGTAGAAGCATATGAGCAACTAAAGGTTGAACATGAGCAAGAAGTCCAAAGGCTGCAGGAAATTCTTGATGAGCTCAAGGCCAAGACAGACTCATCGGTAGAAGTTCCATCCATAGATGAGAAATTAGAGGTGAAAGACATGGCAGAACATGAAAGGCAAGATGTCCAAGAACTCAGAAAATTATTGAAGGAAACCCAAGACAAATATGAGGCGGCAATGACCGAGGTTCAACAACTTGAAGAACAGAGTCAACTGGGAATCCTTTCAGTGGAAGAAAAGGCAACTGTAAGAAACACAGAGACTGTAAGACATGAGCTAGAGAGCATCATGGCACAAGAGCTAGATAGCATCATGGCACAACTTCTCCGAGCGCTGAAAGCCAAAGTCCAAGAGGAAAAGAAGGTGAAAGCATTGGAGGAAAAGGTGGATGAAATGGAGAAGACTCTGATTCACAGTGTTCCCGTGGAAGAGTTAACGGTCAGCCAACTCCTTCATATGTTGAGGGACAAGACTCTGCAATGGGAACAATCTGAACACGAGCTTCAATCTTCAGAGGGAAGGAGTTCGGAGCTCTCAAAAGTTACGGATATAGCTGAGGGTGCAACACGGATTTTACTGGGATGCCAAAAGTACGCTGAATCACGTCAATGGGAACAACAGAATGTTGAAACAGATGCTCCAGTAGAAGGATTGAATAGGCCGATCAATCAATCTCCGATGGAAAGGGAAGTATTGAAGTCATTAGTGAAGGATTTGCAGGAAACCCAGGAAGAGTGGGAGGAATATGAACGCATAAAGAAGTCTCTTCAGGAAAGATGTCTAGGGAGGGAACAACAGTCGGCTAACGTCCAGTTGGGTAAGGAAGAAGTAGCAGGCCCTCTCGCTAGACTAGCTCAGGATGACACCGAATATTACCATGACCTGTTGAGTGACACGGAATATTACGAGGACTTGGTCTGCCCAGCTTGTGATGAAAACTCCCAAAGTGCAGAAATCAGGATGAAGCACTTAAAGTCTAAGGAACATAGGGAGATGGTGGCGCTACAGCTGGCAGCTGATAAGGGAGCCCCGAGAGTCTCCAAGAAGCAAAAAAGGAAAAGACGAAGCCGAAGATGATAACCATCTAAATCATTATCACTTCTAATGGGAAAGTAGGGAAAAATTACTAAGGCAGTCCAGCTGTTTGTAAAAGTCAGCACTGCTGGTTCAGCAGGACGGAAGTTCAAGCTGTTACGTCAAGGGAAAGACTATTGGATGAGTCATGCTAGCAATGTGAACCGGCTACACCACAGAGATGTTGTTCGGACCGAGTCAAGACCAGAGACTGAATCTGTGAACTGTTCCCACAGAGACTGAACCTGTGAACTGTTTTCCGCAGAGACTATATCTGTAAATTGTTTTACATGAAGTTGAATATATGTTATGTTTAATGGGGAATACGTATGTTGTAAGCTAAAAAGGGAGGATTGTAGTGTATGTAACCGTCTACCTTTAAGAGACTATTGTATGTAACCGTTCACCTTTAAGAGAACTATTTTAGGTGTGGCACTACTTGTTTGGCTTCTGTATACGGTAATACCGACGGTGACCACACCGGTATATAAGTGCTGTGGCATGATGTATAGGGCAGATTCGCCCTGACCTTCGAATAGTAAAGTCCTGTTGTATGTTACTCCTGAAGTCTGTGTCGTAATTAACTGCACAACCCACAGATTTTACACTGGTCAGAGACCGAACTTCCTCAATCGAGTAGGGTAAGTTGCGGGACTTTATGAAGTGGAACAGCCGTGTGACCCCTGGGTGGCAGAGGTCGTTGTGGAGGGTCTGTAGCCGATCCCCGGTGGCGCTGGCACACATCCCTCGTGAGAGGGCATCGGGGGATTCGTTAAGGGCCCCTGGCCGGTAAATGATGTCATACTCGAAGGTGGAGAGCTCGATCCGCCACCTAAGAATCTTATCATTTTTAATCTTCCCCCTCTGTTTATTATTGAACATAAACACTACCGACCGCTGGTCGGTAAGTAGGGTGAAGCGTTTGCCGGCTAGGTAGTGCCGCCAGTGGCGCACTGCCTCCACGATGGCTTGGGCCTCCTTTTCCACGGAGGAGTGTCTGATCTCGGGCCCTTGGAGGGTCCTATAGAAGAAAGCTACGGGCCGCCCTGCCTGGTTGAGGGTGGCCGCCAAGGCAAAGTCAGACGCATCACTTTCCACTTGAAAGGGAGTGTTCTCGTCCACTGCCTGTAGCGTGGCCTGCTCAATATCCCGCTTAATGCTTTTGAAGGCGGCGTGGGCCTCAGCAGAGAGTGGAAAAGAGGATGCTTTCAAGAGGGGGCGGGCTTTGTCGGAGTAGTTGGGGACCCATTGGGCATAATAAGAAAATAACCCCAGGCACCTTTTCAGGGCTTTGGGAGTGTTGGGCAGGGGGAGCTCCCGTAGGGGGCGCAATCGGTCGGGGTCTGGTCTGATTTCCCCATTCTCCACCACGCTGCCTAGTATGCAGAGGCGTGTGGTGTTGAAAACGCACTTGTCCTCGTTGTAAGTGAGGTTGAGTTTTTGTGCAGTTTTCAGGAACCTCTCGAGGTTCGAGCCGTGATCCTGCTGGTTGTGACCGCAGATGGTGACGTTGTCGAGGGAGGGGAAGGTTGCCTGCAAGTGGTGGTCATCGACCATGCAGTTCATCTCCCTCTGGAAGACTGAGACCCCATTCGTCACCCCAAAGGGGACTCTGAGGAATTGGTAGAGGCGTCTGTTCACCTCGAAGGCGGTGTACGGGCGGTCCTCTGGTCTGATAGGGAGCTGGTGGTACGCTGACTTGAGGTCGATGGTGGAGAACACCCGGTATTGGGCGATTTGGTTCACCATCTCGGATATGCGGGGTAGCGGGTAGGCGTCTAGCTGGGTGTATAGATTAACTGTCTGGCTATAATCTATCACCATCCGCTTCTTCTCGCTACCCCTCACCACCACCACTTGGGCGCGCCAATGGCTGTTGCTGCGTTCGATAATGCGCTCTTTCAGGAGCTTGTCTACCTCGGTCGCGATAAACCGCCTGTCCTCCCAGCTGTACCTCCTGCTTTTGGTCGCTATTGGCCGGCAGTTGGGTGTAAGGTTCGCGAATAACGAAGGCGGCTTTACCTTCAGGGTAGCCAGACCGCACACTGTGAGGGGCGGCTGGGACCCACCGTAATTGAGCGTGATGCTTTGGTGGTGGCACTGGAAATCCAGGCCCAAGATCACGCTCGCACATAGATTCTTCATGATTAGTAATTTAAAATTATCGTATACAGTTCCGTTAACGGACAATTGTACCGCGCAGTAACCCATAATGGTCGATGTCTGGGTTTTATCAGCCATAGAGATGGTGCCCCGAGCAGGGACCACCGTTAGAGAGAGTTGTTGTGCTAGTTCAGGGTGGATAAAACTCTCCGTGCTTCCACTGTCAATTAAACATTTAACCCCGCACCCGTTTACCTCGATGTCCACCATTGATTTGGATAGCGGGTGCGGTCTGGTCTGGTCCACTGTGACCGATGCCACTGTAGGGCCCTGATCGAGACAAGATGGCGTCCACGCTGTCTGCTCACAAGATGGCGGACCCCATGAGGTCGGGCAAGATGGCATCCAAGATGGCCGCTCCCACGGCGCACACGCGGCGGTGGCGGGTTTTCCAGCGGGGTTCCCTCTGCACACCTTCCCGAAGTGCCCCTTCTTACCACACTTAAAGCAGGTGGTGCCTTACGCCGGGCACAGGTTTCTGATGTGCTTCGGCTGCCCGCAGAAGTAGCAGTTGGGGCCCCGACGCGTCGCGGCTGTCGGGCGGGGAAGATGCCTTCCAAGATGGTGATGCCCTTGGTGCACACGTGGCGGCGTGGGCGGCACGGGCCGAAGAGTAGGCGTCCGAGTTTCTCTGGGCCACATCCAGGGATCGCGCTGTGTCCACAGCCTGTTTCAGGTCCAATCCCGTTTTTTCCAGTAGTCTCTGCCGGATGTAAGTGGAGCTGAGGCCTGCGATAAAGGCATCACGAACAAGCTCGTCAGTGTACACTGCGGCTTTTACATCTTGGCACTTGCAGTCTTTGCCAAGCGTTTTCAGGGTGACTAGGAACTCATCCAGCGATTCCCCAGGTCGCTGTGTGCGAGTAGCGAGCAGATGCCTAGCGTATACCTCGTTCGTAGGCTGCTGGTAATGCGCCTTTAGGATGTCGCAGGCGGCCGGGTACGTGTCGGCGTCTTGGATGAGGGGGTAAACCCGGTGGCTTACCCAATTCCGCAGGATTCCGAGTTTCATACTCGCAGCGTCCGTAGCGCCTGTGATGGCTGCGGAATTGTCCAGGAAGAATTCCATACACTTAAACCAGTGTCCGAATCATGCCGATGTGTCCGAAGCATGCGGGTCCAAATCCAAACGTTCAGGTTTCAAGAGTTGGTCCATTGCGTTGTAAATTGAGTTAATAAAATTGATGTGCCTCAATGAATCCGAGACTCGACATTAACGGAGCAAAGCAAGGCTTTTAGTAACTCAGAAAGTAATACACGTTGGAGAAATGTCTCTCATCCAGAGATCTGCTGTACTGCTGTGAGACACGCTGGGGGTTGCTTAAGTAGGGGCCAGGTATGGGCGGAGCCCTACACACAATACAATACAGGTAAGGAAATGAAACTGAAACTAAACTAAACACAGGGAATACAGTGCCTGATGAATGGCATATTTCATCACAGAAAGTATCTATTTCTGTTTTAAATTTATTTAATGATGTAGCTTCCACAGCTTTCTGGGGCAGCAAACTCCACAAACCTACCACCCTCTGAGTGAAGAAGTTTCTCCTCATCTCAGTTTTGAAAGAGCAGCCCCTTATTTTAAGATTATGCCCCCTAGTTCTAGTTTCACCCATCATTGGGAACATCCTCACTGCATCCACCCGATCAAGCCCCTTCACAATCTTATATGCTTCAATAAGATCGCCTCTCATTCTTCTGAACTCCAATGAGTAGAGTCCCAATCTACTCAACCTCTCCTCATATGACCACCCCCTCATCCCCGGGATTAACCGAGTGAACCTTCTTTGTACTGACTCGAGAGCAAGTATGTCTTTTCTTAAGTATGGACACCAAAACTGTATGCAGTATTCCAGGTGCGGTCTCACCAATACCTTGTACAACTGCAGCAATACCTCCCTGTTTTTATATTCCATCCCCCTAGCAATAAAAGCCAACATTCCATTGGCCTTCTTGATCACTTGCTGCACCTGCAAGAGAGAGAGAGAGAGCGAGGGATCAGAGAGAGAGAGAGAGAGCGAGGGATCAGAGAGAGAGAGAGAGAGCGAGGAATCAGAGAGAGAGAGAGAGAGAGAGCGAGGGATCAGAGAGAGAGAGAGAGAGAGAGAGCAAGGGATCAGAGAGAGAGAGAGAGCGAGGGATCAGAGAGAGAGAGAGAGAGAGCGAGGGATCAGAGAGAGAGAGAGAGAGCGAGGGATCAGAGAGAGAGAGAGAGCGAGGGATCAGAGAGAGAGAGCGAGGGATCAGAGAGAGAGAGAGAGCGAGGGATCAGAGAGAGAGAGAGAGCGAGGGATCAGAGAGAGAGGGAGAGAGCGAGGGATCAGAGAGAGCGAGGGATCAGAGTGAGAGAGAGAGAGAGGGATCAGAGAGAGAGAGAGAGAGAGAGAGCGAGGGATCAGAGAGAGAGAGAGAGAGAGGGATCAGAGAGAGAGAGCGAGGGATCAGAGAGAGAGAGAGAGCGAGGGATCAGAGAGAGAGCGAGGGATCAGAGAGAGAGAGAGAGCGAGGGATCAGAGAGAGAGAGAGAGAGCGAGGGATCAGAGAGAGAGAGAGAGCGAGGGATCAGAGAGAGAGAGAGAGAGAGGGATCAGAGAGAGAGAGAGAGAGCGAGGGATCAGAGGGAGAGAGAGCGAGGGATCAGAGAGAGAGAGAGAGAGCGAGGGATCAGAGAGAGAGAGAGAGAGAGATCAGAGAGAGAGAGAGAGAGCGAGGGATCAGAGAGAGAGCGAGGGATCACAGAGAGAGAGAGAGAGAGAGAGAGCGAGGGATCAGAGAGAGAGAGAGAGAGAGAGAGCTCAGAGAGAGAGAGCGAGGGATCAGAGAGAGAGAGAGAGAGAGAGTGAAGGATCAGAGAGAGAGAGAGAGGGAGAGCGAGGGATCAGAGAGAGAGAGAGAGAGAGAGTGAAGGATCAGAGAGAGAGAGCGAGGGATCAGAGAGAGAGAGCGAAGGATCAGAGAGAGAGAGAGAGAGAGCGAGGGATCAGAGAGAGAGAGAGAGAGAGCGAGGGATCAGAGAGAGAGAGAGAGAGAGAGAGAGATCAGAGAGAGAGAGCGAGGGATCAGAGAGAGAGAGAGAGAGTGAAGGATCAGAGAGAGAGAGAGAGAGGGAGAGCGAGGGATCAGATAGAGAGAGAGAGAGAGTGAAGGATCAGAGAGAGAGAGCGAGGGATCAGAGAGAGAGCGAAGGATCAGAGAGAGAGAGCGAGGGATCAGAGAGAGAGAGCGAAGGATCAGAGAGAGAGAGAGGGATCAGAGAGAGGGTGAAGGATCAGAGAGAGAGAGCGAGGGATCAGAGAGAGAGAGCAAGGGATCAGAGAGAGAGTGAAGGATCAGAGAGAGAGAGCGAGGGATCAGAGAGAGAGCGAAGGATCAGAGAGAGAGAGCGAGGGATCAGAGAGAGAGAGCGAGGGATCAGAGAGAGAGAGCAAGGGATCAGAGAGAGAGAGCAAGGGATCAGAGAGAGAGAGCAAGGGATCAGAGAGAGGGAGCGAAGGATCAGAGAGAGAGAGCGAGGGATCAGAGAGAGAGAGCGAAGGATCAGAGAGAGAGAGCGAAGGATCAGAGAGAGAGAGCAGGGGATCAGAGAGAGAGAGCAGGGGATCAGAGAGAGAGAGCAGGGGATCAGAGAGAGAGAGCAAGGGATCAGAGAGAGAGAGCGAAGGATCAGAGTGAGGGAGCAGGGGATCAGAGAGAGGGAGCGAAGGATCAGAGAGAGAGAGCAGGGGATCAGAGAGAGAGAGCAGGGGATCAGAGAGAGAGAGCAGGGGATCAGAGAGAGAGAGCAAGGGATCAGAGAGAGAGAGCGAAGGATCAGAGTGAGGGAGCAGGGGATCAGAGTGAGGGAGCAGGGGATCAGAGAGAGGGAGCAGGGGATCAGAGTGAGGGAGCAGGGGATCAGAGTGAGGGAGCAGGGGATCAGAGTGAGGGAGCAGGGGATCAGAGAGAGAGAGCAAGGGATCAGAGAGAGGGAGCAGGGGATCAGAGTGAGGGAGCAGGGGATCAGAGTGAGGGAGCAGGGGATCAGAGTGAGGGAGCAGGGGATCAGAGAGAGGGAGCAGGGGATCAGAGTGAGGGAGCAGGGGATCAGAGAGAGAGAGCAGGGGATCAGAGAGAGGGAGCAGGGGATCAGAGTGAGGGAGCAGGGGATCAGAGTGAGGGAGCAGGGGATCAGAGTGAGGGAGCAGGGGATCAGAGTGAGGGAGCAGGGGATCAGAGTGAGGGAGCAGGGGATCAGAGAGAGAGAGCAAGGGATCAGAGAGAGGGAGCAGGGGATCAGAGTGAGGGAGCAGGGGATCAGAGTGAGGGAGCAGGGGATCAGAGTGAGGGAGCAGGGGATCAGAGTGAGGGAGCAGGGGATCAGAGTGAGGGAGCAGGGGATCAGAGTGAGGGAGCAGGGGATCAGAGAGAGAGAGCAGGGGATCAGAGAGAGGGAGCAGGGGATCAGAGAGAGGGAGCAGGGGATCAGAGAGAGGGAGCAGGGGATCAGAGAGAGGGAGCAGGGGATCAGAGAGAGGGAGCAGGGGATCAGAGAGAGGGAGCAGGGGATCAGAGTGAGGGAGCAGGGGATCAGAGAGAGAGAGCAGGGGATCAGAGAGAGGGAGCAGGGGATCAGAGAGAGGGAGCAGGGGATCAGAGAGAGGGAGCAGGGGATCAGAGAGAGGGAGCAGGGGATCAGAGAGAGGGAGCAGGGGATCAGAGAGAGGGAGCAGGGGATCAGAGTGAGGGAGCAGGGGATCAGAGTGAGGGAGCAGGGGATCAGAGTGAGGGAGCAGGGGATCAGAGAGAGGGAGCAGGGGATCAGAGTGAGGGAGCAGGGGATCAGAGAGAGAGAGCAGGGGATCAGAGAGAGGGAGCAGGGGATCAGAGTGAGGGAGCAGGGGATCAGAGAGAGAGAGCAGGGGATCAGAGAGAGGGAGCAGGGGATCAGAGAGAGAGAGCAGGGGATCAGAGAGAGAGAGCAGGGGATCAGAGAGAGAGAGCAGGGGATCAGAGAGAGAGAGCAAGGGATCAGAGAGAGAGAGCGAAGGATCAGAGTGAGGGAGCAGGGGATCAGAGAGAGAGAGCAGGGGATCAGAGTGAGGGAGCAGGGGATCAGAGAGAGGGAGCAGGGGATCAGAGTGAGGGAGCAGGGGATCAGAGAGAGGGAGCAGGGGATCAGAGTGAGGGAGCAGGGGATCAGAGTGAGGGAGCAGGGGATCAGAGTGAGGGAGCAGGGGATCAGAGTGAGGGAGCAGGGGATCAGAGAGAGGGAGCAGGGGATCAGAGTGAGGGAGCAGGGGATCAGAGAGAGGGAGCAGGGGATCAGAGTGAGGGAGCAGGGGATCAGAGAGAGGGAGCAGGGGATCAGAGTGAGGGAGCAGGGGATCAGAGAGAGAGAGCAGGGGATCAGAGTGAGGGAGCAGGGGATCAGAGAGAGGGAGCAGGGGATCAGAGTGAGGGAGCAGGGGATCAGAGAGAGGGAGCAGGGGATCAGAGTGAGGGAGCAGGGGATCAGAGTGAGGGAGCAGGGGATCAGAGTGAGGGAGCAGGGGATCAGAGTGAGGGAGCAGGGGATCAGAGAGAGGGAGCAGGGGATCAGAGTGAGGGAGCAGGGGATCAGAGAGAGGGAGCAGGGGATCAGAGTGAGGGAGCAGGGGATCAGAGAGAGGGAGCAGGGGATCAGAGAGAGAGAGCAGGGGATCAGAGAGAGGGAGCAGGGGATCAGAGAGAGGGAGCAGGGGATCAGAGAGAGGGAGCAGGGGATCAGAGAGAGGGAGCAGGGGATCAGAGAGAGGGAGCAGGGGATCAGAGAGAGGGAGCAGGGGATCAGAGTGAGGGAGCAGGGGATCAGAGAGAGGGAGCAGGGGATCAGAGTGAGGGAGCAGGGGATCAGAGAGAGGGAGCAGGGGATCAGAGTGAGGGAGCAGGGGATCAGAGTGAGGGAGCAGGGGATCAGAGTGAGGGAGCAGGGGATCAGAGAGAGAGAGCAGGGGATCAGAGAGAGGGAGCAGGGGATCAGAGAGAGGGAGCAGGGGATCAGAGAGAGGGAGCAGGGGATCAGAGAGAGGGAGCAGGGGATCAGAGAGAGGGAGCAGGGGATCAGAGAGAGGGAGCAGGGGATCAGAGAGAGAGAGCAGGGGATCAGAGTGAGGGAGCAGGGGATCAGAGAGAGGGAGCAGGGGATCAGAGAGAGGGAGCAGGGGATCAGAGAGAGGGAGCAGGGGATCAGAGTGAGGGAGCAGGGGATCAGAGAGAGGGAGCAGGGGATCAGAGTGAGGGAGCAGGGGATCAGAGAGAGGGAGCAGGGGATCAGAGTGAGGGAGCAGGGGATCAGAGTGAGGGAGCAGGGGATCAGAGTGAGGGAGCAGGGGATCAGAGTGAGGGAGCAGGGGATCAGAGTGAGGGAGCAGGGGATCAGAGTGAGGGAGCAGGGGATCAGAGTGAGGGAGCAGGGGATCAGAGTGAGGGAGCAGGGGATCAGAGTGAGGGAGCAGGGGATCAGAGTGAGGGAGCAAGGGATCAGAGTGAGGGAGCAGGGGATCAGAGTGAGGGAGCAGGGGATCAGAGAGAGGGAGCAGGGGATCAGAGTGAGGGAGCAGGGGATCAGAGTGAGGGAGCAGGGGATCAGAGAGAGGGAGCAGGGGATCAGAGTGAGGGAGCAGGGGATCAGAGTGAGGGAGCAGGGGATCAGAGTGAGGGAGCAGGGGATCAGAGTGAGGGAGCAGGGGATCAGAGTGAGGGAGCAGGGGATCAGAGTGAGGGAGCAGGGGATCAGAGTGAGGGAGCAGGGGATCAGAGTGAGGGAGCAGGGGATCAGAGTGAGGGAGCAAGGGATCAGAGTGAGGGAGCAGGGGATCAGAGTGAGGGAGCAGGGGATCAGAGAGAGGGAGCAGGGGATCAGAGTGAGGGAGCAGATCAGAGAGAGGGAGCAGGGGATCAGAGAGAGGGAGCGAGGGATCAGAGTGAGGGAGCAGGGGATCAGAGTGAGGGAGCAGGGGATCAGAGAGAGGGAGCGAGGGATCAGAGTGAGGGAGCAGGGGATCAGAGTGAGGGAGCAGGGGATCAGAGAGAGGGAGCAGGGGATCAGAGTGAGGGAGCAGATCAGAGTGAGGGAGCAGGGGATCAGAGTGAGGGAGCAGGGGATCAGAGAGAGGGAGCAGGGGATCAGAGAGAGGGAGCAGGGGATCAGAGTGAGGGAGCAGATCAGAGTGAGGGAGCAGATCAGAGTGAGGGAGCAGGGGATCAGAGTGAGGGAGCAGGGGATCAGAGTGAGGGAGCAGGGGATCAGAGAGAGAGAGCAGGGGATCAGAGTGAGGGAGCAGGGGATCAGAGAGAGGGAGCAGGGGATCAGA
The DNA here is from genome assembly GCF_052327205.1 of Somniosus microcephalus. Classification (NCBI taxonomy): domain Eukaryota; kingdom Metazoa; phylum Chordata; class Chondrichthyes; order Squaliformes; family Somniosidae; genus Somniosus; species Somniosus microcephalus. The sequence goes on along the minus strand of NC_141004.1, from coordinate 69,733,048 downwards.
GTGAGGGAGCAGGGGATCAGAGTGAGGGAGCAGATCAGAGTGAGGGAGCAGATCAGAGTGAGGGAGCAGGGGATCAGAGTGAGGGAGCAGGGGATCAGAGTGAGGGAGCAGGGGATCAGAGTGAGGGAGCAGGGGATCAGAGAGAGGGAGCAGGGGATCAGAGAGAGGGAGCAGGGGATCAGAGTGAGGGAGCAGGGGATCAGAGTGAGGGAGCAGGGGATCAGAGAGAGAGAGCAGGGGATCAGAGTGAGGGAGCAGGGGATCAGAGAGAGGGAGCAGGGGATCAGAGTGAGGGAGCAGGGGATCAGAGTGAGGGAGCAGGGGATCAGAGTGAGGGAGCAGGGGATCAGAGTGAGGGAGCAGGGGATCAGAGTGAGGGAGCAGGGGATCAGAGTGAGGGAGCAGGGGATCAGAGAGAGGGAGCAGGGGATCAGAGAGAGGGAGCAGGGGATCAGAGTGAGGGAGCAGGGGATCAGAGTGAGGGAGCAGGGGATCAGAGAGAGGGAGCAGGGGATCAGAGTGAGGGAGCAGGGGATCAGAGAGAGGGAGCAGGGGATCAGAGAGAGAGAGCGAAGGATCAGAGTGAGGGAGCAGGGGATCAGAGAGAGAGAGCAGGGGATCAGAGTGAGGGAGCAGGGGATCAGAGTGAGGGAGCAGGGGATCAGAGAGAGAGAGCGAAGGATCAGAGTGAGGGAGCAGGGGATCAGAGTGAGGGAGCAGGGGATCAGAGAGAGAGAGCGAAGGATCAGAGAGAGGGAGCAGGGGATCAGAGAGAGAGAGCGAAGGATCAGAGAGAGAGAGCAGGGGATCAGAGTGAGGGAGCAGGGGATCAGAGTGAGGGAGCAGGGGATCAGAGAGAGAGAGCAGGGGATCAGAGTGAGGGAGCAGGGGATCAGAGTCAGAGAGAGTTTGTCTCTGGCAAAAGGGAATGAGATGAAATAACAACAGAAAATGCTGGAAATACTCAGCAGGCCAGGCAGCATCTGTGGAGAGAGAAACAGAGTTAACGTTTCAGGTCTGGGACCCTTCATCAGAACTGGAAAAAGCTGGAGATGTAACAGATATTAATCAGGTGCAGAGACAGGGTCGGGGGGGGGGGGTTGGTTTAGGAGGGGAGGAAGGAATTGAAAGAACATGCTGTGAAAATGTTGCAAATGGGAATGGCAAAATCATACTGCATGAAAAATGGGGGCAGGAATTATTACCTGAAATTGTTGAACTCTATGTTGAGTCCGGCAGGCTGTAAAGTGCCCAATCGAAAGATGAGATGAAGCTGTCTCTGTGTATAGACAGCCTCAGTGACCTCCCTTATGCATAAGAAATAGGAGCAGGGGTAGGCCACTCAGCCCCTCGAGCCTGCTCCGCCATTCAATAAGATCATGGCTGATCTGATCTTGGCCTCAACTCCACTTTCCTGCCCGCTCCCCATAACCCTCGCCTCCCCTGTAGCTCAAATATCTGTCTCTCTCCGCCTTGAATATATTCAATGACTCCGCCTCCACAGCTCTCTGGGGTAGAGAATTCCAAAGATTCACCAACCTCTGAGAAGAAATTTCTCCTCATCTCCGTTGTAAATGGGCGACCCCTTATTCTGAAACTATGCCCCCTAGTTCTAGATTCCCCCCACGTGGGGAAACATCCTCTCTGCATCTACCCTGTCAAGCCCCCTCAGCATCTTACATGTTTCAATAAGATCACCTCTCATTCTTCTAAACTCCAATGAGTATAGGCCCAACCTGCTCAACCTTTCCTCATAAGACAACCCCTTCATCTCAGGAATCAACCTCGTTCAACCTTCTCTGAACTGCCTTCAAAGCAAGTATATCCCTCCTTAAATAAGGAGACCAAAATTGCACGCAGTACTCCAGGTGTGGCCTCACCAGCGATCTGTACAGTTGTAGCAAGCTTTCCCTGCTTTTATGTTCAATATTGTTACATCCTCAAAGAACTCTAGTAAATTAGTCAAACACGATTTCCCTTTCATAAAACCATGTTGACTCCGCTTGATTGTATTATGATTTTCTAAATGTCCTGCTACCACTTCCTTAATGGATTCCATCATTTTCCCAATGACAGATGTTAGGCTAACTGGCCTATAGTTTCCTGTTTTCTGTCTCCGTCCTTTCTTGAATAGGGGCATTACATTTGCGGTTTTCCGATCCGCTGGGACCTCTCCAGAATCCAGGGTTATTTTGGTAGATTACAACCAACACATCCACTATCTCTGCAGTCACTTCTTTTACGACCCTAGGATTCAGGCCATCGGGTCCAGGGGACTTGTCAGCCTTTAGTCCCATTAGTTTGCCTAGTACTTTTTCTCTAGTGATAGTAATTGTTTTAAGTTCCACCCTCCCTATAGCCCCTTGATTATCTGTTATTATTGGGATTCTTTTAGTGTCTTCGACTGTGAAGACCGGTACAAAATATTTATTCAAAGTCTCTGCCATTTCCTTGTTTCCCATTATTAATTCCCCAGTCTCATCCTCTAAGGGACCAACATTTACTTTAGCTACTCTCTTCCTTTCTATATACCTGTAGAAGCTCTTACTGTCTGTTTTTATATTTTTTGCTAGTTTACTCTCATAAGCTATCTTCTCCCTCTTTATTGGGGCAGTAATTCGGGTCGGTGGCTTGCCGCGCGTGTAAGCCCCCGATATGCACTTACCCGACGCGCCTGCCGTTCACCTCCAGGGACGCCTGGAATTCCATTTTGAAACAGAAGAATCCCGGGCAGCGTTTGACGTCACGCCGCCCAGGAGTGCAGCCAGCGCGAAGCCTGGAGCGCGCTGTGCAAGTGAGCCACGCCCCTTAAGGTCTCATTGTAGTAGGACACGCCCCCAATCTCTCCAAGCAGCTGCAGAGGACTTTGTAGTTACACAGCTGCAGGGAAAGTAAGTTATCTGCTATTTTATGAATGTTTTGTGAACTTTTATAAAATTTTAAAAACGTTTACATTATTTTGAAGAATCTGAAGTAGTTTGAAACAGAATTAAAGCAATTTAAAGACTTTTAAAAGCCCTAAAAGATTTTTTTTTATTCCATTTATTTATTTAGCAATGTCGTCGTCATACGTGTCTTCACACTGTTCCCTTTGGGGAACTGTATGAAGTGGTGGAAGGATTTATGGCCGTGATTAACGCTCATTCCGTGACCGTAACCATCTTTGAACCAGCCATTAGGGTGGTTAGTCCTATGGCGGGAGGGTTTTACGGGCTCCCACAAGCTATACAAGGAGGGGGGGCCACCCACACCCACGGACGCAAATATCCCGCTGGATGTCAACCCAGAATTTAGAGCCGGAACTCCGACTCCACTTGCTGGGACTGTGTGGAGCGGGGTTCGAAACCCTACCCCGTCTGGCCCAGCGGCGGGGATCCTACCGCTACGCCAAAGGCCCAATCCGATTAGCAACGTGAAATGGCTGGAATGAGCACAATTCACGGCATTAAAAGAACTCACAATTGAACTGATGCTGACCTCAGCAATCTCCTCAACGAGGTGGAGGCGCAGCGCCTGCTCATCATTGGTAATGAGAATTCAAAGGCGCCGCAAAAAGGACAGATGATAGCTTGGTCTTTCAAGTGGCAGCGTAGGGCTCCAGTCACGGGGAGGGAAAAGGCGCAGGAAACGTATGGGTGTCACCTTTTGCGCGGAGTGGGCCTTTTGCGTAGCGGTAAGCATCCCCGCCGCTGGGCCAGAAGGAGTAGGGTTTCGAACCCCGCTCCAGACAGTCCCGGCAAGTGGAGTCGGAGCTCCAACTATAAATTCTGGGTGGACATCCAGCGGGATACTTGCGTCCGCAGGTGTGGGTGGCCCCCCCCCCCTCAGATGGGTTGTGGGAGCCCGTAAAACCCTCACGCCATAGGACTAACCACCCTAATGGCTGGTATGAAGATGGTTATGGTCACGGAAGGAGTGTTAACGTGGCCAGAAATCCTTCCACCACTTCATACAGTTCCCGAAAGGGAACAGTGTGAGGATACGTACGATGATGACCTCTTGCGCAATGCACCTCCTTGGACCCTCAGTCGCAGATGCGAGGGGGCAAATCGTGCAATTGTTAAATTTTTCATTTTATTGACATGTAAAATGTTGGCCCAGTAATTCCCTTCCAAACGCGCGAGTACGGTCGGGGTACTTACGCGTCTGGCTGGAGGAAATGCCGGTTTTCAGCATGCACAGCGCATGCGGGGAAAACCGGCATTTCCTGTCCTCTGAACGAAGGGGTTCAGAGGCAGAACGCGTGCGACTGTACAGGCAGCGCGTGCGCAGTAAAATTCGCCGCTTTCATTCATGCTTTCAGTGAGGTCAAGTCCTTACAACTTACACATGAAAAAAGCATGAGTACAGTTGCTCCAGAGGCTGCGGAGGAAGATATTTCTTATCGTGGAGCTTCTGAAAGGCAATATTTTTGTTTGGGAAAGGGAGGAAAGTTATTTTAAGAAATGCTGAGGTAAGTTTTAAAGTTTATCTTTGTTTTTTAAAACGGGTTTTCAGTACTGTAGGTAGAAGGATCAATTGTGGCTATGTAAATTGAATTTGCTGTGTTTATTAAATGTAAAAATGACTCCAACATTTTTAAGAAAGAAACTTTTCATCAGTAATATATTCTTTTAAGTAATTATGTATGTATGTCTGTATATATTCCTTTGCGTGTATGTATATATTCCTTTACTTATGTGTATGAATGTATGTATTTAATTATGACTTTCAGAGAAAGTAACTTATTGGAAAATCATAATTAAAATTATACATTCATACACATAAGTAAAGGAATATAAAACATACATACATATACGTAAAGGAATATATGCGGACATACATACATAATTACTTATTACTGATGAAAAGTTTCTTTCTTAAAAGTGTTGGAAATGTTACATTACTCATTTTAGAACACTCATTTTCACATTCAATTCACACAGCCACAATTGCTCCTTCTACCTACCGTACTGAAAACCCGTTTAAAAAAAAAATTTAAACTTTAAAACTTACCTCAGCATTTCTTAAAATAACTTTCCTCCCTTTCCCAAACAAAAATTTTTGCCTTTCAGAAACTCCATGATAAAATATATCTTCCTCCGCAGCCTTGGAGCAACTTTACACATGCTTTTTTCAAGTGTAACTTGTAAGGACTTACCCTCACTGAATCCATGAATGAAATCGACGAAGTTCACTGCGCAAGCGCTGCCTGTGCAGTCGCACGCGCTGTGCCTCTGAACCCCTTCATTCAGAGGACTGGAAATGCCGGTTTTCTCCGCATGCGCTGTGCATGCTGAACGCTGGCATTTCCTCCGGCCAGACGCGTGAGTACACCGACCGTACTCACGCGTTCAGAGACGAATTACTGGGCCATTATTTTTTTAGTCATCCTTTGCTGGTTTCTAAAATGTTACCAATCCTCTGGCCTACCACTAATCTTCGCAACATTGTATGCCTTTTCTTTCAATTTGATACCATCCTTAACTTCCTTAGTTAGCCACGGATGGTTCATCCTTCTCATAGAGTCTTTCTCACTGGAATAAACCTTTGCTGAGAATTATGAAATATCTCCTTAAATGTCTGCCACTGCTTATCTACTGTCTTACCCTTTAATGTATTTTCCCAGTCCACTTTAGCCAACTCTGTCTTCATACCTTTGTAATTGCCTTTATTTAAGTTTAGGACACTAGTTTCAGACCCAAGTTTCTCACCCTCAAACTGAATTTGAAATACTATCATGCTATGATCACTCTTCCCTACTATGAGATCATTAATTAATCCTGTCTCATTACACATTACTAGATCTAAAATACCTGCTCCCTGGTTGGTTCCACATCTGAGCCAATATCAGTTCTCACCACTGCACTGATCTCATCCTTTGTTAACAGAGGTACCCCACCTCCTTTTCCATTCTGCCTATCCTTCCAAAATGTCAAATGCCCCTGAATATTCAGTTCCCAGCCTTGGTCACCTTGCAACTACGTCTCTGTAATGGCTATCATATCATACCCATTTACTTCTATTTGTGCCATCAACTCTTCTATCTTGTTATGGATGCTGCATGCATTCAGATAAAGAGCCTTTAATTTTGTCTTTTTACCATTTTTCTCTACTCTGACCCTATTTGCTGATGCACTCTTAAGCGTGTACGCTCTGTCTCTTCCTGTCACACTCTGGTTACCATTACCCCTATCGCTACCCTATTGCCTTCTCCTTTCTCTTTAACTTTCTAAGTTTCCCCTCACCTGAACCCTCCCCCTGACTATTTAGTTTAAAGCCCTATCTACCGCCTTAGTTATTCAATTCGCCAGGACACTGGTCCCAGCGTGGTTCAAGTGAAGCCCGTCCCAATGGAACAGCTCCCTCTTTCCCCAATACTGATGCCAGTGCCCCATGAATCAAAACCCATTTCAGCAGTGTACTGCAAACTGTGAGATGCTGCTTATATCTCCAGCAGCAGCCTGGAAGGTGCTAAATGCATAGAAGTTCAGAGCCATGGTCACCTTGACAGTCACAGGCTGTCGCCCCCCCTGCTGAGGCTGCAGTTGGTAGGTTTCACTCACGGCTCTTTAGTGAAGCGAAAACGTCTCAAGCATTGGTTGTCGCTGATGATGAGGTAAGAAAATTACTCCCTAAAAACCCTCGGCAGATATGGCCTCCTGTTGGAGTTCGGTGTTTGAAATGGCAGCGCTGGCATCAAATCAGTGCTGCACACTGATTGACGTCATAATCTGCCTGTTCTACATGTTCCCAGTGGTCGTTCGGTACATGTGTGTATACCTCTTCAGCATCGGAAGTGGGTGCGCGCATCGCAACACCATTTTCGCACATTAGGCGGCTTCGTAGCGCCTAAAAAAGTGAGCTAAACAGCCCAATTTAGCCCCCAGTATGTTTCAATTCTCGAATCCTAGCAGTGGTTCAGGACACGAACCCATGAGTTTAGGTCCCCCGTACTCGAGGAAAGGAAAGGGGTAATTGTCGTTTGTTTTCTTGTACGCAGCTGCTCGAACATTGTGTATCCTAAGATCAATGTTAAGGCTTGTTGTCACACAATAAACAGGTTAGTTGCAACCATATTTGGTGTCTGATTCGAATTCTCTTACAGATAGAAGGGAACAGCAGGGGGAGAAAGGAAGGTGAGAGGAGAGGGAGTGTCCTAAATTCCTCAACTTCAAACTGGTGTCACCAGGAATGCAGTGAAGTGTGCTGGTTTGAAGCTTCTATAAAAATTTCCCTTTAACTGTGAATAACACCCAATTGCATATTTATAGAAAACGCTGGAAAAACTCAGCAGGCCAGGCAGCATCCGTGGAGAGAGAAACAGAGTTAACGTTTCAGGTCGAAGACCTTTCATCAGAACTGGAAAAAAGTTCTCCACAGATGCTGCCTGGCCTGCTGAGTTTTTCCAGCATTTTCTGTTGTTATTTCGGATTTCCAGCATCCGCAGTATTTTGCTATTGCATATTTATAGAATCTTTTGTTCCTTATTTGGGCTGCGTGTGAAGAGACCATTTTGAGCTGTATAACCCTGGGGTGAACTGCTCATCTGTCAGTAGAGCTGAGAGAAACTTCAGGGGGTTCACACAAGAAGCAATTGGTACAACATTAGTACATTGGCTTAAGTGCAGTTTTATTTTGCTGTGTGTAAACAATATAAACAGTAACAGCTCACAGATGAGCACAAATATCACTGACCAGGTTTTCTATGAATGGCCACGAGCCCAGGGGTGTACCCTGAGCTCAGTTCTGGCTCCAGGAAAACTAATTGCCAATCCTCGATCTTTCTCTTCACAACCTGGGTCCACAGCCCCTTGTTCTCCAGTTCTTCCATGGAAGCCAGAAGCTGCTGTGTGTAATCACTGCCATCTATTTTTGCTGTTAAACAGAGATATGCCCCTGGAAAATGGGAAAACACTGGTCAAATATCTCCTCATTAGAAATTCCAAATACCATTCCCGGAACACTTACCTATCTATGTACAGTATGTTACACTTGGCTGCATTAAAGTTAATCTCCCATTGTTTCCACCACACCTTTATTTTATCCAACTCATTCTGTAATTTCTACGCTGTTGCCGCCACTTCCACTGCCCTACCCAGTTTGGTATCATCTGCAAATGTGACCACTTTGAATTGAGTTTCTGAATCCAGGTCATTAATGTAAATTAGAAACAGTAGACATCCCGGCACAGAGGCCTGAGGCACCCCATTCAATACTTCCACCCCATCCTGACATAACTGGTTTTCTGCCCTTCACAGAACACAGAACACAGAACACAGAAACCTCACAGTGCAGATAGAGGCCATTTCGGCTCATCGAGCCTGCACCGACACATATCCCACCCGATCCCCGTAACCCCACGTATTTAATCCCCCTAACACTAAGGGTCAATTTATCATAGCCAATCATTCTAACCCGCACATCTTTGGACTGTGGGAGGAAACCGGAGCACCCGGAGGAAACCCACGCAAACACAGGGAGAATGTGCAAACTCCACACAGACAGTCACCCGAGGCCAGATTCGAACCCTCAGCCAGTTTCTTCAACATTCACAAGATTTACTCTAAATCCCTACAGCTCTGAGTTTGACTAATAAGGGCCACATTAGCTTGGCCCAAATCAGTATTAATGAGGTGGCAACGGCCTCAAAATGGAGTCAGTGGACTTACTGCCCCAGCCTCTGCAATTATAAAAGGATAAAGCGGCAGGTCTTTTTAATATGCAAATCAGGTACTATGATGTACATAGAAGCCCGAATGCCATGTTAGGAGAGCAGTGGGCAGAGCCTGCTCTGTGCTCGCAGCTTTACCGCAGGTACAGCGGAAGAGGATCAAAAATAATCCGGGCCGCTGCTGCCCGGCCTCCCCGCCAATCTGCGACCGCGCCCACCACCCCCCGAGGATTTACCTGGCTGCCGTCCAGGCAGCTTCCAGCCCACCTGATAATGCACCAGCCCGAATCCAACGAGCATTGGCCTACATGAATAATCTTTCTTTACTCTCCCATTGTGATCGTGTAATTGCGGCTTGCTCACCAGTCAGGGCTCGAAATGGCTCCGGCCTCTTCTCTCCCGTCACGGGGTGGTGGGGGGATAATGCTTCACTAGATTGTCATTTAGGCTAACTCCAGCAAACTATTAAACAGTAAAATATTAAATGGACTTCAGCATTGTAGGGTGGGAGGAGGCTCATGTGGAGCATAAAGACCGGCACAGTGCAGTTGGGCCGAATGGCCTGTTTCTGTCCTGTACATTCTATGTATGGATTTTACAGTTGTAAATCTCCTTGAGTAACTACATAAAAACATAAGAAATAGGAGCAGGAGTCGGCCATTTGACCCTTCGAGCCTGCTCCGCCATTCAATGAGATCATGGCTGATCTTCTACCTCATCTCCACTTTGCTGCACTATCCTCATATCCCTTGATTCCCTTAATATTCAAAAATCTATCGATCTCTGAATATACTCAATGACTGAGCCTCCACAGCCCTCTGGGGTAGAGAATTCCAAAGATTCACCACCCTCCGAGTGAAGAAATTTCTCCTCATCTCAGTACTAAATGGCCGACCCCATATTCTGAGACTGTGACCCCTGGTTCTAGACTCCCCAGCCAGGGGAAACATCCTCCCTGCATCTACCCTGTCAAGCCCTGTGAGAATTTTGTATGTTTCAATGAAATCACCTCTCATTCTTCTAAACTCTAGAGAATATAGGTCTAGTCTACTCAATCTCTCCTCATAGGACAATCCCCCCATCCCAGGAACCAGTCTGGTGAACCTTCGTTGCACTCCCTCTATGGCAAGTATATCCTTCCTTAGGTAAGGAGACCAAAACTGTACACAATACTCCAGGTGTGGTCTCACCAGGGCCCTATATAATTGCAGTAAGACATCTTTACTCTTATATTCAAATCCTCTTGTAATAAAAGCCAACATACCATTTGCTTTCCTAATTGCTTGCTGTACCTGCATGTTAACTTTGTGATTTGTGTACAAGGACACCCAGGTCCCTCTGAACACCAACATTTCCCAATCTCTCACCATTTAAAAAATACTCTGCTTTTCTCTTTTTCCTACCAAAGTGGATAACTTCACATTTCCCCACATTATATTCCATTTGCTATGTTCTTGCCCACTCACTGAGCCTGTTTATATCCCCTTGAAGCCTCCTTGCATCCTCCTCACAACTTACATTCCCACCCAGCTTTGTGTCATCAGCAAACTTGGATATATTACATTTGGTCCCCTCATCCAAATCATTGATATACATTGTGAATAGCTGAGGCCCAAGCACTGATCCTTGCGGTACCCCACTAGTTACAACCTGCCAACCTGAAAATGACCCGTTTATTCCTACTCTCTGTTTTCTGTCCCTTAACCAATCCTCAATCCATGCTAGTATATTACCACAATCCCATGAGCCTTAATTTTGTTTAATAACCTCTTGTGTGGCACCTTATCGAATGCCTTCTGAAAATCCAAATACACCACATCCACTGGTTCCCCCTTATCTATTCTGCTAGTTACAACCTCAAAAAACTCTAACTAGGAAAGTACAAATAGCTCTAAACTATAATCTAAATAATATTCTTCCATGGAAGTTCATTTTATTTTCTCACCATCCGCCAGACGATCTCCCTAAAAACGGTTTGGATGGATTCTCCAATTGAAACCAGGCAGACACAGTAATACATTGCAAAAAACAACCAGGATCAAGCTAATTTAAATTACTGCCTGTTAAACTTAGAAAGAGCAGCCAGTTCAAGCATATATTTGAACCAATCCCTTATAATGTATATATTTGAATTAAACGAGTTGGCCCCTCCCTCAGACAGCTAACTCAGACAAAATGACTCAATTTTGCAATTACTATTCGCTAGGGCATGTTTATTTGAGTGACACTGTTTTTAATTCCTTATGTACTGTGGCAGAATGAAAGAAGCCAGCACCCTGCTATATCTTAGACAGGATTACAGCAGTTACCAGGAACTCCTTCTGAGTGGCGGTGAGCAGCACAGCTGATGGGGAAATCTGGGAGTGCACTGTCGCCAACCTCCTGACCACTAAATGGGCACATACCATCCCGCATGGAATGGTCGTTCCACTGGTTGGAGCTGTGGAGCTTCAACAACATTTGCTTGCCATCACAAACTAACTGAGGGAGCCACCCAATGCTCGATGACAGTGTACGGGGGTGGGAGAAATCGGAGCGGTGACAGCTCTGGAAAAAAAGTGAATTATTTGAAAATTTGACTTCATAGCTAATGCAGAGGAAGAGGCTTCAGAGCCTGAGGAATAAAAGCTAAGTGTTGAATTATGTATTCAAGCTTTAATGTTCAGTTATCTTGTAGACTAAAGGGCTACTTAACTTAAAAAATAGAAACATTACACAAGAGACAAGGGCAAAACCCAAACTATCAGCTTGAAGTAAATAGATGGAATAGGCTAAATATACTAAACTGATGGAAACCAAATTAAACCCATCTGATAATCATCATTTAGTAAAGGTAAGTCAGCACTAGAGATAATTAAATAGCTGCTGTACAATAACTAAATAAATATAGAGTCAATAATTACAGCCAAGGCAGTGTGTAGGGATTATAACATGTGGGAGTTTGTAGACAGTGAGATTGTCCCAGGGAAATATCTATGTCGTGAGTCACTCCAGCTCAGAGTCGTTGTGCGGGAATGGGAGTTAGAGACACTCCGACACATAACAGAGGGGGAGGAATATCTGGATGCTTTGCTCCAGAACACAGTCACACCACGTAGAGAGATACAGGTATAGGAAGAGGAGTGCATTGTTAGCCAAATAGTAGTTACAGTGCCTCTAAAAATAATTTGAATTCAGGGCCATCAAATCAGACTCGACTCTATATATATATATATATATATATATATAAATAAAAATCAAGATGAGCTTCATTTGTGACAAACCTAAAAATCAACAAAGCAACAACATTTCCGCTATGAGGCAGTCTTGCCTAGCACAGGACACAACAATCACAATTACACTTTCTGTCTAGGGAGCGGTGCCAGCTGAGGGCTTTCCATGACTTCCACAGCCCACCTTCTAGGTGGAGTCTCACTATTTTATCTCATTCCTTATCTCTGTTGCCATGTGTTGCGTCCGTGTATAATAAGACACACACTGGGGAGAACGGTACAACAGGTGTTTACTCAACGTGGCTCACGCTGGAACTGATCTGTACAGGTTACTACTCAGTGCTATATACAGGTGTGGTCACTGCCGGTACTGCAGTATACATGAGCTGTAAAACATAGTTCCCCCCTTAAAGGCATATACATTACAATTCCTCCCCTTTTAGATTAACAGTACCATAACACTCATTTAACAATTAAATATCAAACTAATTACAATTAACACCTTTAACATGCAACATTAGCTGAAAATAGTCTATTTATATATTCAGTTTTTGGGGAGGCCTCCTGATCCTTTCTGGATAGCGCCTTTCCCGAGTGTCTTGCTCTTGGTGCGGAGGCGATTCTGGCCCCCTGTCGTCGGTTGGTACATCAGCTTCCGATGCTACTGTTTCTGGGGTAGATGCGACCTGTACGTCGGGTTCATCACCAGGTACGTATGGGCGAGGCATGGGGTTGACTTGTTCCTGTGACTCTAGGATCTGGTCAGCATGGCGTCTCACGATGCTCTCTCCAACGTCCACTGTGTACATTAGTGGGCCCTGCCGTGTGCATATCATTCCTGGCTGCCATTTTTCTGTTCGGTAGTCGCGGGCCAAGATTGGTTGCCCTACATTGAAGCTCCTTGTTGGCTTCTCATGGATGTGCTGGAATTGCTTACTCTCAACATCTCTTCGCACGTTTGGTCTGAGCAAATCCAGGCGAGATCTTAACCTTCGGTTAAAGAACATCATGGCTGGGGCCTGGTTGGTGACTGCATGTGTCGCATTCCGGTAGGCGAACAGGAAATTGTCCACCTTGTGCTGCAGCGGAATGTTGTCATTGTACGTAGCCTTTATTGCCTTCTTAAAGGTTTGTACGAACCTCTCAGCCAATCCATTTGTGCCTGGATGATACGGGGCGGATGTGTAATGCCTTACCCCATTCTTTTTCAAGAACCTCCGGAACTCTTCGGACACAGACTGTGGTCCATTGTCGGAGCAAATCTGTTCTGGCAAGCCATTCCTGGCAAAAATGGTCCGTAGGACTGCAATAGTTTTCTCCGTGGTGGTGGAGGACATTTTGATGACCTCAGGCCATTTCGAGTGCGCATCCACGGCTATTAAAAACATTGAGTCCATGAATGGACCAGCAAAATCAATACGCACCCGTTGCCATGGAGATGAGGGCCACTCCCATGGGTGTAGAGGGGCCTGTGGTGGTGCATTTTGGACTTTCTGGCATCCTGAGCAGCTCTTGGTCAGGTCCTCGATTTGTTTATCGATTCCCGGCCACCACACATAAGCCCTGGCTGGGCTTTTCATTTTTACCCCTCCCAGATGACCCTCATGAAGCTCATTGAGCACTCTATCCCTTAACTTGGGTGGAATTACCACTCGGGATCCACACATCAAGGTCCCCTGGCACACTGACAGCTGTTCTCTCCTTGTTGAGAATGCTGGCAACAGTGAGTCGCCATGTGCTGGCCATCCCTTCACCGTCAAATCATATACCCGAGACAGTGTCGGGTCATTTCGGGTTTCCTTTTCGATACAAGCGTTAGTTACCGGTAGGTATTCAACTATAGTCGAATGGAATATTTCGACAGGATCCACTGCTGGTGCTTCCTCCGCAGTAGGCAGTGGCAGGCGTGAAAGCCCATCAGCATTTCCATGCTGTTTCGTGCCCTTATATTCAATCTCATAGTGGTGCGCCCCTAGAAAAAGGGACCATCTTTGTAGTCGTTGCGCAGTCATCACCGGAACGCCCTTCTTTGGATTAAAAATGGAGACAAGAGGCTGGTGATCAGTCAGCAAGGTGAATTTCTGCCCGTGCAGATAGTGATTGAACTTTTTCACTCCCCACACTAGGCTGAGGGCCTCCCTGTCAATCTGGGCATAGTTACGCTCGGCTGAGGTTAGTGATCGTGACGCAAAGGCTATTGGCCTCTCTGAGCCGTCCGAGAATTTGTGCGACAGCACCGCTCCAATGCCGTAGGGTGACGCATCACAAGCCAACCGAATTGGTAATGCTGGGTTGTAATGGGCCAATACCTCTTTCGATGTGATTAGTGTTTTGCTCTTCTGGAAAGCTCGTCTACATTCGTCACTACACTTCCATGGCACCCCAGTTTGCAGCAGGGTGTTAAGTGGGTGTAGTATTGTAGACAACTTTGGCAAGAACTTATGGTAGTAGTTTACCAGCCCGAGGAACGACCTCAGTTGTGACACATTTTCCGGTGCTGGAGCCTTGACTACTGCCTCAGTCTTCTCTGGGGACTTATGTAACCCCTCTTTATCGATAACGTGGCCACAATACGAGATCTGTTTTCTAAAAAACTCGCATTTGGGGCGGTTAGCTCGGAGCCCATATTCCTGCAATCTAGTGAGCACCTGCTCCAGGTTGGCAAGGTGATCACTGCCATTTTCGCCCGTGACCAGGATGTCGTCCAAATAACACTGGGTCCCTGGGATCCCTTGCAGGACTTGTTCCATTGCCCTCTGCCAAATAGCCGGAGCTGATGCTACCCCGAATACCAGCCGGTTGTATTGGTAGAGACCTTTATGGGTGTTGATTGTGAGGTATTTTTTTGATGCTTCTTCTACCTCCATTTGCAGATACGCCTGGGCCAGATCAATCTTAGTGAAGCGTTTCCCTCCAGATAGCGAGGCGAAAATATCTTCAATCCGCGGAAGTGGATATTGTACGGTGTGAAGGGTCGGGTTCACTGTTACCTTAAAGTCCCCACAGATGCGAACCTTCCTTGGTTCCCCAGGCGTGCTGCTCAACGACTTTTTCATCACAGGGACGATGGGTGTAGCCCACTCGCTCCAGTCTACCTTGGACAGTACACCTGAACGTTCCAGACTCTCCAGCTCTGCTTCGATCGTTGGGCGGATCGCATAAGGTACCGGTCTGGGCTTAAAAAATTTTGGGCTTGCGTTTTCTTCAATTTTAATCGTCGCTGTCATGCCTTTTAGTGTTCCGAGTCCTTGCTGGAACACTTCTTTGGCGTCTGTTAGGATCTTTGACAGTTGCCCAGGTGTGACGTCATCATCCTTTTTGTCAGCCACAGTCAGTGCCTGTATGGAATGCCAATCCAGTTGTATTTTCCGGATCCATTCACGTCCCAGTAATGGTGGTCCTCCATCTTGCAATACATACAGGTCTAGTTTTGGTGTTTCCTTACCGTTATATATAACGGTCACCCTTATTTTTCCTTTGGGGTAGACTTTTTGCCCCGTGTACATATTCAAAATAATTTTTGTGTCTCTCAAGGGTATGTGTGAGAATAGCCACTCGTAGTCCCGTCGGTTTATGATTGTTAGGGCTGATCCTGTGTCCAATTCCATCTTTACCTTTACTCCTGCTAACTTGTGAGTGACCCAAATGGTTCGGTGATCCTCCGTTGTGCTCACATTATGTAGTTTCAGACAACTCAGTTCCCTGCTTTTGGAGTTGTTATCACTCTTTTGTTCGTCTGAACTATTCTCCATCATCTTATGTACCTTCTTGTACTTTCCTTTGGTAGGTTTCTTATTGCTGGTTTTCTTTCCCGACCTGCAGGCTCGTGCTATGTGTCCTAGTTTTCCACACTGTCTGCACACTTGTCTTTGAACCAGCAATCATTCTGGTCGTGTGTTGTTCTGCCGCAGCGATAGCACTTCTCTGTTCCATATGACATTTTGTTTGTGCCATATTCTTGCGGTCTCTGTTGTATCTCTGCAGCGCCCCGTGCTGCTGCTTCATTTGATACTGCAATGCTGAAAGCCTTTTCCAGCGTAAGGTCCTTTTCAGATAAAAGCCGTTTCTGGGTTCCTTCACTTTGAAGCCCACACACAAACTTGTCCCTTAAGGTATCTGTCAGTCCCGCTCCAAACTGGCAGTGTTTCGATAGTTTGCGCAGTTCTGTTAAATAATCAGCATTGCTTTCATCCTTATGCTGGTTCCGTTTGTGAAAGTTGAATCTTTCTGCAATCAGCAGCGGTGTGGGGTTTAAATGTTCCTTTAGTATCGTTACTATGTCTTCAAAACTCTTTTCCATTGGCTTCGTTGGGGTTACTAGATTTCGTAATAACCCATACGTCTTTGCACCCATTAAACTTAACAATACCGACACTTTCTTGTCATCTGACATCTCATTTGCCTTGCAGTACACCTCTATTCGTTCGACATATGTAGTCCAATCTTCGACTTCATTGTCAAATGCGTTGATACTGCCACTCTTCGGCATTTTGGGAGTGGTTTAAAATGGCGTCTCCCAATGGCTTAAAATGGCGTCTCCCGCGCTTTCCTTCCTACCCCGCTGCGGCCAACACCACTCCCGGCGGTTCTCGTGGCAATGGCGGCGCCCTGTAGGTTTCACGCGCTTCTCCTGCGCTGCTGCCAACGCCGCTCTCGGCGGTCCTCGTGGCAATGGCGGCACCTCGCGGGTTTCTGCGCATCTCTCTCTCCCCCGTTGACGCTGCTCGGCCCTTTGCTGTGCCGCTCGGTCGGGCTCTAGCCCGCCGCTGTCCAGGAAGGGTCTGCACACTACCTGTTGCCAGCCCGTTTCGCTGGACCACCTCGACTGGAAAGCCAAGCCTGGCTCTCGACAGCCTCCCCCGCAATTCTCGAGTCTCTGCTGGATGACTGGGCGGTTGCCCGTGATCGACGCCCGAGTCTCTGGCCTTGACCTCCAATCCACTGATCTCCAGGAACGAATCCCCGGGAGGTGATGCAGAGTTGCAGGTAGGTTCGAACCTGCCTCGTCGCCAATGTTGCGTCTGTGTATAATAAGACGCAGACTGCGGAGAACGGTACAACAGGTGTTTACTCAACGTGGCTCACGCTGCAACTGATCTGTACAGATTAATACTCAGTGCTATATACAGGTGTGGTCACAGCCGGTACTGCAGTATACATGAGCTGTAAAACATAGTTCCCCCCTTAAAGGTATATACATTACACCATGGGTATGTGACAGTAGGTTTCTCACCAGTTATATCCCTTCCTGTTCCCACATTCTTTGATTCACAGAAGGTGTCAAATTGGATGTTTCTCTTTTTGCAGCCTATCATTTCAGGCCATGTACCTCTTATCAATTGGTTCCTACACCATATCGCCCAGCACATACTATTGTGTAGATGGTGTGTCATCTAGCACTTGGAACATGGCAGCTTGTAAATTGCCTGTATAACAACATGCTGTAAGACCCCAGAGGGACCCTGGTTCCAAGAGATTCGAGGTTGACCCGTATTGGGGACAGTGATTTAACTTTATTCAGCACAAGCAAGACTTAATACATTACAGTATTCGAGCAGCAGTTTACAGAGTATAATTGAGACTTATATTACTCTGGGTAGAAGCCTCAACCATGCGTAGGCTGCACCCGGTGTCTCTTGTCTCTCTCTCTCTCTCTCTGTCCTGAAATCTTCTACAATTTGTGGCTTTTAAGACCCCCTTCTTATACCCTTACTCTCATTCAAAACCTATGGAGTCCTCCTGAACCAATCATTGGCTGACACCCAAACCCAAAATCCAGTGATACAGATGCCATATTTGTAACACCTTGGCTTACGCAGGCTTGAGTCTCATGACAGTCTTACATCATTTGTTTTTGACAATCAGGCTCATATCTGGGGTAGTTATGGCAATACAAAAGGAACATGTCTCCACAGGTTGAGATACCGCCCCTGCTGTTGGCCTTTGGTTTTAATTCAGTGGATGTTATAACATTCTGACACAGTGGTACCTGCACCTAACCTTGGTTCCCAGGCCTAACTGCAGTCTATTCGACCATGGCAATCTCTTTTTCACCCCAGATTGTCTGGTTACAGCTCACTCACAGACTTTTAAGCATAAGAGAAAGGACTACATGTTATACACAATTCAGGTTATACTTGCATGCAGTTGATGATTACAAACTTCTACATTTAGTCCTTACATTCGATTATAGATCTATTACTGACGATTATAAGATATTAATGGTTATTAGATATCAAAACAACTATTCAAGAAAAACAATTAACATGTAATTCATAACAATCTTACGGTCCCTGCCTCTTACCTCAGTCTCTGGAATTCCATTAATTCTCTCAGCTTTTCTGACAGACTGACTGTCTTTTTACTAACAAGGCTTGTTGGAGTCTGCATTTTTAATATTTGGTCAAGCAGACCCCTTTCTTCCATGTTAAAATCTAACCAGGTCTGCCCAAGGCATATCACACTAGTTTAAAAGCATGATTATTCAAGAATTAGCATGCATTGATAAACGGTTACATAATACAAACTTAAACCTACAACTAATAATGCTTATTTCAGTTCATCTAGTTCCCCAAATAAGAGTTATGTTGTCCTCGTACCTCCTTTTGATATCGAAGAAGACATCCAGGATGTCATCTCATTTTTTGCAGTGAGTTGTTTGGTGACTAATGAGATCTATTTTTGCCGGGAATCAGCGTCCGCAGATTGAACAGTGGATCCCGGATACATCAGGTTGGGAATCTTGATTTTTCAGGAGAGACTTCTTCAGCTGGTGTTTACATTCAGCATCAGCAATGTGACAGGCCTCATAGTAGGAGGTGCCTTCATGGATGGTTTATCACCCTGCCTTCTTAACTTGAGCAAGTTGTTCCCATTTATGGATGTCAAGTTTACACCATTTTAGAGTCGCTTTTAAGTAGTCTTTATCTCTCTTTTGATGACCACCACTAAATCGCTTCCCAGTTGTCAAAACATCATAAGATCTTCAGGATTCATTCATCAGACATTCGCACCACATTACCTGACCATCGCAGCCATGCCTTCCTAATCAGAGCATCTATGCTTGGCCAGCATTTATTGCCCATCCCTAATTGCCCTGTGAAGGCGGTGGTGAGCCATCTTCTTGAACCGCTGCAGTCCGTGTGGTGAATGTAGTGTATGTACCCGTCTACCTTTAAGAGAACTATTGTATGTAACCGTTCACCTTTAAGAGAACTATTTTAGGTATGGCACTACTTTGTTTGGCTTCTGTATACTGTAATACCGACGGTGACCACACCAGTATATAAGTGTTGTGTCAGGATTTATTGGGCAGATTCGCCCTGACCTTCGAATAGTAAAGTCCTGTTTTAAGTTACTCTGGTAGTCTGTGCATTAATTAACTAAACAACCCACAGACTTTACAGTGACGATGAGTCCGATCGTACCCTGCGGCAACAATACTTCCGAAGCAGTTAACGAGCGTCGAGAAGAGGCAACCGCCCTCGTCATTCTGCTGGGAGAAAACTCGAGTCTGCAGAGCTGGAAAGGAGGAAGAATTCAGAGAC
Source organism: Somniosus microcephalus (assembly GCF_052327205.1). NCBI lineage: Eukaryota > Metazoa > Chordata > Chondrichthyes > Squaliformes > Somniosidae > Somniosus > Somniosus microcephalus. The sequence continues at coordinate 69,713,636 of NC_141004.1, read as the reverse complement.
AAAGACTTCCATCAGCAACAGGCACTGACTGTCCCTTCTGCCACGGTGAGGAGTGAGCCGATCAGCACGAGAAGCAAGCCGGCCACGGTGACTGTGAGTAAGGGAAAAGTAAAAAGAATAACCGGAGGATAAGGGCAGTGCACTCGACCACGGTCGAGGGGGAAAGGAGCTGGACAGAAGTCGGGCCCAGAGGCGCTGAGACTGGGGCAGCGTGGAGCAAGGAAGCCGCGGTACAGACAGGCTGGGGACGCAATGGCGTCGTGAGACAGCTAGACCGCGACCGGCGAAAAAGGCCGGGCAGCGACCGAAGCCACGAAGCGCTGCGACCGGGAACGTAGGCGCGGGAAGAGATAAACTCAGCCGCAGCCAGGGAGGGAAGCACCGGACTGCGAGAGGGCTGGGAGGCGCGATTGGGAGCCGAGCGAGCGGGAGAGGCAGAGCCGACCAAGGGAGACTGAGCGAGAGCCAGTCCAGTGGCTGAAACTGTTCTCCGTCAACGGGGTGTACCCAGCGCTGGTAGAGCCGAGCAAGCGGGAGAGAGACAGAGCCCGAGCAAGGGGAACTGAGCGAGAGCCAGCCCAGCGGCTGAAACTGTTCGCCGTCAACGGGGTGTACCCAGCGCCGGTTGCCCTGCCGAGAAAAGGGAAAGCACTGAAGCCGACGTGCAGGCTGTGAACCTGAAAGCCAGCGGCCGTCGCCCGTGGGGAAAGTGTACGCCTCCCGCCAGGGAAGAAACGCGGGAAGCCGCCATTAGGCGGGGAAGAAGACAGAAGCGGGAAACCGTCATTGAAGTGGGCGGGGAGAGAAGATAAGCGCGGGAAACCGCCATTTTCGCGGGAGCCGCCATCTTGGAAAAAAAATTTTTTTTTAAAGAAATAATTCATGGTGTTTATCAGGAAGAGAGGAAGATGCCTAAGCGTGGTAACATCAACGATTTTAATTCCGAGGTAGAAGACTGGGCGACGTATGTGGAACGCATTGAGATCTATTGTGAGGCCAATAAAATAGAAGAAGATGACAAAGCTATAACCTTGCTAAACTCGATGGGCGCGAAGACATACGGGCTCTTGAAGCATCTACTATCACCAGCTAAACCGGCGGATCAGACTTTCGATGATATTGTGGCTGTTCTGAAGGATCACTTGAACCCCACACCGTTGATGTTGGCGGAACGATTCAAATTCTATGCGAGAACGCAACGGAAAGACGAAAGCAACGCAGAATACTTGGTCGAACTGCGTAGACTAGCGAAATACTGCCAGTTTGGAGGGAATCTGACAGAGGCATTGCGAGACAAGTTCGTGTGCGGATTGGCAAAGGAAGGAACGCAAAAGCGACTACTCGAAGAGAACGACCTTACACTTGACAGGGCTGTCCTTATTGCAGCATCGCAAGAAGCCGCAGCGAAGGGAACTGCGGAAATGCAGCTAAAGACAACGGCACTCAGTGTGGATCAAATTACCTCGACAACAACAAAATGCTATCGTTGTGGGAAGACAACACACGACCAGAACCAATGCTGGTTTAAGAACCAGGAATGTAGGAAATGTGGCAAACTGGGTCACATAGCTAAGGTATGCCAGTCAGGGAAGAAGACCAACAACCAAAGGACCAACAACCAAAGGAAGCCATCACAGGAAAAGTACAGCAAGGTACACAAGGTGGCTGAGAAGAGTTCAGACGAACAGAATTCGGACTCAGACCCAAACGGCCAGGAGCTGGGTAGTCTGAGAATTCACAATGTGAGTAAGGAAGCTGACCTACAAACTATCTGGGTCATGCTAAAAATAGCTGGAGTCCAAGTGAAAATGGAGTTGGACACTGGATCAGTTCTATCAGTCATAAATCGAAGGGATTACCACCAGCTATTCTCACATATACCCTTAAGAGATACCAAGTTCGTATTGCAGACATACACGGGGCATAAAGTATACCCCATGGGAAAGATAAGAGTCAAGGTGAGAGATAGGGGTAAAGAGATAGGGGTAAAGAACACCCAAGAATGAACTTATACGTACTACCTGAGGGAGGACCACCACTTCTAGGACGGGAGTGGATCAAGAAAATAGACATGGAATGGCACTATCTAAAAGCCATAACGAGTGAGGACTCGGTGCAGACAATCAGCTCAGATTCTGAATCGGATGACGATAAGACCAACCCAAATGTGAAAGACAAGGCTAAAATGGACTTGCCGACTAAGGTTGGAAAAACGAAGGCATGCAGAAAGGCTTATGCTCCAGAGAAGAACAAAGTTTCAGAACAGATCTCCACCAAACAACGACAACATAGTTTGACAGAGAATTCTGAGTCTGTTCAGTTTAAGGACATATTCATGACGGAAGAACACCGAGCTCGGACTCAACTTTATTTCAAATTACGACAACAATTAGAACAATTGAGTTACCGTCTCGTACAAGAGATGAAAACAATGAAAAAGTTCTATGACACCGAATGGGAGAATCTGGAAAGGCAACAGAAGCAGCTAGCTCAAGCAGAGAGCGACCATAGAGCCATCGTGACCAATCACCGATCACATCTCCCTTATGATGTTCAGGAGTTAGAATATTTGCAGAAAGAAGCAAATGAAGAGGAATCTTCAGGAAGCCAGGATTTTATTCCAGTTCTTCTCTACGACTCCTTACAAGCAGAGTTTGAGAAGTTGAAGGAACAGTATGAACAGGCCCAGGCTACAATCCTGGAGGGGGTTAACTCGGCAACCTCCGAAAAGCTAGTTTCAGTGGAAGCTTATGAGCAACTAAAGGTTGAACATGAGCAAGAAGTCCAAAGGCTGCAGGAAATTCTTGATGAGCTCAAGGCCAAGACAGACTCATCGGTAGAAGTTCCATCCATAGATGAGAAATTAGAGGTGAAAGACATGGCAGAACATGAAAGTCAAGATGTCCAAGAACTCATAAAAATATTGAAGGAAACCCAAGACAAATATGAGGCGGCAATGACCGAGGTTCAACAACTTGAAGAACAGATTCAACTGGGAATTCTTTCAGTGAAAGAAAAGGCAACTGTAAGAAACACAGAGACTGTAAGAATGGCCCCTGAACATGAGCTAGAGAGCATCAAGGCGCAACTTCTCCGAGCGCTTAAAGCCAAAGTACAAGAGGAAAAAAAGGTGAAAGCATTGGAGGAAAAGGTAGATGAAATGGAGAAGACTCTGATCCACAGGGTCCCCGTGGAAGAGTTAACGGTCAGCCAACTCCTTCATATGCTGAGAGACAAGACTCTGTAATGGGAACCATTTGAACACGAGCTTCAATCTTCAAAGGGAAGGGGTTCGGAGCTCTCAAAAGTTTGGGGAATAGTTGAGGTTGCAACACAGGTTTTACGGGGCTGCCGAAAGTACGCTGAATCACGTCAATGTGAACTACAGAATGTTGAAACAGCTGCTCCAGTAGAAGGATTGAATAGCCCGATCAATCAATCCCCGATGGAAGGGGAAGTATTGGAATCACAAACGAGGTCATTAGTGAAGGATTGGCAGGAAACCCAGGAAGAGCGGGATGAATATGAACGCATGAAGAAGTCTCTTCAGGAAAGATGTCTAGGGAGGGAACAACAGTCGGCTAACGTCCAGTTGGGTAAGGAAGAAGTAGCAGGCCCTCTCGCTAGACTAGCTCAGGACGACACCGAATATTACCATGACCTGTTGAGTGACACGGAATATTACGATGACTTGGTCTGCCCAGCTTGTGATGAAAACTCCCAAAGTGCAGAAATCAGGATGAAGCACTTAAAGTCTAAGGAACATAGGGAGATAGTGGCGCTACAGCTGGCAGCGGATAAGGGAGCCCCGAGAGTCTCCAAGAAGCAGAAAAGAAAAAGACGAAGCAGAAGACGATAACCATCTAAATCATTATCACTTCTATCAGATCATGCACGTGGGCTCTACGAAGGGGGCCAAATCAGTTGGAAAGTAGGAAAAATTACCAAGGCAGTCCAGCTGTTTGTAAAAGTCAGCACTGCTGGTTCAGCAGGACGGAAGTTCAAGCTGTTAAGCCAAGGGAAAGACTATTGGATGAGTCACGCTAGAAATGTGAACCGGCTACACCACAGAGATGTTGTTCGGGCCGAGTCAAGACCAGAGACTGAATCTGTGAACTGTTCCCGCAGAGACTGAATCTGTGAACTGTTTCCCGCAGAGACTATATCTGTGAATTGTTTTACATGAAGTTGATTATATGTTATGTTTAATGGGGAATAAGTATGTTGTAAGCTAAAAAGGGAGGATTGTAGTGTATGTACCCGTCTACCTTTAAGAGAACTATTGTATGTAACCGTTCACCTTTAAGAGAACTATTTTAGGTGTGGCACTACTTTGTTTGGCTTCTGTATACTGTAATACCGACGGTGACCACACCAGTATATAAGTGTTGTGTCAGGATTTATTGGGCAGATTCGCCCTGACCTTCGAATAGTAAAGTCCTGTTTTAAGTTACTCTGGTAGTCTGTGTATTAATTAACTAAACAACCCACAGACTTTACAGTGAAGGTACTCCCACAGTGCTGTTAGGGAGGGAGTTCCAGGATTTTGACCCAATGACGATGAAGGATCGGCGATATGCTTCTAAGTCAGGATGGTGTGTGACTTGGAGGGGAACTTGGAGGTGGTGGTGTTCCCATGCGCCTGCTGCCCTTGTCCTTCTAGGTGGGAGAGGTCGCGGGTTTGGGAGGTGCTACCAAAGAAGCCTTGGCAAGTTGCTGCAGTGCATCTTGTAGATGGTGTGCACTGCAGCCACAGTACGCCGGTGGTGGAGGGAGTGAATGTTTAAGGTGGTGGATGGGGTGCTAATCAAGCGGGCTGCTTTGTCCTGGATGGTGTCGAACTTCTTGAGTGTTGTTGGAGCTGCACTCATCCAGGCAAGTGGAGAGTATTCCATCACACTCCTTACTTGTGCCTTGTAGATGGTGGAAAGGCTTTGGGGAGTTAGGAGGTGAGACACTCGCCACAGAATACCCAGCCTCTGACCTGCTCTTGTTGCTACAGTATTTATGTGGCTGGTCCAGTTAAGTTTCTGGTCAATGGTGACCCCCAGGAGTTGATGGTGGGGGATTCGGTGATGGTAATGCTGTTGAATGTCAAGGGGAGGTGGTTAGACTCTCGCTTGTTGGAGATAGTCATTGCCTGGCACTTCTGTGGCGTGAATGTTACCCACCACTTATCAGCCCAAGCCTGAACATCGTCCAGGTCTTGTTGCATGCGGGCATGGACTGCTTCATTATCTGAGGAGTTGTGAATGGCGCTGAACACTGTGCAGTCATTAGTGAACATCCCCATTTCTGACCTTATGTTGGAGGGAAGGTCATTGATGAAGCAGCTGAAGATGGTTGGGCCTAGAACACTGCCCTGAGGAACTCCTGCAGCGATGTCCTGGGGCTGTGATGATTGACCTTCAATCACCACAACCATCTTCTTTTGTGCTAGGTATAACTCCAGCCAGTGGAGCATTTTCCCCCCGATTTCCATTGACTTCAGTTTTACTAGGGCTCCTTCCTGCCACACTCGGTCAAATGCTGCCTTGATGTCAAGGGCAGTCACTCTCACCTCACCTCTGGAATTCCTTTGTCCATGTTTTGACCAAGGCTGTAATGAGGTCGGGAACCAAGTAGTCTTGGCGGAACCCAAACTGGGCATCGGTGAGCAGGTTTTTGGTGAGTAAGTGCTACTTGATAGCACTGTCGATGACACCTTCCATCACTTTGCTGATGATTAAGAGTAGACAGGACACACCTGGGCAGTTTTCCACATTGTCGGATAGATGCCAGTGTTGCAGCTGTACTGGAACAGCTTGGCTAGAGATGCGGCCAATCCTGGAGCACAAGTCTTCAGCACGATGGCCGGGATGTTGTCGGGGCCCATAGCCTTTGCTGTATCCAGTGCGCTCAGCCGTTTCTTGATATCACGTGGAGTGAATCGAATTGGCTAAAGAGTGGCTTCTGTAATGGAGTTGACTTCAGGAGTAAGCTGATATGGATCATTCACTCGGTACTTCTGGCTGAAGATGGTTGCAAACGCTTCAGCCTTGTCTTTTGCACTCACGTCCTGGGCTCCACCATCATTGAGGATGGGGATATTCATCGAGCCTCCTCCTCCCGTTAGTTGTTTAATGGTCCACCACCATTCACGACTGGATGGGACAGGACTGCAGAGCTTTGATCTGATCCGTTCATTGTGGGATTGCTTATCGCTGTCTATAGCATGCTGCTTCTGCTTTTTAGCATGCATGTAGTCCTGTGTTGCAGCTTCCCCAAGTTGGCACCTCATTTTTAGGTATGCCTGGTGCTGCTCCTGGCATGCTCTTCTACACTCCTTATTGAACCAGGGTTGGTCCTCTGGCTTGATGGTAATGGTAGAGTGAGGGATATGCCAGGCCATGTGGTTACAGATTGTGGTGAAATACAATTCTGCTGCTGCTGATGGCCCACAGCACCTCATGGATGCCCAGTTTTGAGCTGCTAGATCTGTTCTGAATCTATCCTATTTATCACGGTGGTCGTGCCACTCAACACGATGAAGGAGGGTGTCCTCAGTGTGAAGACAGGACTTCGTCTCCACAATGACTGTGTGGTGGTCACTGCTACCAATGCTGTCATGGACAGATGCATCTGTGACAGGTAGATTGGTGAGGACGAGGTCAAGTAGGTTTTTTCCTTGTGTTGGTTCTCTCACCACCTGTCGCACCATCATGATGTGCTGGACATGGTCGCACACCAACTGCACATTAAGTTAATCGTACCCTTTGCGGTTACGGTACATCTCAGCATTGATATGCGGAGCCCGCAAAGCTGTGTGTGTGTAGTTGATGGCCCTTTGCACCAAGGGGAAGCCTAATATTCTGGCAAAGCCACATGCACGCTCCTCCTGCTTCAAACAATGAAGTCTGTTTTGCCTTCTCCTACAGCCCAGAGCCTCTGTGACCTCCCGGATGCAACGATGGACGGTGAACTGCGAGGCGTTTGCTATGATGCCTGTAGATATAATTAGAGGGGCCATCACAGAGGCCGTGCTGATCGATGAGGCTGAAAGCATTGATGATGACGGTATGCTCATACCTAATCCTTCTTCTCACATCCCACTTCCCCCTCATCCCACAATCGCTTTTCATTTACAAGCTGCTGATGGTGTAAGCATGCACATCTTGCTTTCCCCCCCTGCCCTCACCACATAAGAACATAAGAAATAGGAGCAGGAGTCGGCCACTTGGCCCCTCGAGCCTCAACAAGATCATGGCTGATCTGGTCTTGGCCTCAACTCCACTTTCCTGCCCGCTCCCCATAACCCTTCACTCCCTTATCATTCAAAAATCTGTCTATCTCCATCTTAATATACTCAGTGACTCAGCCTCCACAGCTCTCTGGGGAAGAGAATTCCAATGATTCACAACCCTCTGAGAGAAGAAATTCCTCCTCATCTCCATTTTAAATGGGCGACCCTTTATTCTGATACTATGCCCCCTAGTTCTAGATTCCCCCATGAGGGGAAACATCCTCCCTGCATCTACCCTGTCAAACCCCCTCAAAATCTTATACGTTTTAGTAAGATCCCCTCTCATTCTTCTAAACTCCAATGAGTATAGGCCCAACCTGCTCAACCTTTCCTCATAAGACAACCCCTTCATCCCCGGAATCAACCTCGTGAACCTTCTCTGAACTGCCTCCAATGCAAGTATATCCCTCCTTAAATAAGGAGACCAAAACTGTACGCAGTACTCCAGGTGAGGTCTCACAAACACTTGTAACAAGGCATCCCTACTTTTATACTCCATCCCCCTTGCAATAAATGCCAAATTTCCATTTGCCTTCCCAATTACTTGCTGTACCTGCATGCTAGCTTTTTGTGTTTCATGTACAAGGACCCCCAGATCCCTCTGTACTGCAGCATTTTGTAATCTCTCTCCATTTAAATAATAATTTGCTTTTTTATTTTTCCTACCAAAGTGGATAACCTCACATTTTCCCACATTATAGTCCATCTGCCAAATTTTTGCCCACTCACTTAACCTCTCTATATCTCTCTGCAGAGTCTTTGTGTCCTCCTCACAACTTGCTTTCCCACCTATCTTTGTATCGTCAGCAAATTTAGCTACAGTACACTCGGTCCCTTCATCCAAGTCATTAATGTACATTGTAAATAGTTGAGGCCCCAGCACTGATCTCTGCGGCACCCCACTATTTACAGTTTGCCAACTTGAAAATGACCCATTTATCCCGACTCTCTGTTTCCTGTTAGTTCGCCAATCCTCTATCCGTGCTAATATATTACCCCCAACCCCGTGAGCTCTTATCTTGTGCAGTAACCTTTTATGTGGCACCTTATCGAATGCCTTCTGGAAATCCAAATACACGACATCTGCTGGTTCCCTTTTATCCACCCTGCTCGTTACATCCTCAAAGAACTCTAGTAAATTTGTCAAACATGATTTCCCTTTCATAAAACCATGCTGACTCTGCTTGACTGTATTATGATTTTCTAAATGTCCTGCTATTACTTCCTTAATGAAGGACTCCAGCATTTTCCCAATGACAGATGTTAAGCTAACTGGTCTATAGCTTCCTGCTTTCTATTTCCTTCCTTTCTTGAATAGGGGCGTTACATTTGCGGTTTTCCAATCCGTTGGGACCTCTCCGACACCATCACTCGATCTGACACTCTCAGCCACCAGCTCAGAAAGTGCATGTGATGAATCACCGGGCACGAGTGGGCAGCAGCCAGCTTAGGGGTACTCTTTTGTTCGTACCAAAAAAAAACAAATTGACTGTAAACAAAAGTTCAACTAAAACTTAACAAATCAAATTAAAATTGGTTATCCGGGTTGATGATGCACTCCAGTCCCCGCGGCGCCCACCAGTCGCGGAAATACTCAAGCGCACCGGCGGACACCGCGTGCTCCATCTCCAGGGCCACCCGGGCACGAACATGGCCGCGGAAGAGAGGCAGGCAATCCGGCTGGACGACCAGCTTAGGGGTAAAGGGTAACGTAGGTGCCATCTCCCCCGAGAGCGATGTTGCACACGAGTCCTGCTGCAGAGAACTCAAATGTTCACTTTGATAGGGTGGCCTTCAGAAGAAGTGATGGGTATGCACACAGAAATGCTTGGTGCAATGGCAGGCCTGCCAGAGAGCCTGTTGTCAGTGTCATGGAGCATGGAGGAGTACAGCTCCAACTTTGCACAGGGCTTTGCGTGCAGCTTGGAGCCCATGATTTCCAGGATTGGAGTGATGGGACACTCCATTAGCGCACTTGTGCACCCAACCATGATGCTGCGTGTGATGGGCGGTGTCGCAGCTTCCTATGCAGCATGCTCGGAAGCAACCCGATGTCTGAGTGCTGCAGTGGAAGTTCAGACTTAGAGTCATGGGGGAAAAATGTGGTTGCTTTGTGCCTCCTGTTAGCGCCCTCTGCCCTCTTAGGGCGCTAATGGGGCGCAAAGCAACTAGCACCCAGGCACGGAGATGTTTGCGCCGCTCACGAAATTGACCAGATATTTTGTGGTGGCGCTAAACACTGTCGCCACAATCTCCTGCGCCCGCAGATCATGACATCAGTCGAGTGTGCAATGCCTCGGTAGCGCCCCGGACCGGATTTTGAATGGCACCGCCTGCCGCTAGCACCGACAGGTTGAGGGGGGCGTTTTGCAGTCGGGAAGGGACTGGGGGAACGTTATTTAAAGGCGACTGCTTCCTGCCTTTTTTTTGTCGGTGACATTTTTCACCACGCATTCTGAGAGAGAGCGAGAGAGACTTCTGGAGAGATTTAACACAGTGCGAAGGAGTTTTGGGTACTGAGCTGCACTTTGCAGGTTCAGTTTGATTTGACCTTCCTTGCATCGATTTAGAAGAGACTATGGGGGCTGCACTCTGAGCTCTTTCCCTGGGCCTCTCCATTGTTCTTTCCAGCAGAATTGATGTACAGGTCTCTCCAGGCTGAGATTCAAGGCTGCAATGAGCAGGGTGTGGATGGAGAGCAAGATCGACCCTCCCCTTTAAGAATTGGCCGGCGCCAGTGTGTCTGTGTTCCATTGGTGACTGACATCACATGAGCTTCGCCAGCGCTCTGAGGTAGCGCCTCGCTCCTCAGCGTTAGCGCCTTAAGACAGGTGTGTAGCGCCTGATTTAGCGCTCCAATCACCTCCAGGGGCAATAGAAGCGAAGTTTGCAGTCGGAGGCGATAATTAGCGCCAGGCACTAAACTTTGCACCTGGCCGATAATTGCGCCCCAAACGGGGTGATACCGAATTTCTCCCCCATACAGTCATAACGGCACAGAAGGAGGCCATTCGGCCCATTGAGTCCATGCCGGCTCTCTGTAGAGCAATCCAGTCAGTCCCATTCCCCCGCTCTATCCCCATAGCCCTGCAAGTTTATTTCCCTCAAGTGCCTATCCAGTCGCCCCTTGGAAATATTGAGTGTCTCCGCTTCCACCACTTCCGTCGGTAGCGAATTCCAGGTCATCACCACTCGCTGCGTAAAAAAGTTTTCCCTCATATCCCCCCCGTATCTCTTGCCCAAAACCTTAAATCTGTGTCCCCTAGTCCTTGTACCATCAACTAGTGGGATCAGCCTTTCCCCGTCTAGCCTATCCAAACCCGTCATAATCTTGTACACCTCGATCAAATCACCCCTCAACCTCCTTTGCTCTAATGAAAACAAATCCAGCTTCTCCAACCTGTCCTTGTAGCTAAGATCCCCCATCCCCAGAACCATTCTGGTAAATCTCCTCTGCACCCTCTCAAGGGCCTTCACATCCTTCCTAAAGTGTGGTGACCAGAACTGGATGCAATACTCCAGTTGTGGCCTAATCAGCGCTTTATAAAGGTTCAGCATAACTTCTCTACTTTTGTACTCAATACCTCTATTTATGAAGCCCAAGATCCCGTATGCTTTGCTAACCACACTCTCAATATGTCCTGCTACCTTCAGGGACCTATGCACATTAACTCCCAGGTCCCTCTGTCCCTGCACACTCTTTAAAACTGTGCTATTAAGTGTATATTGCCTCTCCCTGTTCCTTCTGCCAAAATGCATCACCTCACACTTCTCTGTATTAAATTCCATCTGCCACTTGTCTGCCCATTCTGCTAGCCTTTCTATGTCCTGTTGCAGTTGATTGGTATGATCATCACTGTTTGCCACACTCCCAAGTTTGGTGTCATCATCAAATTTAGAAGTTCTACTCTGTATTCCAATATCCAGGTCATTTATTTATATCAAAAAAAGCAGTGGCCCCAGCACTGACCCTTGGAAAACACCACTGTCTACCATCCTCCAGTCTGAAAACAGCCATTTACCACAACTCACTGTTTTCTGTCCTGAAGACAATTCCTTATTCAAGCTGCCACTGACCCACCTATTCCATGAGCTTCAATTTTGTTAACCAGCCTTCTATGCGGTACTTTGTCAAACACCTTTCGAAAATCCATGTAGACAACATCCATTGCATTCCCTTCATCAATCCTCTCTGTTACTTTGTAGGAACGCAGGTTCCTAACTAAAAGACTGAGTTCTACTCAGGCGATCAAACAAAATGAACTTTAATGAAACAAACAGGCTTTAACAAGAAACTGCAGGATAACATCGAATGTAGGTCTGCTCTCTCTGGAGGCTCCACGAGGACTGCCCCTGCAGTCCTGTGGCTGACGTCATGACGTCATGACGTTTCCCCGCCAGTGGGGATCACGTGATGAACGGCGTGACGTCATCACGTTTTAACCGCGCTGTTACAGCAACCACACTCTGTACAGTTAAACAGCATAAATAAAGATACAGACTCAGACTGTAGCTAACATGTTGTTAAAGGAATTATGTACAAATGATCTGAGTCCTTTGGTGGCTCCGCCACATGCGCCCCCCCAGAATTGTCTTCAACAGCAAAAGTGAGACGTCGAGGAGGCCTGACAGATCTGTCCGAGCGACTTCGGTAGCCTGGCAGAGGAAGCTGATGGACGGTGGTCGAGCTGGCGGGCAGTTGTGGTTGAGCTGGCGCGGCGAGTGTGGTCGAGTTGGCGGGCAGCTGTGGTTGATCTGGCACGGCGGCTGCGGGCGGTCGGCCACGTTTCGGCGGTTGAGCGATGACGACTGGGCGGTCCAAGTCCAGATGAGCCGGCTTCAACCGATCTACCGAAATGTGATCCGGCTTTCCTCTGATGTCGACCGAAAAGGATTTGTCTCCTGATTCAATGACGCGGAAAGGACCAGTGTAAGGGGGCTTGAGCGGATCCCGGTGAGCGTCGTGCCGGATAAATACGTACTCGGCATTCTTCAGCTCCGCTGGCACGTGGGAGCTCTGTAAGCCGTGATTTGATGTAGGCACCGGAGCGAAGCATCTGGCCGCTTCCTGATGGCTGACGAGTTGCTGGGAGGCGGACCATGGCTCTGTGGGAGAAGGGAGGAAATCCCCTGGTACTCGGAGAGGCTGGCCATAAACAAGTTTGGCTGAGGACGATTGCAGGTCTTCTTTGGGCACCGTACGAAGACCCAAAAGGACCCATGGGAGCCTGTCCACCCATCCTGCACCTTGAAGACTGGCCCGAAGGGCGGCTTTAAGTGACTTGTGGAATTGCTCGCAAAGGCCGTTCGCCTGTGGATGATAGGCGGTGGTGCGATGAAGTTTGGTGCCGAACCCCTGAGCTACAGCGTTCCAGAGCTCCGAGGAAAATTGTGGCCCACGGTCGGAAGAGATGTCCGCTGGTACCCCGAAATGGGCAACCCAACAGGAGATGAAAGCTCTAGCGACGTCTGCCGAAGTGGTGGAAACCAAAGGAATGGCCTCTGGCCACCTAGTGGTGCAGTCCACCATAGTGAGATGCGTATAACCATGAGAAGGTGGAAGTGGCCCCACAAGGTCCACATGCACGTGGTCGAAACGACGCTCCGGAACAGCGAACGTAGCCACTGGAGCTTTAACATGACGCTGGACCTTGGCCCTCTGGCAGACCACGCAGGTGTTGGCCCAGTCACGGACATCGAGGTGCATACCCTTCCAGACGAACTTCGCCGACATTAGCTGTTGTGAAGCCTTCATACCAGGGTGCGACAACCCGTGTATGGCATCAAACACCTTCCGGCGCCATGCGACTGGCACGATAGGTCGGGGAACACTCATGGAGACGTCGCAAAGGAGCATGGCGCCTGCGGCCTGGAAACTGACGTTGGTCGCTTGGAAACTAGAGGGGACGGTTCTGTATGATTGGACCTCTGGGTCCGAGGCCTGATCCGCAGCCATGAGGGCGTAGTCAATCCCCAGGTGAACCGCATGGACCGTCGCACGGGAGAGGCAATCCGCCACCAGGTTGTCCTTACCAGACACATGTTGAATGTCCGTGGTAAATTCAGAAATAAACGTCAGGTGACGTTGTTGATGAGCGGACCACGGTTCGGCGGTCTTGGCCATGGCGAACGTTAGAGGCTTGTGGTCGACAAAAGCCGTGAAGGGACGTCCTTCCAATAAGAACCGGAAATGGCGAATGGCTAGGAAAAGGGCCAGTAACTCCCGATCGAAGGTGCTGTATTTTTTTTCATTTTACCGTAGTTGACAGCTGAAAAGCGCCAGCGGTTGCCACGTGCCATTCACCCACTTCTCCTGCACTGCGCCGATGGCGTAGTCTGACGCGTCTGTGGTAAGGGCGATGGTGGCACCTGGAAGTGGGTGCGCCAGCATGGTTGCGTTGGCCAAAGCGCTCTTGGTGTTGACGAACGCCTGGTCCATCTCGGCCGTCCAGCTGATTGGATCCTTACCGGACTTGCCCTTGAGGGCCGCATACAAAGGTTGCATTAGTTGAGCCGCCTTAGGGACGAATCGGTGATAGAAGTTGACCATCCCCAGGAACTCTTGCAGGGCCTTGACGGTTGGCGGGCGCAGGAAAGAGGTAACAGCTTCCACCTTCGTCAGTAAGGGGACGGCACCTTCTGATGTTATGCAGTGTCCCAAGAAATCGATCCGCTGCAAGCCGAACTGGCACTTGGCCGGGTTGATGATTAAACCGTGCTGGCTGAGGCGTGTAAAGAGGGTACGCAAATGAGAGATGAGCTCTTTCTTGCTAGCGCTGGCGATGAGAATGTCGTCAAGGTAGACGAAGATGAAGTTCAAGTCTCGGAGCACGGAGTCCATTAGGCGCTGGAAAGCCTGTGCCGCGTTCTTCAAGCCAAACAGCATCCGCAGGAACTCAAAGAGGCCGAAAGGGGTGATGACAGCGGTTTTCGGGACATCTTGCGGGTGCACGGGAACCTGGTGATACCCCCGGATGAGGTCGACTTTAGAAAAGATAGAATTTCCCGCCAAATGGGCCGAGAAATCCTGAATATGCGGGATCGGAGTAGTGGTGTCATTCAGGCGTCGGTAGTCACCGCATGGCCGCCAGCTGCCGCCCGGTTTTGGAACAATGTGGAGAGGCGAGGACCAGGGACTATTGGATCGTCAAATGATCCCAAGCTGCTCCATCATGTTGAACTCCGCTTTCGCAGCCGCGAGCTTGCCGGGTTCGAGCCTTCTAGCCCGTGCATAAACCGGGGAGCCAGTAGTGGTGATATGATGTTCAACACCATGCTTCGTTGCCGAGGAGGAGAAAGTGGGCCTTGTCAGCTCCGGGAACTCTCCGAAGAGCCGAGTGAAGTCATCTGGAGAAGGGAAAGCACAGGCGATAGAGCGCGCCATGGTGGTACCGTGGTAGCACGGAATTGAGTGGAAGGTGGCCGCGTTGATCAACCGGCGGTGCCGGACATCGACGAGGAGGCCGTTGGTACACAGAAAATCTGCCCCTAGGATGGCCTGCGAGACTGTGGCCGTGACGAATTCCCAATGGAAGCGCTGACCGCCGAAACAGACTTGGACCCGCCGCTTTCGGAACGTTCGAATTGCTGCGCCATTAGCCGCCACGAGGGAAAAACCGTGGTTCCCAGCTTGCACATCGAGATTCGACGCAGGTAGGATGCTACACTGCGCCCCGGTGTCACAAAGGAAACATCGACCCGATAGAGAATCGATGATGTAAAGAAGTTTCCCCGTAGATCCGACGGCCATCGCAACCGCCGAGCGCCCGTTAGACCCGATCCTCCTTCGCCAGGAATGCTGCAGGAGCCTTGTTTTTTTTGGGGCGAAAAAACTGCAGGGAGAGCGGCAGCGTCGTGCTTTCGCGCCAAAACGGGCGAGGTAGGAGCACCAGCCCACTGCAGGAGGAGCTGGAACCGCGTCTGTGGGGGATGGGCACCTCGTGGCCGCGCAGCACTGCTGGGTTACTTTGAAAATCTTATCTGCTTCGGCATCAAGCTCGGCGCAGTCTGTAATCTCGGATTTGGCTAGGGCAGCCTGCACCTGCTCCGGCAGTTGGCAGAGGAATAGCTCC
The DNA here is from genome assembly GCF_052327205.1 of Somniosus microcephalus. NCBI lineage: Eukaryota > Metazoa > Chordata > Chondrichthyes > Squaliformes > Somniosidae > Somniosus > Somniosus microcephalus. The sequence continues at coordinate 69,698,282 of NC_141004.1, read as the reverse complement.
CGGAAGAGGAAGCATTCCGGTTCGGCACCCAAGAGCATGAGCATTTGGCTCATGAGCTCGGACAGTTTGGAGGCCCCGAGGCCAGGCATCGTGAGGAGCCGGCGAGTGCGTTCTGACTTCGAGAGCCCGAAGACCTGTAGCAACCGCGCCTTTAACGTATCATACTTGCTGTCAGTAGGAGGACTACAGAGGAAGCTGATGATCCGTGAGGCAGTTGCGCTATCGAGGGCGGAGACCACGTAGTAATAACGGGTCTGATCCGCGACGATGTTCCTGATGGCGAACTGGGCTTCAGCCTGGATAAACCAGGCGTCTGGTTGTTGCTCCCAGAACTGTGGCAGTTTCAAAGTCACGGCGTTCGTGTCCATGCTGAAGATCTTCTGCGAAAACTGTTCACGAAAGTCGGGGTCACCAATGTAGGAACGTGGGTTCCTAACTATAAGACTGAGTTCTACTCAGGCGATCAAACAAAATGAACTTTAATTAAACAAACAGGCTTTAACAAGAAACTGCAGGATAACATCGAATGTAGGTCTGCTCTCTCTGGAGGCTCCACGAGGACTGCCCCTGCAGTCCTATGGCTGACGTCATGACATCATCACGTTTTCCCGCCAGTGGGGATCACGTGATGAATGGCGTGACGTCATCACGTTTTAACTGCGCTGTTAAAGCAACCACACTCTGTACAGTTAAACAGCATAAATAAAGATACAGACTCAGACTGTAGCTAACATGTTGCTAAAGGAATTATGTACAAACGATCTGATGTAGCGGTTCGTGTAGACCGCCACTAAATAAGAGAGTTTGACTTCGACGAACTATTAACAAGTTGTTTATTTACAGGAACAGGCTAATTACAGCAGGTAAGATAGCAGGTAAGTTGGCTGACTGTAGGAGCACCGTGGTGTAGGTCTGGTCCCAGCGGGGACTCCACGAGGACTGAGTTCGCAGTCCTGTGGGGAGCGTGATGACATCATCGCGTTTGTGTTGTGACATCATCACGTTGCTCGCGTTTCCCGCGCTTAGGGCGTCACGTGATGCACGTCATTGCATCGCTGGCCGTTGAGGCCGAGGTCGCGAGGCCGGGCTGTGCCGGTGCTTGCTGCAGGAGCGGAAGATCGCGTCGCTCCCGTCGGCTGGCCGTTGAGGCCGAAGACGCTAGGCCGGGCTGTGCCGGCGCACGCACATCACGTCGTACTTGACGTGACGTCAGCGCGCTAGGGCGCGTCTTAAAGGGGCAATGGCCCCAACAGGTAAGTTAAAAGGGCAACGGCCCCAAAAGGTAAATTAAACATACAGTAAGGTAAGTTAAAGGGAATTATGTGTCTCAATGTAAGGGACAACCAGTGGTACCGCTGATGTGCCATCAATAACTCAAAGACAAGAAGTTAAAGGATTCAACTGAAGGCTTTTAATCGCTAAGAACATTGCACGTCATTCCACATCGGATTCGTCTGGCAGAATGACTCAGACAGCTCTTGAGACCTTTATATGACAAAAGACAGGGGCGGAGCCAATACACACAATAGGGGAAAGGGGGGCGGTACTGTGGTAAACCGCTGTTATACCTGCCTGTGTGGGTGTTTGTATTCCACTGTGTACATGTCTGTACATGCCTCGGCTGACTCCTCCCACGAGTCCAGGTATAAAGGTGACTGCTCCTCAGTCCCTCTGTATTCTGGACTGGTCGACCACTCGAGGCACACCTTCATTCTCTTGTTAATAAAAGCCTGTTAGTTACTCGCTTAACCTCAGTCTTTTGAGTAATTAATAGCGCATCAATTTTATTAACAAGATTTTTTATAATGGAGAAGATCCTCACACCAGCATGCCTGGACTTAGACCATCGGGAGGCGGATGCATCCACCAAGTTTGCTCACTGGCTTAGGTGCTTTGAAAGATTCCTGATCGCCTCCGCTGCAACGGTCAAATCGGATGAGGACAAACTGGATGTCCTGACCTCCAAAGTGAACCACCGAGCGTACTCGGTCATCCAGGACGCGACCTCGTACACGGCTGCTCTCAAGCTCCTCAAGGATCAGTACACGCGCCCAGTGAACGAGGTGTACGCCAGGCACCTCCTGGGGAGTCGTAAACAACAACCTGGGGAATCGACCGAGGAATACCTTCAGGCACTGTCTGTGCTTGGCCGGGCCTGTGGTTGTAAGGATGTAAAGGCCGCCGTGTACACAGAGGAACTTATCCGGGACGCTTTTGTAGCGGGCCACAGGTCCAATTACACCCGACAGCGACTGTTGGAGCAGAGTGACCTTGACCTCAACAAGGCCTCTGAACTCGCACTATCATTGGACGCAGCCTCCCGGGGCATGGATGCCTACTCCTCTGCACCGTGGACGCCGCGGGGAACGACAGCCTGGGACACGGTAGGACCGTCTCACAGCGCCGTGCCACCCCAGCCACATCCCAACAACGGCCCAACTACCGCAGCAGTGTCCCAAGGCCAGAAATGCTACTTCTGTGGCCAGGCCAAACACCCCAGAGTGCGCTGCCCGGCGAAAAATGCGATCTGCTCGGGCTGCGGGAAGAAGGGACACTACGCCAGCATCTGCAGGGCCAAAGCCACCCCGAACCCCAGCAGCGCCGCGTATGGGCCGTGCGGGCCGCCATCTTGGGCCTCCCCAGCCATGTGCGAACCACCGGAACAGCAGCCATTTTGGACGCCTCCAGCCACATGGGGATCATGGACGCCGCCATCTTGGACGCCAGCCGGGACGCAGCAGGCCCCCAACACCGCCTCATCTGATACCCGCAGCGACACACCGACCCCTACGCTGGCCTCCGTTACGCTGGACCAAGCGAGACCGCACCAACTGGCCCGGTCCACAATGGACATTAAGGTAAATGGTCACGAAACAACCTGCCATTTTGACTCTGGGAGCACGGAGAGCTTCATCCACCCCGACACAGTGCGGCGTTGCTCTCTCCCAGTCCTGCCTGCGCACCAGCGGATTTCTATGGCCTCCGAGTCCCAGTCGGCGGACATTGGCGGCTACTGCGTAGTGACACTCTTAGTAGACGGGACTGTGTACGATAATTTTAAACTTCTGGTCCTGCCCCACCTCTGCACTGCCGTTCTACTGGGGTTAGATTTTCAGTGCCACCTTAAAAGTGTTACGATGGCGTACGGTGGACCCCTCCCCCCACTCACAGTCCGCAGCCAGCAGCTTCCAAATTGCCCACCGCGCACCAGGTGCAACCTCTCCACACTCAGAGTCATCGCCCCCCCCACTGTTTGCTAACCTCACCCCCGACTGTAAGCCCATCGCCACAAAGAGCAGGCGATACAGTGCCGGGGACAGGGTTTTCATTAAAACCGAAGTGGAGCGGCTCCTGAAGGAGGGGATTATTGAGGGCAGCACCAGCCCCTGGCGAGCCCAGGTTGTGGTCATTAAGACCGGCGAGAAGCAGCACCTGGTCATCGACTACAGCCAGACAATAAATGGCTACACCCTGCTGGACGCTTACCCACTCCCCCGCATAGCTGATATGGTCAACCAGATCGCGCAGTACCGCGTCTTCTCGACCATTGACCTGAAATCAGCGTACCACCAGCTCCCTATCCGCCCTGAGGACCGCCAGTATACTGCCTTTGAGGCAAACGGCCGCCTCTATCACTTCCTTAGGGTTCCCTTTGGCGTCACCAACGGGGTCTCCGTCTTCCAAAGGGAGATGGACCGGATGGTCGATCAAAATGCGTTGCAGGCCACTTTCCCATATCTGGACAATGTGACCATCTGCGGCCATGACTTGCAGGACCATGACGCAAACCTCGAAAAATTCCACTGCACCGCCCAACTCCTGAACCTGACGTATAACAAGGAGAAGTCCATATTCCGCACAACCCGCCTCGCCATCCTTGGCTGTGTTGTGGAACACGGAGTCATCGGTCCCGACCCCGACCGGATGCATCCCCTTATGGAACTCCCACTGCCCCACTGCCTCAAGGCCCTGAAGAGGTGCCTAGGGTTTTTCTCCTATTACGCCCAGTGGGTCCCCTACTATGCGGACAAGGCCCGTCCGCTGATCAAGTCCACCTCTTTTCCCTTGACGGCAGAGGCCCGCTTAGCCTTCCACCATATCAAGGAAGACATTGCCAAAGCCACCATGCACGCAGTGGACGAATCCATCCCCTTCCAGGTGGAAAGCGACGCGTCCGACTTTGCCCTGGCCGCTACCCTTAATCAGGCGGGGAGACCCGTGGCCTTCTTTTCACGAACCCTCCAGGGCCCGGAGACCAGACACTCCGCTGTTGAGAAGGAGGCCCAGGCTATTGTGGAGGCTGTGCGTCATTGGAGGCACTACCTGGCCGGAAAATGATTTACCCTGCTCACTGACCAGCGTTCAGTTGCTTTTATGTTTAACAACAAGCAGAGGGGCAAAATCAAAAACGACAAGATCTTGAGGTGGAGAATCGAACTTTCCACCTACAATTACGAGATCTTGTACCGGCCCGGGAAGCTCAATGAACCCCCGGATGCTCTATCGCGTGGCACCTGCGCCAGCGCGCAGATCGATAGACTGCGGGCCCTCCACAATGACCTCTGCCACCCGGGGGTCACCAGGTTCTTCCACTTCATCAAGGCCCGCAACCTGCCTTACTCCATTGAGGAGGTCAGGACCATGACCAGGAACTGCCAAGTCTGCGCTGAGTGCAAACCGCACTTTTATAGACCAGACAGGGCTCACCTGATAAAAGCCACTCGCCCCTTCGAGTGCCTGAGCGTTGATTTTAAAGGGCCTCTCCTCTCCTCCAACCGCAATGTGTACTTCCTCAACATTATTGATGAGTACTCCCGTTTCCCGTTCGCCATCCCCTGCCCGGACATGACCAGTGCCACGGTCATTAAATGTCTGAACGACCTCTTCACCCTGTTCGGTTTCCCCAGCTATATCCATAGCGACCGGGGCTCATCGTTTATGAGCGACGAACTCCACCAGTACCTGCTCGCTAGGGGTATTGCCACAAGCAGGACCACCAGCTACAACCCCCGGGGGAACGGACAGGTGGAAAGAGAGAATGCGACAGTTTGGAAGGCCGCCCTGCTAGCCTTAAAGTCTAGGGGCCTTCCGACCTCCCGCTGGCAGGATGTGCTCCCCGATGCGCTCCACTCTATTCGGTCACTGCTCTGCACTGCCACTAACGCCACCCCTCATGAGAAAATGTTTGTCTTCCCAAGGAAGTCCACATCGGGGACATCGCTACCGCCATGGCTGACGTCCCCAGGGACGGTCCTACTGAGAAGACACGTGGGGACCCATAAAATGGACCCCCTGGTCGAGAGGGTCGACCTCCTCCACGCCAACCCCCAGCATGCTTACATTGCGTACCCGGACGGGCGGGAGGACACAGTCTCCATACGAGACCTCGCACCCTCGGGGGCCCCAGTAACCCACTACCCACTACCACCCCCCCCCACGATCCAATATCCAACCCCAGCAGATGGCACGCCTGGGCCCCGCGACCCGCTCAACACCCACGAGGACTACACACCAGTGCCCCAGCCTACGCGGGACTCGACGCCGGAAGTTTCACTACCCCTGCCGTCGCCACGTCGATCACAGCGGCAGACAAGACCTCCGGAGAGACTCCAATACACACACTTTTAATACACTTCACCCCGCCGGACTCATTTTTAAACAAGGGGTGAATGTGGTAAACCACTGTTATACCTGCCTGTGTGGGTGTTTATATTCCACTGTGTACATGTCTGTACATGCCTCGGCTGACTCCTCCCACGAGTCCAGGTATAAAGGTGACTGCTCCACAGTCCCTCTGTATTCTGGACTGGTCGACCACTCGAGGCACACCTTCATTCTCTTGTTAATAAAAGCCTGTTAGTTACTCGCTTAACCTCAGTCTTTTGAGTAATTAATAGCGCATCAGGTACACACAATACAATGCAGGTAAAACACAGGGGCTGATGAAGACATATATTTCATCACATTCACCCCTTCTACAGATTTAGTCTGTCCGGGGGTGTGATAGTCCTTCCTGAACGTCGCAACAGTACCTCGGGTTCCGACCGGGAGTCCGTGGTGCCCTCCTGGGCATACCCATGTGCTGGGGGTGTTGCAGGTACTTCTGGGGGTGGTGAGGATACCTCTGGGGATGGTGGAGGTTCTTCTGGGGGTGGTGAGGATGGGTCATCGTCGCTTCCTGCCGAGGCGAGGTCCTTTATGCACACGGTGTCCTCACGCCCGTCGGCGTGCTTGACGTACGCGTACTGTGGGTTTGCGTGGAGTAGGTGTACTGCCTCCACGAGGGGATCCGTTTTGTGGCCCCTCACATGCTTCCGTAATAGGACTGTCCCTGGGGTGGAGAGCCACGAAGGTAGGGACACTCCCGAGGTTGATTTGCGGGGAAAAACAAACATCTTCTCGTGAGGAGTAGCGTTAGTAGCAGTACACAGTAGCGACCTTATCGAGTGGAGTACGTCTGGGAGGACCTCTTGCCAGCGGGAGGTAGGGAGGCCTTTAGACCTTAGTGCTAAGGTGACCGCCTTCCACACCATCGCGTTCTCCCTCTCCACTTGCCCATTACCCCGGGGGTTATAACTAGTGGTTCGACTCGTGGCTATCCCCTTCGACAGCAGGTATTGGCGCAGTTCGTCGCTCATGAATGACGCCCCCCTGTCAGTGTGGATGTAGTTAGGCATGCCGAACGTGCAAAACAGGTTGCCGAGGCACTTGATGACCGTGGCACTGGTCATGTCTGGGCAGGGGTAGGCGAATTTTATCGTTCTTGATCTTCCCCCTCTGATTGTTGTTAAACATGAAGGCTACCGACCGCTGGTCGGTAAGCAGGGTGAAGCGTTTGCCGGCTAGGTAGTGCCTCCAGTGCCGCACTGCCTCCACTATGGCCTGGGCCTCCTTCTCTACCGAGGAGTGCCTGATCTCGGGCCCTTGGAGGGTTCTTGAGAAAAAGGCTACGGGCCGCCCATCCTGGTTGAGGGTGGCTGCTAAAGCGAAGTCGGACGCATCGCTTTCGACCTGGAAAGGGATGTTTTCATCCACTGCCCGCAGCGCGGCCTTCTCAATGTCGTGTTTAATGCTGTTGAAGGCGGCGTGGGCCTCGGCCATGAGCGGGAAGGATGTTGATTTCAGGAGGGGACAGGCCTTGTCGGAATAATTGGGGACCCATTGGGCGTAATAGGAGAAAAACCCCAGGCACCTTTTCAGGGCCTTGGGAGTGTTTGGTAGGGGTAGCTCCCGTAGGGGGCGCAATCGGTCGGGGTCCGGACCGATTTCCCCGTTTTCCACCACGCAGCCCAAGATACAGAGGCGCGTGGTACTAAAGACACACTTATCCTCGTTGTAGGTGAGATTGAGTCTGAGGGCGGTTTTCAGAAATCTCGCGAGGTTCGAGTCGTGGTCTTGCTGGTCATGGCCGCAGATGGTGACGTTGTCTAGGTATGGATAGGTGGCTGTTAACTGGTTCTCATCGACCATGCAGTCCATCTCCCGCTGGAAGACCGAGACCCCATTCGTTACCCCAAAGGGGACTCTGAGGAAGTGGTAGAGGCGTCCGTTCGCCTCGAAGGCGGTGTATGGACGGTCCTCCGGCCTAATGGGGAGCTGGTGGTATGCCGATTTTAGGTCGATGGTGGAAAACACCCGGTATTGCGCAATTTGGTTAACCATATCCGCTATGCGGGGCAGAGGGTAGGCGTCTAGCTGGGTGTATAGATTAACCGTCTGGCTATAATCTATCACCATCCGCTTCTTTTCGCTACCCTTAACCACTACTACCTGGGCGTGCCACGGGCTGGTACTGCATTCGATGATACCCTCCCGCTTGAGTCTTTCTACTTCAGACGCAATGAACCGTCTGTCCTCCCAGCTGTACCGCCTACTCTTGGTCGCCATGGGTCGACAGTTGGGTGCGAGGTTGGCGAACAGAGAGGGCGGCTTGACCTTCAGGGTAGCCAGACCGCACACTGTGAGGGGCGGCTGGGACCCACCGTAGGTAAGCGTGATACTTTGGTGGTGGCACTGGAAGTCCAGACCCAAGATCACGCTCACACAGAGATCTGGCATTATCAACAGTTTAAAATTTCTGTAATCAGTGCCTTTTACCGACAACATAACCGCGCAGAAACCTGTAATTTTAGAGGTATGAGTCTTATCAGCCATGGCGATTTTGCCCTGTGTAGGGACTATCGTTAGTGAAAGTCGTTTTACCAGGCTAGGATGAATAAAGCTTTCGGTGCTCCCGCAGTCAATCAAGCATTTAACCTTGTTCCCGTTTACCTCTATGTCCATCATCGATCTAGACAACGGATGCAGCCTGGATTGATCCACTGTGATTGAGGCCACCAGTGGGTCCTGGGGGTCCGTGTCGTCGGGACAAGATGGTGGACTCCATGAGGGTGGACAAGATGGCGTCCAAGATGACCGCCCCCACGGCACGCACGCGGCGGTGACGGAGTTGGAGGCGGGGTTCCCTCTGCAGACTTTACTGAAATGTCCTTTCTTCCCGCATTTAAAACAGGTGGTGCCCTTCGTTGGGCACAGATGCCTGGAGTGTTTGTCCTGGCCACAGAAGTAGCATTTCGGGCCCCGATGCATCGCGGCAGTAGTGGGGCTCCTGGGTGGAGGCTGGGGCTCCGACGGTGCTGGGCTGGCCTGAGACCTGGGAGGTGAAGATGGCTTCCAAGATGGCGGCCCCCATGGCGCGCACGAGGCGGAGTGGGCCGCGTGGCCTGAGGAACAGGATTCAGAGTTCCTCTGGGCCATATCCAGCGATCGCGCTATGCCCATAGCCTGTTTTAAGTCCAGTCCCTCCTTTTCAAACAGTTTCTGCCGAATGTAATTTGAACTGAGGCCTGCAATAAAGGAGTCTCGGATCAGCTCCTCCATGTACACGGTGGCAGACACAGCCTTACAGTTACAGTCTCTGCCCAGCACTTTTAGGCTTAGCATGAAGTCCTCTAGTGACTCACCATGCCGCTGCGTGCGAGTAGTCAGAAGATGCCTGGCGTACACCTCGTTTATTGGCCGCACGTAGTGGGCCTTTAGAATGGTGCAGGCATCCTCGTAGCTGGTGGCATCTCGGATGAGAGGGGAGACCCGATGACTCACCCGGTTTCGCAGGATTCCCAGTTTTACGTCTCCGGTGGCGGTCGCGGCTGCTATGGCGGTGGCTGAGGTTTCGATGAAAAATTCGAAGCATTGGAACCAGTGTCCGAACTGTGTGGCTGCGTCTGTGGCATGGGGGTCCAGATCCAAGCGCTCTGGTTTCAGGAGTCGATCCATCTTGGTGTTTTAGCGATTAAAATTGATGTGCCATCAATAACTCAAAGACAAGAAGTTAAAGGATTCAACTGAAGGCTTTTAATCGCTAAGAACATTGCACGTCATTCCACATCGGATTCGTCTGGCAGAATGACTCATACAGCTCTTGAGACCTTTATATGACAAAAGACAGGGGCGGAGCCAATACACACAATAGGGGAAAAGGGGGCGGTACACACAATACAATGCAGGTAAAACACAGGGGCTGATGAAGACATATATTTCATCACAACCGCCACATAGGCCCCCCCAGAATTCGCTTTAACGAAAGTCCAAGGATGAGATGGTCTGACGAGCTGGTGGTCTCGGCGGTCGTGCTGTCTCGGCTTGGTAGGCGAGGTATGAAGATGCTGCTCGTGAACGGATCCTTACGTGCGTCGTGGTGAATAAAACGTATCCATCAGGCGAAGGACCGTGGAGACGTGCGAAACAGCAGGCCCTGTCAGAGTGACGGGCAGGTTGGGCGGACGCGGGCGATGTCTCCGTTGGCTGGTGAGCGAAACCTTCGGGAGGCTGGAATGCACGGAACGGTGCGTGCCATAGTGCTACGACGTGAACACAACGGAGGGTGAAGAGTTGCTGCATTGATCAGTGATCGGTGAGGCTAGCAACTTTCACGTGGCTGATCGCGGCCGCAGGATGCCCGTTGGACCCGTCCTCGATGTGTGCAGCTTCAGTCGACGTTTGCGTTTGTTAAAGGGAAAACTGGAGAAAGGGCGGCAACGGTCCAGGTTGTTGTTGCTTTCAGGAGGGGTTAACTCTGCCTGGAGGGCGGCAACACTTGTTGTTCACGTCAAATCGTGTAGTAGGTAACACAACCAGCAGGCTGAAGGGCTGGTGCATCGTCGGCGGGGAAAGAGTCGTCGGTGTTCACGAGGGATGGGTTCTCGTGGTTCGCGAGGGATGGGTCCTTGTGTGCGAGGAGTGCGTCCTTGTGTTTTGAGGGGGTGAGTCTTCGTGGTATCCCCGCGGGGCGCGCTCCGACCTTGTGGGCCCGAACATGCTGTACCCCGTGCTTGGAGAGATGTATACTTGCTGTTGCTTTGGATGTAGAGGCGGACGATCCGTGTGGCGGTAGAAGAGTCGAATACGGAGACCGTGAGCACGTGCGTGGTCTGTGCCGCATCGATGTTCTCGGCGAACAATGCTTCTACCTGCATAAAGCACGAGGGAGACCGTGGCTCCCTGGATTGCGGTAGCGACAGCAGAACGGCTGATGCTTCCATAGCGTGCTTCGTTTGTGAAAGACGTTCACAAACCCAACAATTGTAGCGCTGGTGGATGACGGTTGCCGTTGGTCGTGCTCTACCTCTGTGACATCGTTCGTGAAAAACAGGCTCACCTCCAAGCTGCGCTTCCTTTGTGAAGACATTCGCAAAGACGGGGTCGCTTTTGGTGGAATCAGTGTTAGGCGGTTGTTGCTCCGTAGTTGTTCGTCGGTTGTGCGTTGGTCGTCTTGAGTGAAGACAAGGTTCAGGCATGCGTTGCTACCGTGAAAATCGTTCACAGATACGGGTTCACCAATTGTAGCGTTGGAATTGATGAACTCCCGTACTCACGTCGTGGGGTCACCAATGTAGCGGTTCGTGTAGATCGCCACTAAATAAGAGAGTTTGACTTCGACGAACTATTAACAAGTTGTTTATTTACAGGAACAGGCTAATTACAGCAGGTAAGATAGCAGGTAAGATGGCTGACTGTAGGAGCACCGTGGTGTAGGTCTGGTCCCAGCGGGGACTCCACGAGGACTGAGTTCGCAGTCCTGTGGGGAGCGTGATGACGTCATCGCGTTTGTGTTGTGACATCATCACGTTGCTCGCGTTTCCCGCGCTTAGGGCGTCACGTGATGCGCGTCGTTGCGTCGCTGGCCGTTGAGGCCGAGGCCGCGAGGCTGGGCTGTGCCGGTGCTTGCTGCAGGAGCGGAAGATCGCATCGCTCCTGTCGGCTGGCCGTTGAGGCCGAAGACGCTAGGCCGGGCTGTGCCGGCGCACGCACATCACGTCGTACGTGACGTGACGTCAGCGCGCTAGGGCGCGTCTTAAAGGGGCAATGGCCCCAACAGGTAAGTTAAAAAGGCAACGGCCCCAAAAGGTAAGTTAAACATACAGTAAGGTAAGTTAAAGGGAATTATGTGTCTCAATGTAAGGGACAACCAGTGGTACCGCCACACTGAGTCCTTTGGTGGCTCTGCCACAATTTCATCTAAAAATTCAATTAGATTAGTCAAACACGATCTGCCTTTTACAAACCTGTGTTGGCTCTCCTTAATTAGTTTAAACCTCTCCAAATGCCCATTAATTTTTTCCTTGATAATTGTTTCTAAAACTTTACCCACCACTGATGTTAAACTGACCGGCCTGTCGTTACTAGGATTGTCCTTACACCCTTTCTTGAACAATGGTGTTACATTTGCCACTTTCCAATCCTCAGGCACCTCCCTCGCATCCAGGGAAGATTGGAAAATTATGGCAAGCCCTTCCACTATCTTCTCCCCCAATTCCCTTAGCAACCTGGGATGCAAGCCATCTGGATCAGGCGACTTGTCCACTCTAAGCATACCCAGCCTTTCTAGTACATCCTGTCTATCAATTTTCACCCCTTCCATTGCTTCTACATTTTCCACTTCTACCGATATTTTGTCAGCATCCACCTCCTTTGTAAACACCGATACAAAGTACTCATTGAGTATTCTAGCCTTGCCCTGCGCCTCTAAGCCTATAACACCTTCTTTGTCTCTAATAGGCCCCACCCCGCCTCTTACTACCCACTTACTGTTTACATGCCGGTAGAAGATTTTTGGGTTCCCTTTATGTTAGCCGCCATTCTACTCTCACATTCTCTCTTTGCCAATTTTATTTTTATTTTCGCATCCCCTCTCAACTTATTGTATTTGGTCTGGTTCTCCCTTGAAGAATTCACCTGACATGCATCATACACCCTCTTTTTTTGTTTCATCATCTTCTCTATCTTCCTCGTCATCCAAGGAGCCCTTGCTTTGGTTCCCTTACCCTTCCCTCTTGTTGGAATGTACCTAGCCTGTACTTGGAACATCTCCTCCTTAAAGACTTCTGTCATGCAGGCTCAGCTTGCTACTACGCAAGCTCAGACTGCTGCCATCATGGCTGGGTTTACATAAGAACATAAGAACTCGGAGCTGGATTAGGCCATTTGGCCCTTCGAACCTGCTCCACCATTCAACAAAATCATGGCTGATCGTCTACCTCAACTGCACCGTCCTCTACTATCCTCATATCCCTTAATTCCCCAAAATTTATCGACCTCTGTCTTGAATATACTCAGTGACTGAGCCTCCACAGCCCTCTGGGGTAGAGAATTCCAAAGATTCACCACCCTCTGAGTGAAGAAATTTCTCCTCATCTCAGTCCTAAATGGCCGACCCCTTATTCTGAGACTGTGACCCCATGTTCTAGATTCCACAGCTAGGGGAAACAATTTCTCAGCATTAACCCTGTCAAGCCCTTTAAGAATTTTATATGTTTCAATGAGACCACCTCACATTCTTCTAAACTGTAGGGAATATAGGCCTAGTCTACTCAATCCCCTCATTCCAAGAGCCAGTCTAGTGAATCTTCGTTGCAAGTATGTCTTTCCTTAGGTAAGGAGTCCAGAACTGTACACAGTACTCCAGGTGTGGCCTCACCAATGCTCTGTATAATTGTAGTAAGACTTCTTTACTCTTATACTCTAATCCCTTTGTAACAAAAGCTAACATACCATTGGCTTTCCTAATTGCTTGCTGTGCCTGCATGTTAACTTTCTGTGATTCATATACAAGGGCACCCAGGTCCCTATGAATGTGAACATTTCCCAGTCTCTCACCATTCAAAAAAATTCTGCGTTTTTGTTTTTCCTACCAAAGTGGATAACGTCACACTTCCTCACATTGTATTCCATTTGCCATGTTCTTGTCCACTCAATCAACTTGTCTATATCTCTCTGCAGCCTCTTTGTGTCCTCCTCATAGCTTTATAATAATAATTAAACTTTATTGTCATTGCACAAGTACATGAACAACGAAATGTGATCTTGCAAGCTCCCATGACTGGGAGAAGCAAAGCCACTGCGTCGGTGCGCGCCGCCATTCCATTTCCACCATTCCTCCTGTCTGACAATCTTCAGCCCAACGCCCGGGCTTGCTCACCAGCCGCTCCTCCCAGGGCTCCTTCCGTGACCTTCTCACCAACCGCCCCTCCTTGGGGCTCCTTCCGTGACTTTCTGCACCTGGTCTTCCCTGATGGTCACCCCTCCAGGTACTAACTAGGCCTGGCTCTGCTTAGCTTCCAAGCACTTAGCCAATGACCCTGTCCCTAGTCCCAGGAACAGGGCTTTCCCACCTCACTCTGTATCATCAGCAAACTTGGATACATTACACTCAGTCCCTTCATTTAAGCCATTAATATAGACTGTAAATAGCTGAGGCCCAAGCACTGATCCTTGTGGTACCCTGCTTGTTACAGCCTGCCAACCCGAAAAAGTCCCGTTTATGCCTACTCTCTGTTTTCTGTGCATTAACCAATCCTCAATCCATGCTAATATATTACTAGTGTGGAAAGGGGCTTGCAGGGTGTCACACCCATCCAGCAATCTGTCCTCCAACAGAGGGCTAGGAATGCTGAGATGCCACCCCGGGAGAGTGGCAGTGGCTCCGTGGAGCTTGAACCTGTTGTCCTCTTTCAGGATGACACCATTCGTACTTCCACAACTGCCATTCCGCCAGCGCCATTGCAGCTGCCTGTCAGCCAGCAAGCCCAGACTGCTGCCACCCATAATCTAGGCCCAGAGCTGATTGAGGTCGTCCTGCAAGGCCATCTGCAGTGTCCCCCATGGAAAGTCAGCAGCCTTCCACCAGCCACTGTTGTAGCACTTCGTAGGTGTACTAGAATAGGCAGAGGCACATGAAGTACCAGCACTACAGGAATGAACAAGGGTGATTAGTTGACTTTGTAATGTAATATTGGAATTAATCATTTAGAAATGATGTTTTGAATGTGGCTTTCATTTCAGCATTATGGCCAAGAGGACGCTGTGATGTTCCGTGACAGAGGGGAAATGTTGAGCAACGGGGATCTGGGGTTTCATTCAGGGAAATCAGAGACTGATAATGTGCTCACGGACAGCCTGGCGAGGATTTGCAGGCTACCTTCTTCCTTCCTCTTCCGCCTCCTCGAGGTGTTCACAGAATCCATGGTGGCAAGGGCTGCATCCTCGTGAAGGCCGAGATGCGGAGGATGCAGCAGACCACCACGAATTGGGACCCCCGCTCTGGTGAGTACTGGAGAGCTCCTCCCGAGTGTTCAAAGCAGTGGAACCATTGCTTGAGCACCCTGATAGTCTGCTCGATGAGGTTTCTCATGGCAGCATGGCTGTCATTATATCATTTTATGATTGCTGGCCACGAGTGATGGGCTTGCAAAGGGGAGTCATCAGCCAGGTGTAGAGTGGATAGCCCTTGTCGCCTTATGTTCGACATGGTGGCTGGAAGATTGCTGGCATAGCGGACTGGTGCAGGATGAAGGCATCATGACTGCTGTCAGGATACCGAGCATTCACCACCATGATGTCCTGGGCATGATCACACACCAACTGCACATTAAGTGAGTGGTACACTTTGCGTTTATGGTACATCTCAGCATTGATATACAGCGCCCACAAAGTCATGTGTGTGCAGTCGATGGCGCCCTGCACCATGGGGAAGCCTAATCCCTCTCCTCGAGTACAGAGCTTCTGTGACCTCCCAGATGCAGCGATGAATGGCGAACTGCGAGATGTTTCCTATGTCGCCTGTTCCAGCCTGGAAGGATCTGCTGGCAAAAAAGTTGAGGGCCAAAGTCACCTTGAGGGCCACTGGCAGCACTGTCATCGCTGTGCTCTGAGGCTGCAGGTCTGGTTGCAAAGTTCTGTGACCACCTCCTTGGTGAAGCGGTGCATCCGAGTGCACTGCTCCTGGTTTAGTGTAGGTAGGAGAAGTGCTCCCTGAAGACCCTAGCTGGGTAAAGCTGCTGAGAGCCCTCCTCCCCCTCCCTCTATGAGCAGCTTGTCTTTGCTGCCTCTGCTCCATCTCCCTGTCATGCTGTAGCGCGAGGGGGACTGCAACTAGACCCCCCTGACTGGGAGTAAGTGGTGTAGTCAGTGACCTTCCAGTAGCAGCTAACGCCTTCCCAATGTCCAGCAGCACTCCCTGCACACTTTGACGCTGTAAATGTTTTCCAACAAGCCAGTATTCTGCAAGAGTCAGTACAAGAGAAATAATCAACTTACCTGCAAATTGGATGTATACCTTTAAATTGGTGGGGATCCCTCGTGCAGCTGAATGCATGTTTAGCTGTGTGTGTTCATGAGAGGGCATTGTTTGGAACTATGATATAGAAAATGGCAGGTCGTACATCAAATCAGCGTTACACACTGACTGACTACTCTGAATACTGCTGGCACATGTACATCCCGCCTGCGCTATCGCCGTCACTAAGATGGCGACCAGCGTGGGCAGAAGCGAGGCGGGCGCCATTTTTTTCTCCAACCAGCCTAAACTGCCGAATTTTGCAGCTCAATTTTCCAATAAACAGTGGGGGAGAAGTTTGGTATCGTCCCGTTTGGAGCGCAATTATTGACCAGGCGCAAAGTTTAGCGTCTGGCGCTAATTATCGCATCCGACTGCAAACTTGGCTTCTATCGCCCCTGGAGGTGATTGGAACGCTAAATCAGGCACTACTTACCTGTCTTAAGGCGCTAACGCCGAGCAGCGAAGCGCGACCTCAGAACGCAGGCAAAGCCCATGTAATGTCAGTCAGCAATGGAACACAGACACACTGGCGCCGGCCAGTTCTTAAAGGGGAGGGTTGATCTTGCTCTCCATCCACACCCTGCTCATTGCAGCCTTGACTCTCGGCCCGGAGAGACCTGTACATCAAATCTGCTGGTAAGAAAAAAGGAGAGGCCCAGGGAAAGAGCTCAGAGTGCAGCCCCCATAGTCTCTTGTAAATCGATGCAAGGAAGGTCAAATCAAAATGAACCTGCAAAGTGCAGCTCAGTACCCAAAACTCCTTCACACTGTGTTAAATCTCTCCAGAAGTCTTTCCCTATCTCAGAATGCGTGGTGCAAAAATGTTGCTGACAAAAAAAATCAGGAAGCAGTCGCCTTTAAATAGCGCTCCCCCAGTCCCTTCCCGACTGTAAAACGCTCCCCTCAACCTGTCATTGCTAGCGGCAGGCGGTAAGGCAGGGGGCGCCACTCAATATCCGGTCCGGGGCGCTACCGGGGCGTTGCACGCTTGACTGACATCACGATCTGCAGGCGCAGGAGATTGTGGCGGTAGTGTTTAGCGCCACTGCAAAATGTCGTGAGCGGCGCAAACAGGCGCTAGTTGCTTTGCGCCTCGCAAAGCTACCAAAATTTTCCCCCAATATGTTAACAAACATGTCAGATTTTGGTTAGACTTGATGCTATCTTCCATGTTTTCATGGAGAATCAATACCTGAGACCGCCTGAAGATTCAAGTGACTGACAGCTTCAAGATTTGAACTTTTCTTCTTAGGCAGTCCCTCGGAACCGAGGATGACTTGCTTCCACATTAAAAATGAGTTCTCAGGTGACTGATGAGTTCAATGCGGGACCTACAGTCTCTGACACAGGTGGGGCAGACGGTGGTTGAAGGAGCGGGTGGGTGGGGTGCTTGGGTTGAAGTGCGCTCTTTGCGCTGCCTGCGCTTGGCTTCCGCTTACTCCCGGCGAAGAGACTCGAGGTGTTTGGCGCCTTCCCGGATGCTTCTCCTCCACTTTGTGTGGTCTTGGGCCAGGGATTCCCAGGTGTTGGTGAGGATGTTACACTTTTTCAAGGAGGTTTTGAGGGTGTCCTTGAAGCGTTTCCACTGCCCACCTGGGGCTCTCTTGCTGTGCCGGAGCTCCGAGTAGAGCGATTGTTTTGGGAGTCTCGTATCGGGCATGCGGACAATGTGACCCGTCCATCAGAGCTGATTGAGCGTGGTCAGAGCTTCGATGCTGGAGATGTTGGCCTGAGCAAGAACACTGACATTGGTGCGCCTATCCTGCCAATGGATTTGCAGGATCTTGCGGAGGCAGCATTGGTGGTACCTCTCCAGTGCTTTGAGGTGCCTGCTGTACATGGTCCATGTCTCTGAGGCATACAGCAGGGCAGGTATCACTGCTGCTCTATAGACCATGAGCTTAGTGCCGGGTTTGAGGTCCTGGTCTTCAAACACTCTCTTCCTCAGGCGACCGAAGGCTGCACTGGCACACTGAAGGCGGTGTTGGACTTCGCCGTCGACGTCTGCCCTTGTTGACAGTAGGCTCCCGAGGTATGGAAAGTGGTCCATGTTGTCCAAGGCCTTGCCGTGGATTTTGATAATCGGGGGGCAGTACTGTGTGGCGGGGGTAGGTTGGTAGAGGGCCTTTGTCTTACGGATGTTTAGTGTAAGGCCCATGCTCTTGTACGCTTTGGTGAAGGTGTTGACGATGGTTTGGAGTTCGACCTCCAAGTGAGCGCAGACGCAAGCATCGTCTGCATACTATAATTCGATGACAGCGGATGGAATGACCTTGGATCTGGACTGGAAGCGACGGAGGTTGAACAGTTTCCCGTTTGTTCTGTAAATTAGCTCCACTCCAGTGGGGAGCTTACTGAGTGTGAGATGGAGCATTGCAGCAAGGAAGATCGAGAAAAGCGTTGGTGTGATGACACAGCCTTGCTTGACCCCGGTTCGTACGTGAATTGGGTCTGTGGGTGGATTCTTTCGCGAAGTTAAGACCATCTATGGCCCAAGCACCCAAGGCCCTACTCCACTGCGGACCAAGAATGGAGAGTTACTCATCAAGGACAGAGAGGCAGTCAGTGCCCGCTGGAAGGAGCACTTCGAAGGTCTCCTTAATTGAGACTCTGTCTTTGACGCAAGTGTTCTCAACTCCATCCCGCAGCATGCTACCCGCCACCATCTCAGCACAGCCCCAGCCCGGCATGAGGTTGAAAACTGCAACTGCAGAACAACAAAGCCTCAGGAGCAGATGGAATCCCCACCAAGGCACTAAAGCATGGCAGAGAAGCACTACTGGCGTGAATTCATGAACTCATTTCTCTTATCTGGAAGGAGGAGAGCATGTCAAGGGATCTCAGAGATGCCGTAATTGTGACCATCTTCAAGGAAGGTGACAAGTCCGATTGCGGTAATTACAGAGGAGTTTCCCTGCTGTCTGCCACAGGGAAAGTCATCACAAGAATCCTCCTCAATCGCCTTCTCCCAGTGGCCGACGAGCTCCTCCCAGAGTCGCAATGCAGATTCCGCCCACTAAGGGGCACAATGGACATGATCTTCACCGCACGTCAATTACAAGAGAAATGCAGGGAACAGCACCAACCGCTGTACATGGCCTTCTTTGATCTCACAAAGGCCTTCGACACTGTCAACCATGAGGGATTATGGAGTGTCCTCCTCAAATTCAGCTGCCCTCAAAAGTTTGTCACCATCCTCCACCTGCTTCACGACGACATGCAAGCCGTGATCCTGACCAACGGTTCCACCACAGATCCAATTCACGTACGAACCGGGGTCAAGCAAGGCTGTGTCATCGCACCAAGATGTGAACACTTCACTATTCATATACAATGAAACAGAAGTGAAGCTATTGGGGAAAAGAGGTCAGTTTTAGAAACCACAAGAACAACAAGAATACAGCCCAGAGTTTCAGATAGTGCCAGGTGGATGTGGACCTGTTCTAAGTGCTAGAGTCATTTGCTAAATGCAACTCGTGACAGTGAACCATGTGATGATTATGATTGAGGGTTCATCCAAGCTCAGAGAACAAGATGTAATAGCCAAGTACCAGGATGTCTTCAAAAGTTAGATGGCACTATACGCCTACAAATTGATCGCAAGGTCCCACCTACACAGTTGCCAGCCAGACAGCTACCTCTAGCTGTAAAATAATTTGTCAGAAGAACATTAATGAATTTATTGATCGAAGGCTCGAGCACCAGTCACTGTCCCAAGTGATTGGATCTGTCCAATGGTGGTGATAATAATGAAAGAAAATAATTAATTGCACCTGTGCATTGATGCAAAGCCAGTTAACAAAGCCCTCAAATGAATCAAAAGCAAAATACTGCGGAGGCTGGAAATCTGAAATATAAACAGAAAATGCTGGAAATACTCAAGAGGTCAGGCAACATTTAAGGAGAAACAGAATTAATGTTTCAGGCCATTGACCTTTCATCAGAACTGGAAAAAGGTTACAGATGTAACAGGTTTTAAGCAAGTAGCGAGGCAGGGAAAGTGGGGAGGGGAGGAAAGAACAAAAGGGGAAGGTCTGTGATGGGGTGGAGGGCAGGAGAGATTAAATGACAAAAGGTATGATAGTGCAAGGCAAAAGGGGATGGGTCCAGAGGAGGTGTAAATGGCAACAGCAGAATCCTCACCAGGAGTTGCTGTCCGAAACAATGGAAGCAGTGGTTATAATCCGAAATTGTTGAACTCAATGTTGAGTCTGGAAGTCTGTAAAGTGCCCAATCAAGAGATGAGGTGCTGTTCCTCGAGCTTTTGTTGAGCTTCATTAGAAGAGTGTAGGAGGCCAAGGACAGAGAGGTCAGAGAGGGAGTGGGACAGAGAATTAAATTGCAAAGTAACCGGAAGCTCAGGGTCACGCTTGCAGACTGAATGGATGTGTTCAGCAAAGTGATCACTCAGTCTGCGTTTGGTCTGCCCAACGTAGAGGAGACCACATCATGAGCATAAGAACATAAGAACATAATAAATAAGAGCAGGTGGCGGCCATACGGCCCCTCAAGCCTGGTCCGCCATTCAATAAGATCATGGCTGATCATCCACCTCAACTCCACTTTCCCGCCCAATCTCCATATTCCTTGATTCCCCTAGAGTCCAAAAATCTATCTATCTCAGCCTTGAATATACTCAAAGATTGAGCATCCACAGCCCTTTGGGGTAGAGGTTTCCAAAGATTCACAACCCTCTGAGTGAAGAAATTCCTCCTCATCTCGGTCTTAAATGGCCTGCCCCTTATCCTGAGACTATGCCCCCTAGTTCTAGACACTCCAGCCAGGGGAAACAACCTCTCAGCATCTACCCTGTCAATCCCCTTCAGAATCTTGTATGTTTCAATGAGATCACCTCTCATTCTTCTAAACTCCAGAGAGTATCGGCCCATTCTACACAATCTCTCATCATAGGACAGCCCTCTCATCCCAGGAATCAATCTAGTGAACCTTTGTTGCACCGCCTCCAAGGCAAGTATATCCTTCCTTAGATAAGGAGACCAAAACTGTGCACAGTACTCCAGGTGTGGTCTCACCAAGGCCCTGTACAATTGTAGCAAGACTTCCTTACTCTTATATTCCAACCCCCTTGCAATAAAGGCCAACATGCCATTTGCCTTCCTTATTGCTTGCTGTACCTGTGTGCTAGCTTTCTGTGTTTCTTGCACGAGGACACCCAAATCTCTCTGAACACCAACATTTAAAAGTTTCTCACCATTTAAAAAATATTCTGTTTTTCTATTCTTCCTACCAAAGTGAATAATCTCACATTTCCCCACATTATACTCCATCTGCCACCTTACTGCCCACTCACTTAGTCTATCTATATCCCATTGCAGACTCGTTGTGTTCTCCTGACAGCTTACTGTCCCACCTAGCTTTGTATCGTCAACAGACTTGGATACATTACACTCGGTCCCTTCAGAGCAGCGAATACAGTATACTAAATTGGAAGAAGTACAAATAAATCACTGTTTCACCAGGAAGGAGGATTTAGGGCTCTGGACAGTGGGAAGGGAGGAGGTGAAAGGGTAGGTGTTGCATCTCCTGCGCTTGCATGGGAAGGTGCCGTGGAAGGGGAGCAGGTGTTTGGGGTCATGGAAGAGTGGACCAGGGTGTTGCAGAGGGAACGGTCCCTTCGGAATGCTGAAAGGGGAGGGGAGAAGAAGTTGTGTTTGGTAGTGGCTGCAGGTGGTGGAAATGGAGGAAGATCTGTTGAATATGGAGGCTTGTGAGGTAGAGGTTAACAACAAGGGGAACCCTATCATGGTAATTCCAGCAAAATAACATTCTGTAAGGTCCACCCACCCAACCCTTAGAATTAAAATTATTCTCTTAACAGTGCGAGAAAAGTCACAAAAATCACAAACTCCTTTATAAATTTGGCTTTAGTAACTTGTCTGCCACTCCCATGAGCAGCATGATGCACTATTACAGCCCTCGGAACAGCCCGGATTGTGGATACAACTTCCCCCTCTTTAACCCCTTCAACTCTGGCAATGAACTCTGGAAAATTGGGATTACATTTGACATCAGTATCCCCAGGATTACAATTCCTGTCAGCTACTTTGACTTTCTTTAGCAGAGAAGCTCCGAAGAGCCAACTTACAGCCATCTCATCCAAGGCAGAAAGTGAGAGGGGGCACAGGAAGAGAGAGGGTGGGGGCGGAGGAGAGGATGGGGGGAGAGAGGGGGTGAGGGGAAGAGAGAGGGTGGGGGCGGAGGAGAGGACGGGGGGAGAGAGGGGGTGAGGGGAAGAGAGAGGGTGGGGGAGAGAGGGGGTGAGGGGAAGAGAGAGGGTGGGGAAGAGAGGGTGAGGGGAAGAGAGAGGGTGGGGGAAGAGAGGGGGTGAGGGGAAGAGAGGGGGTGGGGAAGAGAGAGGGTGGGGAAGAGAGAGGGTGGGGCGGAGGAGAGGACGGGGGAGAGAGGGGGTGAGGGGAAGAGAGAGGGTGAAGAAGAGAGGGGGTGAGGGGAAAAGAGAGGGTGGGGAAGAGAGAGGGTGGGGAAGAGAGAGGGTGGGGCGGAGGAGAGGATGGGGAGAGAGGGTGGGGAAGAGAGAGGGTGAGGAGAGAGGGTGAGGAAGAGAGGGGGTGAGGAAGAGAGGGGGTGAGGGGAAGAGAGGGGGTGGGGAAGAGAGAGGGTGGGGAAGAGAGAGGGTGGGGAAGAGAGAGGGTGGGGAAAAGAGAGGGCAGGGAAGAGAGAGGGTGGGGAAGAGAGGGGGTGAGGAGAGAGGGTGAGGAAGAGAGGGGGTGAGGGGAAGAGAGGATGAGGGGAAGAGGGGGTGAGGGAAAGAGAGAGGGGGTGAGGGGAAGAGAGAGGGTGGGGAAGAGGGGATGAGGGGAAGAGAGGGGGTGAGGGGAAGAGAGAGGGTGGGGAAGAGAGGGGTGGGGATAAGAGAGGGTGGGGAAGAGAGAGGGGGAAGAGAGGGGGTGGGGAAGAGAGAGGGCGGGGAAAAGAGAGGGTGGGGAAGAGAGAGGGCGGGGAAGAGAGAGGGTGGGGAAGAGAGGGGGTGAGGAGAGAGGGTGAGGAAGAGAGGGGGTGAGGGGAAGAGAGGGGGTGGGGAAGTGAGGGGGTGAGGGGAAGACGCGGTGAGGGAAAGAGAGAGGGGGTGAGGGGAAGAGAGAGGGTGGGGATGAGAGAGGGTGAAGGGAAGAGAGAGGGTGGGGAAGAGAGAGGGTGGGGAAGAGAGAGGGTGAGGGGAAGAGAGAGGGTGGGGAAGAGAGGGGTGGGGATGAGAGGGGGTGGGGGAAGAGAGAGTGTGAGGGGAAGAGAGGGGTGGGGATGAGAGAGGGTGGGGAAGAGAGAGGGGGGAAGAGAGGGGGGTGGGGAAGAGAGGGGTGGGGGAAGAGAGAGTGTGAGGGGAAGAGAGGTGGTGGGGAAGAGAGAGGGTGAGGGGAAGAGAGAGGGTGGGCAAAATAGAGGGTGAGGGGAAGAGAGAGGGTGAGGGGAAGAGAGAGGGTGAGGGGAAGAGAGTGGGTGGGGGGAAGCGAGAGGGTGGGCAAAATAGAGGGTGAGGGGAAGAGAGAGGGTGAGGGCAAAATAGAGGGTGAGGGGAAGAGAGTGGGTGAGGGGAAGCGAGAGGGTGGGCAAAATAGAGGGTGAGGGGAAGAGAGAGGGTGGGCAAAATAGAGGGTGAGGGGAAGAGAGAGGGTGAGGGGAAGAGAGTGGGTGAGGAAGAGAGAGGGTGAGGGGAAGCGAGAGGGTGGGGAAGAGAGGGGGTGTGGGGTGGGGGAAGGGAGAGGATGGGGAAGAGAGAGAGCGGGGAAAGAGAGGATGGGGAAGGGAGAAGGTGGGGAAGAGAGAGAGCGGGGAAAGAGAGGATGGGGAAGGGAGAAGATGGGGAAGAGAGAGAGCGGGGAAAGAGAGGATGGGGAAGGGAGAAGATGGGGAAGAGAGAGGGTGGGGAAGAGAGAGTGGGGAAGTGAAATGCAGAGTAGATTGCCTTTCTAAAGCTAGGCTTTATTAACCTTAAAAACCAGCAGCACATCTTAAGCATCCAGTCTCAACCAAAACTGTGGAGAACTGAATTTAAGATGGCCACCACAGATCACATGACATCAACTACCAATGAGTTTACAGCATATATCTCAAGGCAGGAAAACAGGCAACCAATTACAATGCTTCTTATAAAACAAGAATAATCACCACAGGAAGTGAGAGGGTGAGGGAAAGAGAGGGTGGGGAGAGTGGGGATGAGAGAGGGTGGGTTACTGTTGCCCTCAACCATTATGTCAGGGGCTTCTTTTAGGCTGCAACAGATGACATCATCACCATCTCAGTTTGTAGTGAACCAATGTATTAGGGAGGTCACCCCTGGGAAACACTTACATCTCCTTCCCTATTGACAAGAGAGCATGAGATTTTGCCCACAAGACAGACTTCCCCATGGTGCAAGATGCCATTAAATTGACGCACATTGCCTTGTGTGCTCCTTATAACCAACCTGGAATATTTATCAATAGGAAGGAATTCCACTCCTTCAACATACAACTGGTTTGCGACCACAGGTAGCACATGGTGGATACACATTCAATAGTAGCCTTCAAAAGGGAATTGGATAAATGCTTGAAGGAGAAAAAATTGCAGGGATATGGGGAAAGAGCGGGGGAGTGGGATTAACTGGATTGTTCTTCAAAAGAGCCAGCGCAGACTCGAGAGGCCCCCTCCTGTGCTGTACTATTCTATGATTCTATCATTCAAGTCTGTGCTCGCTATCCCGGCAGTAGTCATAACTCTTTTATTCAGCGCCAGTCCTCTGTACCGCCATCATTTCAACCAGGCCGCCAAGTTACAGGCTGTCTGTTGGGTGACAAGGGTTATCCCCTCCGGACATGGCTGATGATTCTAGGCAAGAACCCATGCGCAGCTACAGAGCACGCTGCCATAAGAAACTTCATCAAACAAACAATCTGCGTACTCAGGCAACACTTCCGCAGCCCGGGATGTTCTGGAGGAGCTATGCAGTACATCCCTGAGTGGGTATCCTGATTTCTGGTTGTATGCTGCATGCTCCACAACTTCACCATCGTGAGAGAAGGATTTTAGACTTTCCAATATGGCCTTTTCAATGACCAAAATCAGAAGGCATGCTGGGAAGCTTGACCAAGTTGAAAGGTAACAGTAGTATTGCTTCAGACTCTTGAAGAGCAAGTGCAAGATCTGCCACACTTTCAAAGGGCAATGGTAGAAATAAGGAAAGCATAACAAAGTTTTCTCAAACCATGAGGAGAGAGAGGAAACCTATCGGCAGCCGGGTCTGCCAGCAGCAAAAGGATATAAAAACAGCCACTTTATAGAGATATCCCGTCCTAGCCCTGAATTGCATCATTCTCTACTTTCTTTTCTATCTCCCCTTAAGCCCTCTCTGAGCTCACACTGTCCATCAAACCCACTTCCAGCTTCTCGACCCTATTCCCACCAAACTGCTGACCACCCAATTTCTCTTCCAGACCCCCATGTTAGCTGATATTGTTAACGGTTCCCTCTCCTCAGGCACTGTCCCGCTCGCCTTCAAATCTGCTGTCATCACCTCCCTCCTCAGAAAACCCACCCTTGATCCCTCTGACTTTGCAAACTAGCGCCTCATCTCCAAACCTCCCTTTCTTCTTCTAAGTCCTTGAACGTGTTATCACCTGCCAAATCCGTGACCATCTTTCCCTTAATTCCACATTTGAACCCGTCTGATCAGGTTTCCGCCCCTGCCACAGCACTGAAACGGCCTTTATCAAAGTCACAAATGACATCCTGTGTGACTGTGAAAGTGGTAAACTATCTCTCAGTATGGTACTATGGAGACTATTGTGACTTGGCCTTGTGAGAGCGGGAAGAGAAGTTGTAATGTATATACCTTTAAGGGGGGAACTACTTTTTACAGCTCATGTATACTGTATGTAGTACCGGCAGTGACCACACCTGTATATAGCACTGAGTAGTAATCTGTACAGTTCAGTTCCAGAGTGAGCCACGTTGAGTAAACACCTGTTGTATCGTTCTCCTGCAGTCTGTGTCTTACTACTGACGGACACAACATTGGTGACGAGGCAAATTCGATCCTACCTGCAACTCTGCATCACCTCCCAGGGATTCGTTCCTGGAGACCAGTAGATTGGAGGTCAAGGCCAGAGACACAGGCGTCGACCACGGGCAACCGCCCAGTCATCCAGCAGAGACTCATGAATTGCGGGGGAGGCTGTTGAGAGCCAGGCTTGGCTTTCCAGTCACGGTGGTCCAGCGAAATGGGTTGGCAACAGGTAGTGCGCAGACCCTTCCCGGACAGCGGCGGGCTAGAGCCCGACCGAGCGGCACAGCAAAGGGCAGAGCAGCGTCGACGGGAGAGAAAGAGAGAGGGCAGAGCGCACAGGGCGCAGCCGGTGTTCAAGGGCCGAGCAGCGTCGAGGAGAGGGAGAGAGACGCGCAGAAACCCGTGAGGTGCCGCCATTGCCACGAGGACTGCCAAGAGCGGCATTGGCAGCAGCGCAGGAGAAGCGCGCGAAACCTACAGGGCGCTGCCATTGCCACGAGGACCGCCGAGAGTGGCGTTGGCAGCAGCGGGGGAGGAAGGAAAGCACGGGAGATGCCATTTTAAGCCATTTTAAACCACACCCAAAATGCCGAAGAGTGGCAGTATCAACGCATTTGACAATGAAGTCGAAGATTGGACTACATATGTCGAACAAATAGAGGTATACTGCAAGGCAAATGAGGTGTCAGATGACAAGAAAGCGCCGGTATTGTTAAATTTAACGGGTGCAAAGACGTATGGCTTATTACAAAATCTAGTAACCCCAGCGAAGCCAGTGGAAAAGAGTTTTGGAGACATAGTGACGATACTTCAGGAACATTTAAACCCCACACCGCTGCTGATAGCAGAAAGATTCAAGTTTCACAAATGGAACCAGCATAAGGATGAAAGCAATGCTGAATATTTAACAGAACTGCGCAAACTATCGAAACACTGCCAGTTTGGAACGGGACTGGCAGATACCTTAAGGGACAAGTTTGTTTGTGGGCTTCAAAATGAAGGAACCCAGAAACGGCTTTTATCTGAAAAGGACCTTACGCTGGACAAGGCTTTCAGCATTGCGGTATCATATGAAACAGCAGCACGGGGCGCTGCAGAGATACAACAGAGACCGCAAGAATATGGCACAAATGAAATGTCATACAGAACAGAGAAGTGCTATCGCTGCGGCAGAACAACACACGACCACAATGATTGCTGGTTCAAAGACAAAGTGTGCAGACAGTGTGGAAAAGTAGGACACATAACACGAGTCTGCAGGTCGAGAAAGAAAACCAGCAATAAGAAATCTCCAAAAGAAAAGTACAAGAAGGTACATAAGGTGAAGGAGAATAGTTCAGACGAACAAAAGAGTGATACCAACTCCGAAAGCAGGGAGCTGAGTTGTCTGAAACTACATAATGTGATCAAAACGGAGGATCACCAAACCATTTGGGTCACTCTCAAGATAGCAGGAGTCCAGGTAAAAATGGAATTTGACACAGGATCAGCCCTAACAGTCATAAACTGACGGGACTACGAGCGGCTATTCTCACACATACCCTTGAGAGACACAAAAATTATTTTGAAGACGTACACGGGGCAAAAAGTCTACCCCAAAGGAAAAATAAGGGTGACCGTTATATATAACGGTAAGGAAACACCAAATCATGTATTGCAAGATGGAGGACCACCATTACTGGGACGTGAATGGATCCGGAAAATATAACTCGATTGGCATTCCATACAAGCACTGACTGTGGCTGCCAAAAAGGATGACGACGTCACACCTGGGCGACTGTCAAAGATCCTAACCGACGCGCAAGAAGTGTTCCAGCAAGGACTCGGAACACTAAAAGGCATGACAGCAACAATTAAAATCGAAGAAAACGCAAGCCCAAAATTTTGTAAGGCCAGACCGGTACCTTATGCGATCCGCCCAGCCGTCGAAGCAGAGCTGGAGATTTTGGAATGTTCAGGAGTACTGTTCAAGGTAGACTGGAGCGAGTGGGCTACACCCATCGTCCCTGTGATGAAAAAGTCGTTGAGCAGCACGCCTGGGGAACCAAGGAAGGTTCGCATCTGTGGGGACTTTAAGGTAACACTGAACCCAGTCCTTCACACCGTACAATATCCACTTCCACGGATTGAAGATATTTTCGCCTCGCTATCTGGAGGGAAATGCTTCACTAAGATTGATCTGGCCCAGGCGTATCTGCAAATGGAGGTAGAAGAATCATCAAAAAAATACCTCACAATCAACACCCATAAAGGTCTCTACCAATACAACCGGCTGGTATTCGGGGTAGCATCAGCTCCGGCTATTTGGCAAAGGGCAATGGAACAAGTCCTGTAAGGGATCCCAGGGACCCAGTGTTATTTGGACGACATCCTGGTCACGGGGGAAAATGACAGTGATCACCTCGCCAACCTGGAGCAGGTGCGCACTAGATTGAAAGAATATGGGCTCCGAGCTAACCGCCCCAAATGCGAGTTTTTAAAAAAACAGATCTCGTATTGTGGCCACATTATCGATAAAGAGGGGTTACATAAGTCCCCAGAAAAGATTGAGGCAGTAGTCAAGGCTCCAGCACCGGAAAACGTGTCACAATTGAGGTCGTTCCTCGGGCTGGTAAACTACTACCATAAGTTCTTGCCAAATTTGTCTACAATACTACACCCACTGAACACCCTACTGCAAACTGGGGTGCCATGGAAGTGGAGTGACGAATGTAAACGAGCTTTCCAGAAGAGCAAAACACTAATCACATCGAAAGAGGTATTGGCCCATTTCAACCCAGCACTACCAATTCGGTTGGCGTGTGATGCGTCACCCTACGGCATTGGAGCGGTGCTGTCGCACAAATTCTCGGACAGCTCAGAGAGGCCAATAGCCTTTGCGTCACGATCACTAACCTCAGCCGAGCGTAACTATGCCCAGATTGGCAGGGAGGCCCTCAGCCTAGTGTGGGGAGTGAAAAAGTTCAATCACTATCTGCACGGGCAGAAATTCACCTTGCTGACTGACCTCCAGCCTCTTGTCTCCATTTTTAATCCGAAGAAGGGCGTTCCGGTGATGACTGCACAACGGCTACAAAGATGGTCACTCTTTCTAGGGGCGCACCACTATGAGATTGAATATAAGGGCACGAAACAGCATGGAAATGCTGATGGGCTATCACACCTGCCACTGCCTACTGCGGAGGAAGCACCAGCAGTGGATCCTGTCGAAATATTTCATTCGACTATAGTTGAATACCTACCGGTAACTAACGCTCGTATAGGAGACCCGAAATGACCCGACACTGTCTCGGGTATATGATTTGACGGTGAAGGGATGGCCAGCACATGGTGACTCACTGTTGCCAGCATTCTCGACAAGGAGAGAACAGCTGTCAGTGTGCCGGGGGACCTTGATGTGTGGATCCCGAGTGGTAATTCCACCCAAGTTAAGGGATAGAGTGCTCAATGAACTTCATGAGGGTCATCTGGGAGGGGTAAAGATGAAAAGCCTTGCCAGGGCTTATGTGTGGTGGCCGGGAATCGATAAACAAATCGAGGACCTGACCAAGAGCTGCTCAGAATGCCAGAAAGTCCAAAATGCACCACCACATGCCCCTCTACACCCATGGGAGTGGCCCTCATCTCCATGGCAACGGGTGCATATTGATTTTGCTGGTCCATTCATGGACTCAATGTTTTTAATAGCCGTGGATGCGCACTCGAAATGGCCTGAGGTCATCAAAATGTCCTCCACCACCACGGAGAAAACTATTGCAGTCCTACGGACCATTTTTGCCAGGAACAGCTTGCCGGAACAGATTTGCTCCGACAACGGACCACAGTTTGTGTCCAAAGAGTTCCAGAGGTTTATGAAGAAGAATGGGGTAAGGCATTACACATCCGCCCCGTATCATCCAGCCACAAATGGATTGGCTGAGAGGTTTGTACAAACCTTTAAGAAGGCAATAAAGGCTATGTACAATGACAACATTCCGCTGCAGCATAAGGTGGACAATTTCCTGTTCGCCTACCGGAATGCGACACATGCAGTCACCAACCAGGCCCCAGCCATGATGTTCTTTAACCGAAGGTTAAGATCTCGCCTGGATGTGCTCAGACCAAACGTACGAAGAGATGTTGAGAGTAAGCAATTCCAGCACATCCATGAGAAGCCAACAAGGAGCTTCAATGTAGGACAACCAGTCTTGGCCCGTGACTACTGAACAGAAAAATGGCAGCCAGGAACAATATGCACACGGCAGGGCCCACTAATGCACACAGTGGACGTTGGGGAGAACATCGTGAGACGCCATGCTGACCAGATCCTAGAGTCACAGGAACAAGTCAACCCCATGCCTCGCCCATACGTACCTGTTGAGGAACCCGACGTACAGGTCGCATCTATCCCAGAAACAGTAGCATCGGAAGCTGATGACCCAACCGACGACAGGGTGCCAGAATCGCCTCCGCACCAAGAGCGAGACACTCGGGATAGGCGCTATCCAGAAAGGATCAGAAAGCCTCCCCAAAGACTGAATATATAAATGGACTATTTTCAGCTAACGTTGTATGTTAAAAGTGTTAATTGTAATTAGTTTGATATTTAATTGTTAAATGAGTGTTATGGTACTGTTAATCTAAAAGGGGAGGAATTGTAATGTATATACCTTTAAGGGGGGAACTACTTTTTACAGCTCATGTATACTGTAGTACCGGCAGTGACCACACCTGTATATAGCACTGAGTAATAATCTGTACAGTTCAGTTCCAGAGTGAGCCACATTGAGTAAACACCTGTTGTACCGTTCTCCTGCAGTCTGTGTCTTACTACTGACGGACACAACAGAAGTCATTGCAAGTGATTCTCTGGCTATGACTGGATAGATAAGAGTGGAACTGGGCGACGGCACCCCCACCCAGCTGGACAACGGAGAATAGGCATTGGAGGAGAATGGTGTGGTGAACCATGTCAAAGGCTGAAGACAGGTAGAGAAGGATGAGGTCGTAACCCTGTTACGTCTGGAGTCCCCACGGATCTATCCTTGGCCGCCTCCTATTTCTCATCTTCATGCTGTCCCACGATGATATCATTCAAAAACACATCATCCGGTTCCACATATAGGGTGATGACACCCAGCTCTACCTCACGACCACCTCTCTCGACCTGTCCACTATCTCTGATTTGTCACACTGCTTGTCTGACATGAGCAGAAATTTTCTCCAACTAAATATTGGGAAGACGGAAGCCATTGTCTTCCATCCCTACCACAAAATCCGTTGACTCGCCAGTCACGACCGAACCCATCACTCCCCCTGGTCACTGTCTGAGGCTGAACCAGACTGGTCGCAATCTTGGCATCCTATTTGACTCTGTCCTAATATCTTCTTATGTGGTTTGGTGTCATATTTTGTTTGAAAATACTCCTGTGAAGAGCCTTGGGACACTTTACTACATTAAGGTGCTATATAAATGTAAGTTATTGTTAAGTTGTGGTGTGAGAGTGCAGAGAGAAAGAAGTGGATGTTGAAAGCATCTGTATCTTCTCATGCAGAGTGTGTGGGCTCAGAGAGAAGTCAGATGAGGATTAGGTATAAAGAATCACTGCTCCTCCAGCATTGCCTCCACTCTGCCCCTTCCCATTATTGTCAGGATGCTGTCTTCAATGGGGGAGAGCATCTGCAGACATGCTGTCATGGTAATAGCTGACAGTGTGTGTGAGATGTTTGTTGTGGGTAAGTGAAGTTTGTAATAGTGCTGAATATGTGAGGATGAGCAGAAGAATGTTTAGTGAACTGTGGTGCACTGATTGCTGCACAGTGCAGGTGGTGGGGAAGGAGTGTGTTGTGAGTGCTAAATTAATGAGGTTCCGAGTGGTGATAAAGATTTCACATGGTCTGGACAACTCCAGGCAAATCACTAAACATTTCCCTGCATTGAATGCATGTTCTTGGAGCGAGGCTGCTGGCATTGACGTTGTGAGCAATCTCCTCCCAGTGCCTCCTCATTAGAAGCCTGGAGGGCTTTCTCCCCTCTGGGGTAAAAAAGGATGTCCCTCCTCCTGTCCACTGCCTGCACCAAGGCCTCCAGTGCTGCATCAGAAACCTTGGTGCTCGCTCTTTCCCTCCTTCCACCATTTCTTCAACAAGTAATGCAGAAAAGATCTTGCAGCCAGAATTTACTGCCCCTTTAAGAAGTAGTATTGCATAGAATTCTGTTGGCTAACTTTAAGTAGTATCCTGGCCTCCCGATATCGAGCTCCCCGAGAGGCGCACAGCACTGACTGCACGCAAAACTAATTATAATAAGCAGGTAGCACGGATTTTAAATGACACCTCCATGGGTCCCAACTGGTATGGTTAGTCCACGCATCACGCCTCACACGCACGTTTTCATTCGCAATTCAGTTTCTAGCCCAGCGTGTCCTTAATTCATTAACTTCAAACATGTCACTAGGATTGCAGTGACGTGTGTTGGTTTGAAACTTCTATACAATTTCCCTTTAACTGTAAATAACACCCAACTGAATAGTTCTAGATTCTGTTGTTCCATATTTGGGCTGCGTGTGAAGAGACCATTTTGAGCTGTATAGCCCTGGGGTGAACTGCTCATCTGTCAGTAGAGCTGAGAGAAACTTCAGGGGCTCCATGTAAGAACATCACACAAGAAGTAATTAGCACAGCATCAGTATATTGGCTTAAGTGCAGTTTTATCTTGCTGTGTGTGATCAATATGCCCGATAACAGCATTGATTACAAAGATCAGCACCAATATCATTGACCAGGTTTTCTATAAATGGCCACAAGTCCAGGAACATACTCTGGGCCCAGTTCAGTTTGCAGTGGAACCTTTTGCCAATCCTCGACCTTTCTCTTCACAACCTGGGTCCACAGCCCCTTGTCCTCCAGTTCTTCCATGGAAGTCAGAAACTGCTGCGTGTAATCACTGTCCCTTTCATCTTTTGTTGATAAACAGAGATATGCTCCTGGAAAATGGGAAAACACCAGTCAAATATATCCTCGTTTAGAAATTCCCAACATGTTATTGTTCAGACTAAATTTGCCCTCCTGTAAACATTGGTAGGAGGGACTGTAACCTGCGTTAAAAAC
The DNA here is from genome assembly GCF_052327205.1 of Somniosus microcephalus. Taxonomy (NCBI): domain Eukaryota; kingdom Metazoa; phylum Chordata; class Chondrichthyes; order Squaliformes; family Somniosidae; genus Somniosus; species Somniosus microcephalus. The sequence goes on along the minus strand of NC_141004.1, from coordinate 69,665,559 downwards.
CGTCAGGAAGCAAACAGCAGGGCAGCAGTTCAGACACTCATTGCAGATAGGTTGAATGCATCGACTGCTGAACCTGTCAATGGGTAGTGTAAAGCCTTTTATGAGATTACTTGGTGGGTTATTAGAGGTGATAGGTTGGGAGAAGAGAACGAAAAGGAAACAGGTTATTAGCTGGGCATGAAGCAGCTTTACAATATGTGGCACTCAGTGTTACACTCATCCTAAACCACATCCACTTCACACTGGATGGTATTCAGAAACATAATGGCAGGCTTCTGGAATTACTGCAAGGTTGTATAAGAGTGTCTGTCGGTCTTTAATTTTTTGACCTTTTATATGAAGGAATCAGTCTAGATAGCTGGCTTATAGACTCAGTTGGTTAAAACAGCAGGTGACTGAGCCACACATTCCAGAGGGTCCCAGTTTAAATTCCCAGTACATGTTGAGTTAGCTGAATATAGCCAAGGTAGCAGTGAGGCGACTCCAGTTTATCGCAGTAGCTGTGGCTTAGGCTGGGTAGAGATGACAGCATTCCCATTCCTAATTGCTCCTCACTCAGTGAGCTGAATTTTCCGTGGTGGTAGCAGACACGATTGGCCGTCAACTCACTCCCACGCACCTTTCCCACAGGCGCGTCTGTCATTGTGGCGCCGACCCGACCTGCAGTGGCGGGGGACCCAATTGAAATCATTATGAGGTACTTTACAGGCACTTAAGAGCCTTTTTCCCCTGACTTTTTAAATTTCCGTGCATGGCCACGGGATTCACACAGCTCAGGAACCACCTCTGTCAACCTGAGGCGGGAGTTCTGTGGCCATTGTTCCAGCTGATTACTTGACAGCATGGAAAACAAACCAAAATAAAACCATGTTGATTACATCACGGTGGCATAGTGGTTAGCACTGTTGCCTCACAGCGCCAGGGACCCGGGTTCGAATCCGGCCTCGGGTGACTGTCTGTGTGGAGTTTGCACATTCTCCCCGTGTTTGCGTGGGTTTCCTACGGGTGCTCCGGTTTCCTCCCACAGTCCAAAGATGTGCCGGTTAGGATGATTGGCTATGATAAATTGACCCTTAGTGTTAGGGGGATTAAATACGTGAGGTTACAGGGATAGGGTGGGATATGTGTTGGTGTAGGGGTTATGGTGATCGGGTGGGATATGTGTCGGTGCAGGCTCGATGGGCCGAAATGGCCTCTATCTGCACTGTGGGGATTCTGTGATCAGCTAACAGCTTGATGGAGATTCTGAGCTACTTGTAAATGTTAATTTTCACTGGCCATTCTCAGCTGTTGCCTTCCAACTGAACAGTAATTGCAGTGAATTGATCTGCACTATAAAAAATGACATATACTATTTGAATAATTTTTGTTGTTGTTTCTGGTCAGGTTTTGGTAGGAAGAATAAGGAAGTCACTTAGCACTTGGAGGGTGCGAGTTAAGGTGGGGTAGAGGAACAAAGGGATCTCGGAGTACAAATACACAAAAAGTTGCGATGCAGGTTAGCAAGGTCATAAAAAAAGCAAACCAAGCACTAGGGTTTATTTCTAGAGGAATAGAATTGAAAAGTAGGGAAGTTATGCTAAACTTGTATCGAACCTTAGTTAGACCACACTTAGAGTACTGAGGACAGTTCTGGTCGCCATATTATAAAAAGGATATAGAGGCACTGGAGAGGGTGCAGAGAAGATTTACAAGGATGATACTAGAAATGCGAGGGTATACATATCAGGAAAGGATGAACAGGCTGGGTCTCTTTCTCTTGAAAATAGAAGGCTGAGCAGTGACCTAATAGAGGTCTTTAAAATTATGAAAGGTTTTGATAGCGTGGATACAGAGAGAATGTTTCCACTTGTGGGGAAGAGCAAAACTAGAGGCCATCAATAGAAGATAGTCACCAAGAAATCCAATAGGGAATTCAGAAGAAACTTCTTTACCCAAAGAGTGGTGAGAATGTGGAACTCGTTACCACAGGGAGTGGTTGAAGTGAATAGTATAGATGCATTTAAGGGGAGACTGGAGAAACTTTTGAGGGAGAAGGGAATGGAGGGTTATGTTGGTAGATTTAGATGAGGAAAGATGGGAGGAGGCTCAAGTGGAGCATAAACACTCGCATGGACTGGTTGGGCCGAATGGCCTGTTTCTGTGCTGTATATCCTATGTTTTTCTCACAGTATAACTGTGATTGTCCAGTTACACATTAAATAAAGTCATCAACCATAACAATTTTATTCTCATCGCTCATTCCACTGGCTCAATTTGCTTTCAGACCCTGAATATGACTAATTTAATTTTTCAGTCTGAGACTTTAGGGTGAATTTCTGCGGAAGTTCTCTCACTTGTCTATTGTTAACTTCAACGGAAGAGCTGCAGAAATTCCAGAAACACATTGTAAGCACCACTTACGCTGTTTGTCAGGGATTCCGCAGCTGTTCCGCTGAACTTGCATAAGATTGTAAATAAGAACATAAGAACATAAGAAGTAGGAGCAGGAGTAGGCCATACGGCCCCTCGGGCCTGCTCCGCCATTCAATAGGATCATGGCTGATCCGAATCTAGACTCACGTCCACTTCCCTGCCCTCTCCCCGTAACCCCTAAATCCCTTATCTGCTAGGAAACTGTCTATCTCCATTTTAAATGTATTTAATGTTGCAGCTTCCACAGCTCTCTGGGGTAGCAAATTCCATAGATTTACTACCCTCTGAGTGAAGAAGTTTCTCCTCATCTCAGTTTTGAAAGGGCAGCCCCTTATTCTTAGATTATGCCCCCTAGTTCTAGTCTCACCCATCAGTGGAAACATCCTCCCCGCATCCACCCGATCAAGCCCCCTCACAATCTTATTTGTTTCGATAAGATCGCCTCTCATTCTTCTGAACTCCAATGAGTAGAGTCCCAACCTACTCAACCTTTCCTCATACGTCAACCCCCTCATCTCCGGAATCAATCGAGTGAACCTTCTCTGAACCGCCTCGAGAGCAAGTATATCTTTTCTTAAATATGGAAACCAAAACTGCACGCAGTATTCCAGGTGTGGCCTCACCAATACCCTGTATAACTGCAGCAAGACTTCCCTGTTTTTATACTCCATCCCCCTCGCAATAAAAGCCAAGATTCCATTGGCCTTCCTGATCACCTGCTGCACCTGCATACTAACTTTTTGTGTTTCATGCACCAGGACCCCCCGATCCCTTTGCACTGTAGCACTTTGCAGTTTCTCTCCATTTAGATAATAACTTGCTCTTTGATTTTTTCTGCCAAAGTGCATAACCTCACACTTTCCAACATTATATTGCATCTGCCAAATCTCTGCCCACTCACTTAGCCTGTCTATGTCCTTTTGCAGGTTTTTTATGTCATCCTCACTCATTGCTTTCCCTCCCATCTTTGTATCGTCGGCAAACTTGGATATGTTGCACTCGGTCCCTTCCTCCAAATCGTTAATATAGATTGTAAAGAGTTGGGGTCCCAGCACTGACCCCTGCGGAACACCACTAGTTACTGATTGCCAGCCCGAGAATGAACCATTTATCCCAACTCTTTGTTTTCTGTTAGATAGCCAATCTTCCACCCATGCCAGTATATTACCCCCAATCCCGTGATTTCTTATCTTGATCAGTAATCTTTTGTGCGGAACCTTGTCAAATGCCTTTTAGAAGTCCAAATACACTACATCCACTGGTTCCCCTTTATCCACCCTGTATGTTACATCCTCAAAGAATTCGAGCAAATTTGTCAAACATGACTTCCCCTTCATAAAACCATGCTGACTCTGTCCTATTAAATTATGTTTATCCAAATGCTCTGTTACTGTTTCCTTAATAATGGACTCCAACATTTTGCCAACCACAGATGTTAGGCTAACTGGTCTATAGTTTCCAGCTTTTTGTCTACTTCCCTTCTTAAATAAGGGTGTTACATTAGCAGTTTTACAATCTGCCGGGACCTTTCCTGAGTCCAGGGAGTTCTGGAAAATAATCACCAATGCATCCACAATCCCTACCGCCACTTCTCTCAAGACCCTAGGATGTAGGCCATGAGGTCCGGGGGATTTATCCGCCTTAAGTCCCATTATTTTACTGAGTACCATCTCCTTAGTGATTTTAATCATCTTTAGCTCCTCCGCCCCCCCCCCCCATTGCTCCCTGTTTGTCCAGCGTTGGGATATTTTTAGTGTCCTCTACTGTAAAGACTGATACAAAATATTTGTTCAGCGTCTTTGCCATCTCCATGTTCCCCACCACTAGTTTCCCGGTCCCATCCTCTAAGGGACCAACGTTCACTTTAGCCACCCTTTTTCTTTTTATATAGCTGTAGAAACACTTGCTATCTGTTTTTATATTTTTTGCTAGTTTACTTTCATAATCTACCTTCCCGTTCTTAATTAATCTTTTAGTTATTGTTTGCTGGCTTTTAAATGCTTCCCAATCTTCTATCCTCCCACTAGATTTGGCTACTTTATATGCCCTTGTTTTCAGTCGGATACTATCCTTTATTACGTTACTAAGCCACGGATGGCTGTCTTTTCTTTTACTCCCCTTTTTCCTCAGTGGAATATATTTATCTTGAAAGATGTGAAATATCTCCTTGAATGTAGACCACTGCTCTTGTACCGTCTTACACTTTAATCTGTTTTCCCAGTCCACTTTAGTCAATTCTACTCTCATACCTTCATAGTCTCCTTTATTTAAGCTCAGTATGCTGGTTTGAGATCCAACTCTCTCACCCTCAAACTGAATTTGGAATTCAACCATATTATGGTCACTCATTCCAAGGGAATCCTTTACTAGGACATTTTTTATTAATCCTGTTTCATTACACAGGACCAGATCTAAGATTGCCTGTCCCCTGGTTGGTTCAGTTACATACTGCTCAAGGAACCCGTCCCTAATACACTCTATGAACTCTTCCTCAAGGCTGCCATGCCCAATTTGATTAGTCCAGTCAATATGAAAGTTAAAATCCCCCATGATTATAGCTGTTCCCTTATTACAAGCCCCAACTATTTCCTGATTTATACTCCGACCAACAGAGTTGCAACTGTTAGGAGGCCTATAGACTACGCCCACTAGTGACTTTTTCCCCTTATTATTCCTTATCTCCACCCAAACTATTTCACTATCCTGATCCTTTGACCCAATATCATTTCTGACTATTGCAGTGATTCCATCCTTGATTAACATAGCAACCCCACCTCCCTTTCCTTCCTGTCTGTCCTTCCTAATTGTCAAATACCCTTGTATGTTTAGTTCCCAGTCATGATTATCTTGCAGCCATGTTTCCGTAATGGCCACCAGATCACACCCATGTGTCCACTCCCTTACAATTACATTTAAAATCTGCTTAATTTTATGTATTACCTATGCACACACGTCTTTTATTTGTACCAGTTACTGATACAAAAGTGTACAGATTTGTGACTAAAGCACCAATAACTTCCCAATTAATTTACTTTTTAAATTATGTTCTTGATTGTATTTGTAGATTGAGTCATATTACTTAATGATAATTTAATTTAAATATTTCTTTGTCACACATATATAGCTTTTATTATGTAATTGTACAGTAAAGGTTCAACACCCACTATGTTAGATTGAACTTAAAATGTAATGTGGCCAGGGTCCCTTTAAGGATCTCGGCTTAAAACGCATCATGAGTGACATCACCAGAGCCGATCCATGAAATTGGGCTGGGTAACACGCTGGGCAGGCTTAATAGGTCCCATTAAGGTAAGTTTCTGTACAGTGGGATGGAGCCAGCAGCGGGGTCAGGGTTTGCTACGGAAACCAGCCGCACTGGACCTGCCAAGGTAAGGAAAATTCCGGCCAGTGACTCAGAGGTAAGAATGTACTTAGTTATGAAGGTAGGTATCAGTCCAGCAACACCATGATTTTAACATTCAAATCCCTCCATGGCCTCGCACCTCCCTGTCTCTGTAACTTCCTCCAGCCCTACAACCCTCTGCGATCTCTGTGCTCCTCCAATTCTGGCCTCTTGCACATTCCCAATTAGTTAGGTGATGGAAGGTATAGCCTGGCAGTGAGTCACAAGTAAGGGAGAAAGTGTCACCACCCGTGAGCCAAGTTTCTGTCAAGGCCATGATGTCAAAGCAATCATCTAAGGTCATGGATGGCAAGTGAAGAAACATTCTGGAGGGAAGTGTGGACAGGGCAGTGAATGTTGATCCTGTGCATGCTGCCAGCGTGTCAGTGGGAAGGGAAGGAAGTTGGAAAGAGAAGGAAGTTGGAAGGATCAGTCCTCAGTGGGTGTGCTGGGTAGTAAAGTCAGTGAGAGAGTAGAATGGAAAAGTTGGGGTTGTTATTCATAAGAAGCAGCGACAAGAGCCTTGTTGGGCCCTTCGGAGAATGCTGAGAATTGCACAATGGAAAGCTCTGAGCTTATCCAAGAGTAAGTGAAGATTGGGATAGCGGCAGGAGAGTAGGAACGCAGAGGAATAGTGAAGGGTTGAGTAGGGAATTGGGGTTGCAAACTACCCAAGAAGGGAGAAATGAAAGGAGGCATGACTGGGTAGCAGGTTGTAATTGATACTCTATACATTGTCCCAAACAAACAGATGTGTGCAGCACCCAGAATCAGCCCAGGGTTCTGCGATCCTCAATGAGACTGGTGGAAAGAGCTCACCTTTCACTCCACTAACAGTTTTTAAATCCCAGCCAAAACACACAACCATCTCCTCCATATTCAGTTTGTTTTGACTGGCTTCACCACACTCTAGGATAGACTTTCCGTGGGGTTCTCCTGCTCTCAAACCGTAATGCAGAAGCTACTGGAGAAACAGTATAAATGGCAATTCACATTTTTTTTTATTCGTTCATGGGATGTGGACGTTGCTGGCAAGGCCAGCATTTATTGCCCATCCCTAATTGCCCTTGAGAAGGTGGTGGTGAGCTGCCTTCTTGAAACGCTGCAGTCCGTATGGTGAAGGTACTCCCATAGTGCTGTTAGGGAGGGAGTTCCGGGATTTTGACCCAGCGACAATGAAGGAATGGTGATATATTTCCAAGTCAGGATGGTGTGTTAGTGTCCACTGAAATTATGGCAAGTGATCAGGAATTTTACCCCTCTGTATTCTCTGTTGTTACTGCCTGTTAGGGCACAAATATGACTAACCTGTCAGTGAAATATTAGCTTTTGGAAAGTAAATATTTTGATAATTTTTAAACAGAACCCACTGTGAATTAGATTTGGGAAACAGCCAACACCATGTTCGTGAATTCAGTTAAGAATCGGCTTTGAAGCTAGAACTGTTATATCTTCACCTTTCTTCTCATCTTATGTACCAGCAAGAGCAAAATACTCAAATATTGTGCTTTGTGAGCTTTTCAGTCAAGATAACCTGATCTGATTAAAAAAGAGCTTTTCTTACCCAAGATGACCTTGATCTGATTATAGAAAGTACTTTTATTACCTGCCATGATCAGTTTTGATTATACAATTACATTCATTGCTTAAATAACTTGTTTCAATTACAAGAATGATTATTACCAGTGATGATATTTACTGATTAAAAATAAATACTTTTAGTCTCGGAGATTACTTTTATAAAAATAATCAGAACATTCACTTTTAATATCTGATATTCCCGCTCGGATTATAAAAATACACGTTAATCAGCAGCAATCAAAAAGTCACAAATGTTGCTGCTCACACTAATAGAGAGAAAAGCCTTGCATCTGGTGCATGCTTTGTGCATCATGCTTCGAACATAACATCTGCATATAAAGCAAACTTCAATGTTACACTTGCACCTGATTTGTTCAAAAATGTCATAAGTATAAAACACAAACAAATCTCAGCCGAACAGTTAGAGAATAAACCAATTGAGAACAGATATTTCCAATGAAAACCTTGGAGCCAGTCAACATTGAGCAATCAGTAAGCATTACCAATAAAAAGGGCAACCAATGAAACTGCTCCAAATTTTTTCTGAAAATTCTTTTGGCCGTCAGATTTGATTCTCATTAAGCTCAGAAACTTTGTCTGTAACACTAGAAAGACTTCAAAATACAATATTTACAAGAAAATTATTAAACTTACCTATTTAGGAGCATGTTGTGTGCTTGAACAGTATCAAGCAATATTTCCCACTGGAAGACTTTGCCTTTGTGAGAAGCTTAGCATTTGAGTTCATGAGGGCTTTCCATAGCAATCATTCTCAGCATCAAGGGACTCAATAAGGATGAGACTACAACTCCCAGAGCACATCTGCGCTGTAACTTCCCGCATTTTTATTAATGATTGGCAGCAAGGCCAGCCATTCATAGAATCATAGCATGGTTACAGCACAGAAGGAGGCCATTCGGTCCATAGAGCCCGTGCCGGCTCTCTGCAAGAGCACTGCAGCTAGTCCTACTCCCCCGCCGCTTCCCTGTAGTCCTGCAATTTTTTTTCCTTCAGGTACTTATTCAACTCCCTTTTGAAAGCCGTGATTGAATCTGCCTCCACCACCCTCTCAGGCAGTGCATTCCAGATCAGAACCACTCGCTGCGTAAAAAAGTTTTTCCTCATATCGCTTTTGGTTCTTCTGCTAATCACCTTAAATCTGTGTCCTCTGGTTGTCGACCCTTCCACCAATGGGGACAGTTTCTCTCTATCTACTCTGTCTAGACCCCTCATGATTTTGAGCACTTATATCAAATCTTCTCTCAACCTTCTCTGCTCTAAGGAGAACAACCCCAGCTTCTCCAGGTAACTGAAGTCACTCATCCCTGGAACCATTCTTGTAAATCTTTTCTGCACCCTCTCTAAGGCCTTCACATCCTTCCTAAAGTGCGGTGTCCAGAATTGGACACAATACTCCAGTTGAGGCCAAACCAGTGTTTTATAAAGGTTCATCAGAATTTTCCTGCTTTTGTACTCTATACCTCTATTTATGAAGCCCAGGATCCCATATGTGTTTTTTTAACCACTTTCTCAACCTGCCCTGCCACCTTCACCGATTTGTGCACATATACCCCCAGGTCTCTCTGTTCCTGCACCCACTTTAGAATTGCACCTTTTAGTTTATATTGCCTCTCCTCGTTCTTCCTACCAAAATGTATCACTTCGCACCTTTCTGTGTTAAATTTCATCTGCCACGTGTCTGCCCATTCCACCAGCCTGTCTGTGTCCTCTTGAAACCTATCACTAGCCTCCTTACTGTTTACTATATTTCCAAGTTTTGTGTCATCTGCAAATTTTGAAATTGTGCCCTGTACACCCAAGTCCAAGTCATTGATATACATCTAGAAAAGCAGTGGTGCTAGTACCGACCCCGGGGAACACCACTGTATACCTCCCTCCAATCTGTAAAACAACTGTTCACCACTACTCTCTGTTTCCTGTCACTTAGCCAGTTTCGTATCCATGCTGCCACTGTCCCTTTATGTGACACTTTATCAAACTCCTTTTGGAAGTCCATGTACACGAGGAGAGGCAATATAAACAAAAGGGTACAATTCTAAAGGGGGTGCATGAACAGAGCGGCCTCATTGCCCTCATCAACCCTCTCTGTTACATCATCAAAAAACTCAATCAATTTAGATAAATATGATTTGCCTTTAACAAATCCGTGCTGGCTTTCCTTAATTCCTGGATTATTGTTTCTAAAAGCTTCCCACCACTGAGGTTAAACTAACAGGCCTGTAGTTGCTGGGTTTATCCTTATACCCTTTTTTGAACAAGGGTGTAACATTTGCAATTTTCCAGTCCTCTGGCACCGCCCCCCCACCCCCCGTATCTAAGGAGGATTGGAAGATTATGGCCAGTACCTCCACAATTTCCACCTTTACTTCCCTCAGCATTCTAGGATGCATCCAATCTGGTCCTGGTGACTTATCTACTTTAAGTACAGCCAGCCTTTTCAGTACCTGCTTTTAATCAATTTTTATCCCATCCAATATCTCAATTGTAGTGTAAAATCAGTTCTTCTCTTAAAGGTACACACACAACAATTCCTCCGCTTTTAGATAAACAGTACATAACATTCATTTAACAACTAAATAATAACTAACTACAATTACAATTTTCTCTGTACTATATACATCAACTGAAATAATTATTTATAAGTTCAGTCTTTGAGGAGGCTTCCTGATCCTGACTGGATAGCGCCTTTCTCGAGTATCCTGTTCTTGCGGCGGAGTCGATTCTGGCTCATTGTCATTGGTTGGTTCATCAGCTTCCAATACCACTGCTTCTGAGGTAGACGCAATCTGTACTTCGGGTTCATTACCAGGTGCACATGCTCGTGGTATAGGTTTGGCTTGTTCCTGTGACTCTAGAATCTGGTCAGCATGGCGTCTCACGATGCTCTCTCCAATGTCCACTGTGTACATTAGTGGTCCCTGCTGTGTGCATATCGTTCCTGGCTGCCATTTTTCTGTTCGGTAGTCGCGGGCCAAGACTGGTTGCCCTATCTTGAAGCTCCGGGTTGGCTTCTCATTGATGTGCTGGAATTGCTTATCCTCAACATCTCGTCTTATGTTTGGTTTGAGCAAATCCAGCTGACATCTTAGCCTTCGGTTGAAGAACATTATGGCTGGAGCTTGGTTGGTGACTGCATGTGTCGCATTCCGGTAAGCAAACAAGAAATTATCTACCTTGTGTTGTAGTGGTATGTCGTCATTATACATCGCCTTTATTGCCTTTTTAAAGGTCTGAACAAACCTCTCAGCCAATCCATTTGTGGCTGGATGATATGGGGCAGATGTGTAATGTTTCACCCCATTATTCCTCAGAAACTTCCGGAAATCCTCGGACACAAACTGTGGCCCATTGTCGGAGCAAATCTGTTCTGGCAAGCCATTCCTGGTGAAGATGGTCCGTAGGACTGCAATAGTTTTCTCCGTGGTGGTGGAGGACATTTTGATGACCTCAGGCCATTTTGAATGGGCATCCACGGCGATTAGAAACATTGAGTCCATAAATGGACCAGCAAAATCAATGTGTACCCGTTGCCATGGAGATGAGGGCCACTCCCATGGGTGTAGAGGGGCCTGTGGTGGTGCATTTGGACTTTCTGGCATCCTGAGCAGCTCTTGGTCAGGTCCTCGATTTGTTTATCGATTCCCGGCCACCACACATAAGCCCTGGCTAGGCTTTTTATTTTTACCCCTCTCAGATGACCCTCATGAAGCTCATTGAGCACTCTGTCTCTCAACTTGGGTGGAATTACCACTCGGGATCCACACATCAAGGTCCCCCGGCACACTGACAGCTGTTCTCTCCTTGGCGAGAATGCTGGCAACAGTGAGTCGCCATGTGCTGGCCATCCCTTCACCGTCAAATCATAGACCCAAGAGAGTGTCGGGTCATTTCGGGTTTCCTTCTCTATACTTGAGTTTGTAACAGGCAGACATTTGACTATGGTCGCATGGAATATCTCAACAGGGTCCACTGCAGGTGCTTCCTCTACCGTAGGCAACGGTAGGCTCGACAGCCCATCAGCGTTGCCATGCTGTTTCGTACCCTTGTACTCTATGTCGTACTGATGTGCCCCAAGAAAAAGTGACCATCTTTGCAGCCGTTGCGCCGTCATCACCGGAACGTCCTTCTTTGGGTTAAAAATGGAGACCAGGGGCTGATGATCAGTCAGTAGGGTGAATTTCTGCCCGTGCAGATAGTGATTGAACTTCTTCACCCCCCACACCAGGCTGAGGGCCTCCCTGTCAATCTGGGCGTAGTTACGCTCGGCTGAGGTTAACGAGCGCGACGCAAAGGCTATTGGCCTCTCTGAACCGTCAAGGAATTTGTGTGACAGCACCGCTCCAATGCCGTAGGGAGACGCATCATATGCCAACCGAATCGGTAGTATTGGGTTGTAGTGGGCCAATACTTCTTTTGAAGTGATTAGGCATTTACATTTCTGAAAGGCACGCTTACACTCATCGCTCCATTTCCAGTTTGAAGCAGGGCGTTCAGTGGGTGCAGAATTGTAGATAAATTCGGCAAGAACTTATGGTAGTAGTTCACCAACCCGAGAAATTACCTCAGTTGCGACACATTCTCCGGTGCTGGAGCCTTGACTACAGCCTCAATCTTGTCTGGCGACTTATGCAACACTTCCTCATCAATCATGTGGCCACAATGCGAGATTTGTCTCCTGAAGAACTCGCATTTGGGGCGGTTAGCTCATAGCCCATATTCCTGCAATCTAGTGAGCACCTGCTCCAGGTTGGCAAGGTGTTCACTGTCATTTTTGCCCGTAACCAGGATGTCGTCCAAATAACACTGGGTCATAGAGTCATAGAGTTTTACAGCACAGAAAGAGGCCCTTCGGCCCATCGTGTCTGCGCCGCCCATCCATCCCTGTCCAGTCTAATCCCATTTTCCAGCATTTGGTCCATAGCCTTGTATGCAATGGCATTTCAAGTGCTCATCGAAATGCTTCTTGAATGTTGTGAGGGTTCCTGCCTCTACCACCCTTTTAGGCATTGAGTTCCACATTCCAACCACCCTCTGGGTGAAAAAGTTCCTCCTCAAATCCCCTCTAAATCTCCTGCCCCTTACCCTGAATCTATGCCCCCTTGTTATTGACCCCCCTACTAAGGGGAAAAGTTCCTCTTTGTCTACCCTATCTATGCCCCTCATCATTTTGTACACCTCAATCAGGTCCCCCCTCAGCCTTCTTTGCTCCAAGGAAAACAACCCCAGCCTGTTTAGTCTTTCTTCATAGCTGAGGCGCTCCATCCCAGGTAACATCCTGGTGAATCTTCTCTGCACCCTCTCCAAAGCAATCACATCCTTCCTATAGTGAGGCGACCAGAACTGCACACAGTATTCCAGCTGTGGCCTCACCAGCGTTTTGTACAGCTCCATCATAACCTCCCTGCTCTTATATTCTATGCCTCGGCTAATGAAGGCAAGTATCCCATATGCCTTTTTAACCACCTTATCTACTTGTTCCGCTGCCTTCAGAGATCTATGTACATGTACACCGAGGTCCCTCTGACCCTCTGTACTTCCTAGGGTCCTACCACTCATTGTGTATTCCCTTGCCTTATTTGTCCGTCCAAAATGTCTCCGGGATCCCTTGCAGGACTTGTTCCATCACCCTCTGCCAAATAGCCGGGGCTGATGCTACCCCGAATACCAGTCGATTGTACTGGTAAAGGCCTTTGTGAGTGTTTATCGTGAGGTATTTCCTAGATGCTTCTTCCACCTCCATTTGTAGATATGCTTGGGCCAGATCAATCTTCGTAAAGCGTTTCCCTCCAGATAGTGAGGCGAAAATATCTTCTATCCGTGGAAGTGAATATTGTACTGTGTGCAGGACTGGGTTCACAGTTACCTTGAAGTCCCCACAGATGCGAACCTTCTTCGGCTCCCCAGGCGTGCTGCTCAATGATTTCTTCATTACAGGAATGATGGGTGTGGCCCACTCACTCCAGTCCACCTTGGACAGCACACCCGAACGCTCCAGACTCTCCAGTTCGGCTTCAACGGCTGGGCAGAGCGCGTACGGTACCAGTGTGGCCTTAAAAAATTTTGGGTTTGCGTTTCTTTGATTTTTATCATTGCCTTTACTCCTTTTAGAGTCCCAAGTCCTTGTTGGAACACCTCTTTCGTGTCAATTAGAATTTTTGACAGTCGTCCAGGTGTGACGTCATCATCCTTTTTGTCAGTCACAGTTATCGCCTGAATGGAATGCCAATCCAATTTTATTTTTCGGATCCATTCACGTCCCAATAATGGTGGTCCTCCATCTTGTAGTATATATAGATACAGTTTCTGTGTTTCCTTGCCATTGTATTTAACTGGCACCCTTATTTTTCCTCTGGGGTAGACTTTTTGCCCCGTGTATGTCTTCAATACAATGGACGTGTCCTTTAAGGGTATGTGTGAGAATAGCCGCTCATAGTCTCGTCGATTCATGACAGTTAGGGCTGATCCTGTATCCAATTCCATCTTTACTTGGGACCCTGCTATCATGAGGGTGACCCAAATGGTTCGGAGATCCTCCTTTGCGATCAAGTTGTGTAACTTTAGACAACTTAGTCTCCTGCTCCCGGAGTCATTATCACTCTCCTGATCTTCCAAACTACTGTCTGTCATTTTTTTTACTTTCTTGTACTTTTCCTTAGTAGTTCTTGTCGTGTTGGTTTTCTTTCCCGACCTGCAGACTCTTGCTATATGTCCCATTTTCCTGCATTGCCTGCATACTTTGTCCTTAAACCAGCAGTCCTTCTGATCATGGGTTGTTCTGCCGCAGCGATAGCACTTTTCTGCTCCATACGCCATTTCGTTAGCGCTGTATTCTTGTGGTTTCTGTTGTTTTCCACAGCTCCCCGTGCTGCTGCTTCGTAGGATACTGCCATGCTGAAAGCCTGTTCTAGCGTCAGGTCCTTTTCCGAAAGTAGTCGTTTCTGGGTTCCTTCACTCTGGAGCCCGCAGACAAACTTATCCCGTAAGGTGTCTGCCAGTCCTGCTCCGAACTGGCAGTGCTTCGATAACTTGCGTAGTTCCGTAAGATAGTCAGCATTGTTCTCATCTTTGTGCTGGTTTCTTTTATGGATCTTGAATCTTTCTGCTATCAGCAGCGGTGTAGGGTTTAGGTGTTCCTGTAAGGTATTAACAATCTCTTCAAAGCTTTTCTCCATTGGTTTAGCTGGGGTAATTAAATTCCGCAATAGGCCGTACGTTCTCGCGCCCATCAAATTTAATAATACCGACGCCTTCTTTCCATTGGCCACCTCATTGGCATTGCAGTACACTTCAATTCTTTCCACATACGTGGTCCAGTCTTCTACCTCGTTGTCGAAAGCAGTGATACTGCCACTCTTTGGCACCTTGGGTGATTTAAAATGGCGCCTCCCGCGCTTTTTCTTCTTCCCGAATGGAATAAAATGGCGCCTCCCGCGCTTTTCCTTCTTCCCCTTGCTGCCACGCTGCTCCTAGCGTTCTACAGGGTAATGGCAGTGACCCGCGGCTTCGGCGCGTCTCACTTTTCCTTCCCCTCGTTTTATTTTCTCTACGCTGCCCGGTTCTTGAGCACCGACCGCGCCCTGTGCGCTCCACCCTCTCTCTCTCTCTTTCCTCCCGACGACGCTGCGCGGCCCCTTTGCAGAGTTGCTCAATCGAGCTCGAGCCCGCCGCAGTCCGGAAGGGTCAGCGCACTACCTGCTACCAGCACGATTTGCTGGAACACCTTGACTGGGGAGCCAAGCCCAGCTCTCCACAGCCTCTCCCACAATTCTCCGAACACCGATGGATCCTTGGGCGGTTGCCCACGGTCGACGCCCGTTGCTCTGACTTCGACATCCAAGAAGCTTCTTCTCAGGGAAAGATCCCCGTGAGGTGATGCAGTACTGCAGGTGAGTTCGAACCTGCTCGTCGCCAGTGTAGTGTCCGAGTATCAATAATACACGGACTGCAGGAGGACAATAAAACAGGTATTTACTGAACAGAGGGTAAATGTCAGACTGAAGTACAGAAGCCTGCTAGGGCTTTTTATACAGGTGTGGTCACTGCCGGTACTGCAGTATAAAATCAGTTCTTCTCTTAAAGGTACATACACAACATCAATGACCTCCTCTTTCACTATGACTTTGGCAGCATCTTCTTCCTTGGTAAAGACAGATGCAAAGTATTCATTTAGTACCTCAGCCATGCCCTCTGCCTCCATGCGTAGGTCTCCTTTTTGGTCCGTAATTGGCAGCACCCCTCCTTTTACTACCCGTTTACTATTAATATGCCAATAGAAGACTTTTGGATTCCCTTTTATGTTGGCTGCCAGTCTATTCTCATACTCTCTTTGCCCCTCTTATTTCCTTTTTCACTTGCCCTCTGAACTTTCTATATTTAGCCTGGTTCTCATTTGTATTCTCAACCTGACATCTGTCATACGCCCCCTTTTTCTGCTTCATCTTACTCTCTATCTCTTTCATCATCCAGGAAGCTCTGGGTTTGGTTGCCCTACCTTTCCCCCTCATAGGAATGTACCTCGACTGTACCCGAACCATCTCCTCTTTAAAGGCAGCCCATTGTTCGATTACAGTTTTGCCTGCCAATCTTTGATTCCAATTTACCCGGGCCAGATCTGTTCTCAACCCACTGAAATTAGCCCTCCTCCAATTAAGTATTTTTACTCTAGATTGCTCCTTGTCCTTTCCTATAGCTAATCTAAACCTTATGATACTATGATCACTGTTCCCTAAATGTTCCCCTACTGACACTTGCTCCACTTGACCTTCCTCATTCTCCAGAATCAGATCCAGCAATGCCTCCTTCTTCATTGAGCCGGTAATGTACTGATCAAGAAAGTTCTCCTGAACACACTTCAGAAATTCTTCCCCCTCTCTGCCCTTTACACTATTACTATCCCAGTCTATATTAGGAAAATTGAAGTCCCCTATTATTACTACTCTATAGTTCTTGCACCTCTCTGTAATTTCCCTGCAAATTTGCTCCTCCATATCCTTCGCACCAGTTGGTGGCCTATAGAATACACCTAGTAGTATAATGGCGCCTCTATTGTTTCCTAACTCTAACCAAATAGATTCTGTCCTTGACCCCTTCAGGACATCCTCTCTCTCCAGCACTATAATATTCTCCTTAACCAATACTGCCACATCACCTGCTTTCTTTCCTGAACATCTTATATCCAGGAATATTTAGTCCCCAATCCTGCCCTTTTTTGAGCCAGGTCTCCGTTATCGCTACAACATCATATTCCCTTGTGGCAATTTGCGCCTGCAGCTCGCCAACCTTATTTACCATGTTTCGTGTGTTTACACACATGCACTGTAAACCTATCTTAGACCTTGTATTCTCTCTTAGTCTGACCACACCTAATACTGTGCTATTTCTTACTCTAGTGCTATCTGTCTCTCCCAATCCTTTGTGCACCTTGTTTCTCTTTTCTAATGCTACATCCTGGTGCCCATCCCCCAGCCAAATTAGTTTAAATCCTCTCCAACAGCACTAGCAACCCCCCACCCCCCGCGAGAACATTGGTCCCAGCTCTGTTGAGGTGCAACCTGTCCGGCCTGTACAGGTCCCACCTCCCCCAGAACCGGTCCCAATGTCGCAGGAATCCTCTGGAGAGTACAGCACCATCTCTCCAGCCACGCATTCATCTGCTCTATCTTATTTCTATACGCACTGGGAGCAATCCGGTGATTACTACCTTTGAAGTCCTACTTATTCATCTCTTTCCTAGCTCCCTAAAATCTGCCTGCAGGACCTCATCCCTCTTTCTATCTATGTCATTGATACCAGTATGGACCACGGGCTCTGGCTGGTCACCCTCCCCCCCTCAGAATGTTCTGCAGTCGCTCAGTGACATCCTTGACCCTGGCACCAGGGAGGCAACACACCATCCTGGAATCATGTCTGAGGCCGCAGAAACACCTGTCTGTTCCCCTAACTATTGAATTCCCTATCACTATTGCTTTCCCGATCTTACCCCTCCCCCCCTGTACAGCTGAGCCACCCGTGGTGCCGTGGACTTGGCTCTGGCTGTACTCCCCAGAGGAACCATTGCCCTCACCAGTATTTAGAACTGAATACTGGAGAGTGAGATGCACTCAGCGATCTCCTGCACTACCTGCTTGCTCCTCCTTATCTGTCTGGCGGTCACCCATTCCCTCTGCTTGCACACACTTAAGCTGCAGGGTGCCCACCTCCTGAAACGTGCATGTTTGGACTTGTTGCGTGTAAGCCAACAATGGCAAAGTACTGGCAGCACACAGCCAGAAAATAATTTTGGGGGGTTTAAAGGTACACACGACTTGTGTCAAAAAATTACAACAATGTTTTCAACTTTTTCTGTGGCAACTTTGTCAGTAAAATCATGTGAACAATGCACATACAAATGGTTAATTATGTTTATTTACTGTTCCAAGAACATATTAGTCTCATCTCTACCTCCCTCTCCAAAATCGCTCTCGTCACTCTCTGAGGAATAATACTCCTAATGTGCAAACCCAGTTTGAAGTGTCTGGTCCTCTTACTAAATCTGATTATTAATTGAACAGATTACCACTTTGTCCTCTACACCACTCTACTGGACAAGGTATTTAGGCAGTTACATGCTCCGCCCTTCCCTCCCGAGCTGCATTTCTCTCCCATGCTGAAGATTTAGTTATATGCGAGAGAAACAACTTAAATTATTTATTCACTTAGTTATCTATCTGGAGTCAGTAAGATTATTACTTCACAGCCTCTCAGCATATCTCTCACAAACTTCTTTGAGCAGAAATGAGCAACCCCCAAGCACCTTTACGATAGCAAAATACTGCGGATGCTGCAAATCCAAAATAACAACAGAAGACGCTGGAAAAACCCAGCAGGCCAGGCAACATCCATGGAGAAAGAAATAGAGTCAACGTTTCAGGTCGAAACCCTTCTTCAGAACTGAGAAAAAAAGGCAGGAAATGAAACAGATTAAAAGGCAGTTTGGGGGCTGGTAAATGGGGGAGGGGATGAAAGAAGAGACATTAAGAGATATTCAAGGTGAGACGAGATGGTAATAGGACAGGTAAAGAAACAAACAATGGCTCTAGATGAAGTGTGAAATGCGCTGTCAGAGTGAGAGACAGCTGCCATGTGGGAGAAAGAAAAAAAAAGGAAAAGTCACAAACCAAAAGTGTGGATAAAAAATGTGAAAATATAATAGGGGCTGAGGTTATGATCTGAAATTGTTGAACTCGATATTGAGTCCGGAAGGCTGTAAAGTGCCTAATCGGAAGATGAGGTGCTGTTCCTCGAGCTTGCGCTGAGCTTCCGTGGAACAATGCAAGAGACTGCAGATGGTGAGGTCTGAGTGGGAATGGAGCGGTGAATTGAAATGACAGGCGACCGGAAGCTCGGGGTCACCCTTACGGACTGAACGGAGGTGTTCCGCAAAGCGGTCACCCAATCTGCGTTTGGTCTCCCCAATGTAGAGGAGACCACATCATGAGCAGCGAATACAGTATACTAGATTGCAAGAAGTACAAGTAAATCGCTGTTTTACCTGGAAGGGGTGTTTGGGGCCCTGGACAGTGGGAAGGGGGGTGGGTATATGGGCAGGTGTTGCATCTCCTGCGCTTGCACGGGAAAGTGCCGGGTGAAGGGGAAGGGGTGCTGGGGGTGATAGAGGAGTGGACTAGGGTGTCTCAGAGGGAGCGGTCCCTACGGAATGCTGAAAGGGGAGGGGAGGGGAAGATGCATTTGGTGGTGGGCTCACGTTGGAGGTGGCGGAAATGGCGGAGGATGATCCGTTGAATGTGGAGGCTGGTGGGGTGAAAGGTGAGGACAAGGGGAACCCTATCGTGGTTCTGGGAGGGAGGGGCAGGGTTGAAGGCAGAAGTGCGGGAGATAGAACGGACCCGGTCGAGGGACCATGTCAATCACGATAGAGGGGAATCCTCGGTTGAGGAAAAAGGAAGACATGTCGGAAGCACTGGTGTGGAAGGTGGCATCGTCGGAGCAGATGCGGCGGAGACGGAGAAACTGGGAGAATGGAATAGAGTCCTTACAGGAGGCGGGGTGGGAGGAAGTGTAGTCCAGGTAGCTGTGGGAGTCAGTGGGCTTGCAGTGAATGTTGGTCAATAACCTATCCCCAGAGATGGAGACGGAGAAGTTGAGGAAGGGAAGGGAAGAGTCATAGATGGACCATGTGAAGGTTAGGCAAGGGTGGAAATTGGAGGCAAAGTGAATGAAATTGTCTAGTTCAGGGCGAGAGCAGGAAATGGCACCGATACAGTCATCAATGTACCAGAAAAAGAGGTGAGGGAGGGGACCCGAGTAGGACTGGAACAAAGAGTGTTCCACATATCCCACGAAAAGGCAGGCATAGCTAGGACCCATGCGGGTACCCATAGCAACACCTTTAATTTGGAGGAAATGAGTGGAGTCAAAGGAGAAGTTGTTCAATGTCAGAACAAGTTCAGCCAGGCGGAGGAGGGTGGTGGTGGATGGGGACTGGTTGGGCCTCTGTTCAAGGAAGAAGCGGAGCACCCTCAGGCCATCCTGGTGGGGGATGGAGGTGTAGAGGGATAAGAACATAAGAAATAGGAGCAGGAGTAGGCCAATTGGCCCCTCGAGCCTGCTCCGCCATTCAATAAGATCATGGCTGATCTGATCCTAACCTCAAATCTACTTTCACTCTCCATCCCACCCGAACCCATGTGATCTCCCGGGAGAGGTGAAAAACCAGATAAAAAACCCAATGGCCAATTTGGGAGAAAAAAAACTGGGAAATTCCTCTCTGACCCATCTAGGCGATCGAAACTCATCCAGGAGATCACTCTGTCCCTGTATTTCCTGCAGTACTTACCTTCTGTAAGAGGTGATCGCCACCCCAGCCAGGAACAGGCCCAATTTACTCTTGAAGGACTCCTAGCTGGCAGCCTGTTCCCTGTGAATAGAACCATCTCCTGAAATCTAACACAGAATTAGAACACAAGAAGTAGGAGCAGGACCAGGCTACGCGGCCCCTGGGCCCGCTCCGCCACCCACAGGGCCATGACCGATCCGAACCTAGCCTCATGTCCGATTTCCTACCCGCTCCCCGTAACCCCTAATTCCCTTACTTCTAGGAAACTGTCTATTTCTGTTTTAAATTTATTTAATGATGTAGCTTCCACAGCTCTCTGGGGCAGCAAATTCCATAGACCTACCACCCTCTGAGTGAAGAAGTTTCTCCTGATCTCAGTTTTGAAAGAGCAGCCCCTTATTCTAAGATTATGCCCCCTAGTTCTAGTTTCACCCATCATTGGGAACATCCTCACCGCATCCACCCGATCAAGCCCCTTCACAATCTTATATGTTTCAATAAGATCGCCTCTCGTTCTTCTGAACTCCAATGAGTAGAGTTCCAATCTACTCAACCTCTCCTCATATGTCAACCCCCTCATCCCCGGGATTAACCGAGTGAACCTTCTTTGTACTGGCTCGAGAGCAAATATGTCTTTTCTTAAGTATGGACACCAAAACTGTATGCAGTATTCCAGGTGTGATCTCACCAATACCTTGTACAACTGCAGCAATACCTCCCTGTTTTTATATTCCATCCCCCTAGCAATAAAAGCCAACATTCCATTGGCCTTTTTGATCACCTGCTGCACCTGCATACTAACTTTTTGTGTTTTGTGCGCCAGGACCCCCAGATCCCTTTGTACTGCAGTACTTTCCAGTTTCTTGCCATTAAGATAATAACTTGCTCTTTGATTTTTCCTGCCAAAGTGCATAACCTCACACTTTCCAGTATTATATTCCATCTGCCAAATCTCTGCCCACTTACTTAGCTTGTCTATGTCCCTTTGCAGGTTTTTTATGTCTCCTCACTCACTACTTTCCCTCCCATCTTTGTATCATCTGCAAACTTTGATATGTTACACTCAGTCCCTTCCTCCAAATCATTAATATAGATTGTAAAGAGTTGGGGTCCCAGCACTGACCCCTGCGGAACACCACTAGTTACTGATTGCCAGTCTGAGAAAGAACCATTTATCCCAACTCTCTGCTTTCTGTTAGATAGCCAATCCTCCACCCATGCCAGAATATTACCCCCAATCCTGTGATTTTTTATCTTGAGCAATAATCGTTTGTGTGGCACCTTGTCAAATGCCTTTTGGAAGTCTAAATACACTACGTCCACTGGTTCCCCTTTATCCATCCTATATGTTACGTCCTCAAAGAACTCAAGCAAATTTGTCAAACATGACTTCCCCTTTGAAAACCATGCTGACTTTGTCCTATTAAATTATGTTTATCCAAATGTCCTGTTACTGTCTCCTTAATAATGGACTGTAAAATTTTACCAACCACAGATGTTAGGCTAACTGGTCTATAGTTTCCAGCCTTCTGTCTACTACCCTTTTTAAATAAGAGTGTTACATTAGCAGTTTTCCAATCTGCCGGGACCTTTGCTGAGTCCAGGGAGTTTTGGAAAATTATTACCAATGCATCCACAATCCCTACTGCCACTTCCCTCAAGACCCTAGGATGTAAACCATCAGGTCCAGGGGATTTATCCGCCTTAAGTCCCATTATTTTACCGAGTACCACTTCCTTAGTGATTTTAATCGTATTTAGCTCCTCCCCCCCTAGAGCCCCCTGTTTGTCCAATGTTGGGATATTCTTAGTGTCCTCTACTGTAAAGACTGATACAAAATGTTTGTTCAGCGTTTTTGCCATCTCCATGTTTCCTACCATTAATTTACCGGTCTCATCCTCTAAGGGACCAACATTTACTTTAGCCACCCTTTTTCTTTTTATATAACTATAAAAACTCTTACTATCTGTTTTTATATTTTTTGCTAATTTACTTTCATAATCTATCTTCCCTTTCTTAATCAATGTTTTAGTTATTTTTTGCTGTCTTTTAAAGACTTCCCAATCTTCTATCCTCCCACTAGATTTAGCTACCTTATATGCCCTTGTTTTTAGTTGGATACTTCTTATGTTCTTATGTTCTTTATTACTTTACTTAGCCACGGATGGCTGTCTTTTCTTTTGCACCCTTTTTTCCTCAGTGGAATATATTTTTTTTGAAAGTTGTAAAATAACTCCTTGAATGTACACCACTGATCATGTACCGTCTCACCCTTTAATCTATTTTCCCAGTCTACTCTAATCAATTCCGCTCTCATACCTTCATAGTCTCCTTTATTCAAGCTCAGTACGTTTGTTTGAGATCCAACCTTCTCACCCTCTAATTGAATATGGAATTCAACCATGTTATGGTCACTCATTCCAAGGGGATCCTTTACTAGGACATTTTTAATTAATCCTGTTTCATTACACAGGACCTTGCTTGCCCCCTGGTCGGTTCAGTTACATACTGCTCAAGAAACCCATCCCTAATACACTCAATGAACTCTTCCTCAAGGCTGCCCTGCCCAATTTGATTTATCCAGTTAATATGATAGTTAAAATCCCTCATAATTATAGCTGTTCCCTTATTACAAGCCCCAACTATTTCCTGATTAATACTCCGTCCAACAGAGTTGCAACTGTTGGAGGCCTATAGACTACGCCCACTAGTGTTTTTTTCCCCTTATTATTCCTTATCTCCACCCAAACTGTTTCATTATCCTGATCTTTTGACCCGATATCATTTCTCTGTATTGCAGTGATTCCTTCCTTTATTAACATAGCCACACCACCTCCCCTTCCTTCCTGCCTGTCCTTCCTAATTGTTAAATACCCTCGTATGTTTAATTCCCAGTCATGGTCACCCTGCAGCCATGTTTCTGTAATGGCCACATGATCATACCCATATGTAATTATTTGTGCCGTCAACTCGTCCATTTTGTTACGAATGCTACGTGCATTCAGATAAAGAACTTTCAAATATGTTTTGTGACACTTAGTTCCTGCTTTTTCCCCTTTTACTACTTTACCTTTTACTCCATACATTCTGTCCCTTCCTGACACGCTCTGGTTTTTAATTCCCCCACTGCTACCTAGGTCTATGACCTTCTCCGTTGTCATTTTTAGTATTTGCTCTCTAGAAACCTCCCCCCACTAATTAGTTTAAAGCCCTCTCTACAGCCCTAGTTATATGATTCGCCAGGATTCTAGTCCCAGCACTGGCCAAGTGAAGTCCGTCCCAACGGAACAGCTCTCTCCTGTCCCAGTACTGGTGCCAGTGTCCCAAGAAGCAAAACCCATTTCTCCCACACCAGTCTTTGAACCACGCATTTAGCTCTCTAATTTTATTTATCCTAGCCAAATTCGCTCGTGGCTCAGGTAATAGATTATTACCCTTGAGGTGCTGTTTTTTAATTTGACTCCTAGCTGCTCATACTCCTTTAACAGAACCTTCTTCCTTGTCCTATCTACGTCGTTGGTACCAACATGGACCACGACAACTGGATCCTCCCCCTCCCACTCCAAGTTTCTCTCCAGCCCAGAAGAGATGTCCTTAACCCTGGCACCGGGCAGGCAACACAGCCTTCGGGACTCCCGCTCTCGACTGCAGAGAACCCTATCTATCCCCCTAATGATACTATCCCCTACCACTACATTTCTATTTACTCCCCCCTCTTGAATGGCCCCCCATTCCACGGTGCTGTGGCCAGGTTGCTCATCCTCCCTGCGGTCCCCGCTCTAGCCCCCACAGGGAGTAAGAACCTCAAACCTGTTTGACAAGAGCAAGGGCTGCGGCTCCTCCAACATTACCTCCTGGATCCCCATACCTGCCTCACTTGGACTACATCTGAATTAATTAATTTCATAGGTGTGACTACCTCCTGAAACATAGAGTCCAGGTACTTCTCCCACTCCCTGATGTGTCGCAGTGTCTGAAGCTCGGCCTCAAGCACATCAACACGAAGCTGGAGTTCCTCTAGCAGCAAACACTTGTCGCAAATGTAATCACCATGAGCCTCAATGGGGTCCACCGGCTCCCACATTTCGCAGAAGTAACACATCATCATCTGCTCACCCATTTTATATAATTAATTAAATTTCTTATTATTAGTTATGAAGACCCTCTGCCCCGATATAGATGATAATATCACACCACTATTTAATAGGACTTACCAACTTATAAAGGTATAAAAGAGAAGGAAGAGGACCTACCAACCAGCTGATCACCTACCTCCCTTTTGAATGTTGTCTGTGGGGCCTGTTAGGTTGAATCGTCTCGCTGCTCCGCTTCCGCAGTGCTGGCTAAGCCTGATAGTGGGAAACAAAACAGGGCAAAAACACCCCCTCACCTCCCCCTTGCCCGAACTCTCTCATTTACCAAACTCTCGCTTCACTCAATGCCGACTGCACTCGTGCTGCCGCACTCGGCCTGCTCCTTTTTAAACCCGGATTCTACTTCCGGTTTAAACTCCCCAACAATTTAATTTACTTTAATAAATTAAACTTACTTCAAAAAATTAAATTTTCCCTTCACTTAAATTCTCTAAATAAACTTAAATAACTTTTCTCTCACTTACCAAACTCTCGCTTCACTCAACGCTGACGCACTCGTGCTGCCGTACGTCCATGGTGAAAAGGAGGCGGTTGGGGCCGGGAAACTAGAAACTGTTAAAATGGTGGAGGGCGTCAGAAGAGTCGCGGATGTAGGTGGGAAGAGACTGGACAAGGGGAGAAAAGATAGAGTCGAGATAGGAAGAGATAAGTTCCGTGGGGCAAGAACAGGCTGAAACGATGGGTCTACCAGGGCAGTCCTGTTTGTGGATCTTGGGAAGGAGGTAGAAGCGGGCTGTGCGGGGTTGGGGAACTATGAGGTTGGTGGCCGTGGGGGGAAGATTTCCAGAGGAGATGAGGTCAGTGACAGTCTTGGAAATGGTGGTTTGATGTTCGGTAGTGGGGTCGTGGTCCAGGTGGAGGTAGGAGGAGGTGTCAGAGTTGGTGTTCAGCTTCCGCTAGGTAGAGGTCGGTTCGCCAAACAACAACAGCACCACCCTTGTCAGCAGGTTTAATGACACTGTTGGGGTTGGATCTGAGAGAATGGAGTGCTGCAAGTTCAGAGAGAGGTAGGTTGGAGTGAGTGAGGGGAGCAGAGAAATGGAGACGACCGATGTCACGGCGGCAGTTAGCAATGAAAAGATCTAGAGATGGTAAGAGGCCAGAGGGAGGGGTCCAGGTAGAACGAGAATTCTGAAAGTGGGAGAAAGGGTCAGCCGTGCGGGGGGGGGGGAAGACTCCTGGCCAAAGAAGTGGGCACGGAGATGAAGGCGGTGGAAAAAGAGCTCAGCATCGTGCCGAGCTCGAAATTCATTTGAGGTGGGGGCATAAGGGGATGAAGCTCAGACCTTTGCTGAGGACTGATCGTTCGAGGTCAGAGAGGGGAAGGTCAGAGGGGATAGTGAAAACGCGGCAGGGGGTGAGATTGGGAGAAGGGGGTCAGAGGAAAGTGAAGGGGAAGAAGGTTCCGGATGGGCGTTGGTGTTCAAGAGTTGATGAAGCTTGCGATCCTTGACATCGGAAAGGAAGAAAAAAAGTTTTTTGTTGAAGCGTCTCCCGATTAGGCACTTTACAGCCTTCCGGACTCAATATCGAGTTCAACAATTTCATATCATAACCTCGGCCCCTATTATATTTTCATATTTTTTATCCACACTTTTGGTTTGTGCCTTTTCCTTTTTTTCTCTCTCCCACATGGCAGCTGTCTCTCACTCTGCCAGCGCATTTCACACTTCATCTAGAGCCACTGTTTGTTTCTTTACCTGTCCTATTACCATCTCGTCTCACCTTGAATATCTCTTAATGTCTCTTCTTTCATCCCCTCCCCCAAACTGCCTTTTAATGTTTCATTTCCTGCCTCTTTTTCTCAGTTCTGAAGAAGGGTTTCGACCTGAAACGTTGACTCTATTTCTCTCTACACGGATGTTGCCTGGCCTGCTGAGTTTTTCCAGCGTCTTCTGTTGTTATTCCCCAAGCACCTTTCCCTGGCAACAGCATGACTTCTGACTGTGAGCAATGCCACAGGAGATCTGACAGTCATACTAATATTCTAGAGAAACTTCAACTATAAAGCTGAATACTTAAACACTGACAGCAGACTGGATGTAGAAATACTACAGTAGCTGTCACAGATAATGTTTTTTCCAGTAGACCCTCAAACAAAATTAGGTAACAGAACAAATCCAGTATGCATGGAATATAATCTCAGAATGTCCAATATTTTAAAGGTTTAAAAAATATTTTAAATGTTATTTTTCCTAATACATATACAGAGACTAAGATTAGCAAAACTGAACTTGGGAAATTTTTGTCCATACGTAATTGGAACTAGTTTGAAACTGTATAAAGACATTTCACGCAGGCCCTTCACTGCCCTTCAGATGAATTTTTATTTGTTCATGGGATGTGGGCATCACTGGCAAGGCCAACATTTATTGCCCATCCCAAATTGCCTAGGTGGTGAGCCACCATTTCAGAGGGCAGTTAAGAGTCAACCACATTGTGGGTCTGGAATCACATATAGACCAGGTAAGGACGGCAGATTTCCTTCCCTAAAGGACATTAGTGAACCAGATGGGTTTTTACAACAATCCGGTAGTTCCACGGTCACCATTACTGATACTAGCTTTTCATTCCATATTTATTTATTTCTATATTTAATGAACTGAATTTAAATTGAACTCATGTCTCTAGATAATTAGCCCTGCCTCTGGATTACTAGTCCAGTAGCATAATCACGATGCTACCGTACCCCCGATGAATGGAATGAATGGAAAATGAAGGCTAACTTCATTGGTATACCTCAGTGATCAGTTGACATTGACAGACGCAGGAGTAGGTCACCTCTGTGCACATTTGTACAGGGAAAGATGCAGGGAAAACAAAGCATATACTAATAAAAGCAGAAAAAAATCTCTTAAAAAGTTTGAGAACATATTAAAGCTGAGTAAACATCACCCATGATTGAAATATTCCAGTATATAAATGTGTAAAAACCAATAGCTGATGCTTTGATTAGAGAATCTTGTTGACTTCCCCACAAACAGGTTGTAACTTGTCAGATTTTTGTTTTAAATTCCCACTTGAGAGGGGCACCTTCAGAACTTGCAAGGACTGAAAGCAAATATTCAAAAAAAGACACTGAAAAGCTGATGTTCAATTCCTAAATCAGTCTTAGAGAATCCGAGTCAGAGATGGAAGCTGCCAGAGGTGAGAATTCACTGGGGCCATTGTATCCATGTGATAGTAACACATTTTGTATCCATTAGATTGCAATGAATTGAATAACACACTGATACTTGTGATTCCTTCTCGACAAGTTCTAACTTGTCAGGATTTTTTTTTTAAGTAGTTTTAATTTATTTTGAAGTTACTTTGCAAAAGTCTGCAGAGACAAAGGCTGAATGAAAATCACAGGATAGGTTCACAAGTTAAAAAGTGTATCAAAGACTATAGGAAGTTTTAGTCTTGGAGGCCTATCTGAGGAAAACACAGTTTATTTGCCCAGGTATCTGCAACCTGAACAACCAGTCAAGACCATGGCAACAGGTGAGCAGCAAGTAATGTGTCTGTTTGATTCAAACCATATTGATATTTATTTATTCCACTGAACAGTGAGGACAATCCAGTTATTAACATTCAAAATCATTTCAAACATTTAATGTGATTTATCATAGATATAAATCAATCGTCAATGGCAAACCTTAGTCAGACCCTTGAGGAAAGTCTATTACACAGAAGGAACAACATCCATCACTGGAGATACATTTACTAAAAACCACAGATCAATTATAATTACTATTCATTTATATTCAGAAGGGGGTTCCTCCTGATATCTACCCTTACAGTTTTATGGATCCCTTCATCATTAAGATGTAAAATGAGGCAGAAACCCCCTGGTCTTCTTTTCAATGAATGTGCTTCATTTATCACTGGTTGTGTTTGGTCTGGCTAACAGCCCTAAAACTACCTGACCATATTTGTTGTTATCAATAACATGTGGAAATAATTTCCTCAGGCCACTAAATGTAGCAACATCATAAACCCACTTGGGAAGATTGCCTCTACTATTTTTTGCAAAGTTATAAACATAATAATCTTCTCAAATATGCTTGCCAAGTAACTGGAACGAGCAGCTTGGCTCAGCACTCTAGCCTGTGACACTGCTTGCAGATTGAAGTGCCATATCAGGATGAGAGAACTTTAGGCGAGCACTGTGGTGCATTACTGAGTGATTGCTGTTTTTTCAGAGCTACTGTTATATCCAGGGAAGTCCAGCTGTTCCAGTGGTTCAGGTAGCTAGGGAAGATTATTTTAAAAGTAGGAGGGAATTTTCCCATTGTCCTGGCCAAAATATCGCCCTCAACCAACACTTAAAACAAAAAACTAAATTATTCTGAATTCCGAAAAAACTAAACTACTTGGAATCCCGAAAAAACGAAATTACTCTGAATCCCGATGTGGCTGTGCACACGATGGCTGTTGTGAGCCCACAAGTCACAACACTTCAAAGTCCATGTCTTTCTTTCCTGAACTGGTTTGCAATGTCACTACTCATGGTGACCAGTGGAGATCATGTGTGTTTGAGGCTCTACATTGCAGAGCTGTTCTCCTGCATCGCTCTGATCAATAGCTGCAGCCGGGGTAGACGCACTCAAAATAGTTTCAGGGATTTTGAAGTGAAATCAGGTCATCATCTTCACTCTGTACACCAGCCTTTGAAATACAACCTGCCAAAGACTTACACCGTTCGAGGAGCAGAACCCGTCCATTCATGTTACCAAAGAGTTAGAACTGTTGCATCAGCTCTTATTATGTGCATAAATGAGTAAAAAATACAATGAACAGCGATTCAATGGGCACCACCTACTCTTTCAATGACAAAGGTTACCATAACTCAACAGACTTTACAATGTCCAACACTTCCTACTAGGTGCGGCCGGCTCCGGACTGCACTTTTTGCTCTCCTGCATGTTTCTAGATCGACTAATGTTGCAAATGTTTATCACTGGTTGTGTCTGGTCTGGCTAGCAGCTCTAAAACTACCTGACCATATTTGTTGTTATCAATAACATGTGGAAATAATTTCCTCAGGCCACTAAATGTAGCAACATCATAAACCCACTTGGGAAGATTGCCTCTACTATTTTTTGTAAAGTTATAAACATAATCTTCTTAAATATGCTTGCCAAGTCACTGGACGAGCAGCTTGGCTCAGCACTCTAGCCTGTGACACTGCTTTGCAAATTGAAGTGCCATATCAGGATGAGAGAACTTTAGGCGAGCACTGCGTGATTGCTGCTTTTTCAGAGCTACGGTTATATCCAGGGAACTAATGTTGCAAAAGTATCATGCAACTCCAAATCTGTCTCCCTGAATCTTTTACAGAATGTTGTTCGAATAGGACTCAGGCATCCACATCCGCTTCATCGTCAAACACAGCCATTCCCGCACAAAATGGCGGCCAAGCCAACAGCGGGCGTGTGGCAATGGTTCACCCGCCAACACCGCGCGCAGCAACTGGAAAGACGCATGCGCACACGGCTCATCATTCAGGGGCATTTTGGAAAGCGCGCGTGCGCGGGTGAATTGTGCGGCCGCCCCGCCCGAGCGCCAACAACAACAAGCTCCCTCAAACTTCACTTCCACCAGTTCAGTTGGAGCCTTGACCGACGACAACAGACAGCAACACTGTACTAAACCTAGATGTGGTAATAAGTTTTGGCAAGCATTTGATTTCCTCTTTCAGGCACGCAAAATCTATCAAACTCTTTCATAATCTTAAAGACCTCTTATCAGGTCACCCCCTCAGTCTTCTCTTTTCCAGCGAAAAGAGCCCCAAGCCAGTTCCTGATATGTATAACCTCTCAATTCTGGTATCCTAGTAAATCATTTTTGCACCTTCTCCAGTGCTTCTATGTTCTTTTTATAATATGGAGACCTAGAACCGTTCACAGTACTCTGTGGTCTAACCAAGGTTCTGTACATGTTTAACATAACTTCTCTGCTTTTCAATTCTATTCCTCTAGAAATGAACTCCCCTGCTTTGTTTGCATTTATTAACCAGTGTAGCTACTTTTAGTGATCTGTACCCCCAGATCTCTCTCTTCCTCTACCCCATTTAGACACTTATTTTCCAAGGAGTATATGGTCTCCTTATTCCTACCAAAATGTACCACCTTGCACTTATCTATATTGGAGTTCATTTGCCACACCCATACTGCAAGTTTATTAATGTCTTCCTGTATTTTATCACAGTCTTCCTCTATTAACTATACCCCCCCCCCCAATTTGGTGTCATCCGTCCTTTCCATACAGAAGAAGCAGTTGCCATCCTAGGGTGACCTGTCGTGGACGGTATTGGTGGCAAAGTGGGAATGAACACATCTGGTCATCAGAAAGTCAAATAACAGAGAAACCCTCATTAGAACTCTTGAAGATTAATCAACAACTGAGAATTTATATTTCTTGTGATGATGCAGTACATTAATATCAATCATGTATGTTAATATGGGTCCCTCTACCCCTCAAAAAAAATCAGACAGTGATGCAGAAAATTGGATAAAGAAGAAGCTGGCTCCTCACACATCCATCAAACTCTTATCTTCCTCCAACACGTCTAACGTGGCAGGCACCATCACAAATCAAAGCACACAGGGGGGCCTAAAGAGAGCTCAATTTAAAAAAAAAATTATTAGTACTAGGTGTCAAGTTGAGTGTGTTCTGGAGCTGAGGACCCTGATTTCACTGGCCTGGATTTTAAAAGGAGGATGCTAGATGAAAATTAAGAGCGTGTGTGGAGCTCTGCAGGCAGCATCTCAATATGGTGGGGGAGTCCACCACTGATTTTTGCCCTGCTATTGAGGAGGGCTTCCAGTCAATGCAGGCCACCTTGAGAGGAGTGGTTGTGGCAAGTAGGCCTATGGGGGATGATCCTGATAGAGATGGTGTTGGGCCTGGCGTGGGTTGCTGTCTAGCACCCCAAGTCTTCACTGGCAACCTTCAGTAACCAGATGCAAAGTGCAATCTAGGGATTGTACTGCGTTACAGCTTGACTGACATCAGTTAGGCCATTGCAAGTGCCAACCAGCAATCTAATGGTTCTATAGATGTAGTGCCAGGAACCAAATGGCAGGAACCAAATGCAGTGGGAGGGGGAGGATCCAGTTGTCGTGGTCCATGTTGGTACAAACGACGTAGATAGGACAAGGAAGACGGTTCTGTTAAAGGAGTATGAGCAGCTAGGGGTCAAATTAAAAAACAGAACCTCAAGGGTAATAATCTCTGGGTTATTACCTGAGCCACGAGCGAATTTGGCTAGGATAAATAAAATTAAAGAGTTAAATGCGTGGCTCAAAGACTGGTGTGGGAGAAATGGGTTTTGCTTCTTGGGACACTGGCACCAGTACTGGGACAGGAGGGAGCTGTTCTGTTGGGACGGACTCCACTTGGCCAGTGCTGGGACTAGAGTCCTGGCGAATCATATAACTAGGGCTGTAGAGAGGGCTTTAAACTAATTAGTGGGGGGGAGGTTTCTAGAGAGCAAATAATAGAAATGACAACAGAGAAGGTCATAGACTTAGGTAGCAGTGGGGGAATTAAAAAACAGAATGTGTCAGGAAGGGACAGAAGGTATGGAGTAAAAAGTAAAGTACTAAAAAGGGAAAAAACAGGAACTAAGTGTTACAAAACATATTTGAAAGTTCTTTATCTGAATGCACGTAGCATTCGTAACAAAATGAATGAGTTAACGGCACAAATAATGACATATGGGTATGATCTTGTGGCCATTACAGAAACATGGCTGCAGGGTGACCATGACTGGGAATTAAACATACCAGGTTATTTAACAATCAGGAAGGACAGGCAGGAAGGGAGAGGAGGTGGGGTGGCTATGTTAATAAAGGAAGGAATCACTATAATACAGAGAAATGATATTGGGTCAAAGGAGCAGGATAGTGAAACAGTTTGGGTGGAGGTAAGGAATAATAAGGGGAAAAAAACACTAGTGGGTGTAGTCTATAGGCCTCCGAACAGTTGCAACTCTGTTGGACGGAGTATTAATCAGGAAATAGTTGAGGCTTGCAATAAGGGAACAGCTATAATTATGGGGGATTTTAATTATCATATTAACTGGACAAATCAAATTGGGCAGAGCAGCCTTGAGGAAGAGTTCATTGAGTGTATTAGGGATGGGTTTCTTGAGCAGTATGTAACTGAACCGACCAGGGGGCAAGCAACCTTAGATTTGGTCCTGTGTAATGAGACAGGATTAATTAAAAATGTCCTAGTAAAGGATCCCCTTGGAATGAGTGACCATAACATGGTTGAGTTCCATATTCAATTAGAGGGTGAGAAAGTTGGATCTCAAACAAGCGTGCTGAGCTTGAATAAAGGAGACTATGAAGGTATGAGAGCGGAATTAATTGGAGTGGACTGGGAAAATAGATTAAAGGGTAAGACGGTACATGACCAGTGGTGTACATTTAAGGAGTTATTTTACAACTTCCAAAAAAAATATATTCCACTGAGGAAAAAAGGGTGTAAAAGAAAAGATAGCCATCCGTGGCTAAGTAAAGTAATTAAGGATAGTATCCGACTAAAAACAAGGGCATATAAGGTAGCCAAATCTAGTGGGAGGATGGAAGATTGGGAAGTCTTTAAAAGACAGCAAAAAATAACAAAAAGATTGATTAAGAAAGGGAAGATAGATTATGAAAGTAAATTAGCAAAAAATATAAAAACAGACAGTAAAAGTTTCTATAGTTATATAAAAAGAAAAAGGGTGGCTAAAGTAAATGTTGGTCCCTTAGAGGATGAGACCGGGAAATTAATGGTGGGAAACATGGAGATGGCAAAAACACTGAACAATTATTTTGTATCAGTCTTTACAGTAGAGGACACTAAGAATATCCCAACACTGGACAAACAGGGGGATCTAGGGGGGGAGGAACTAAATACGATTAAAATCACTAAGGAAGTGGTACTTGGTAAAATAATGGGACTCAAGGCGGATAAATCCCCTGGACCTGATGGCTTGCATCCCAGGGTCTTGAGGGAAGTAGCGGTAGGGATTGTGGATGCATTGGTAATAATTTTCCAAAACTCACTGGACTCAGCAAAGGTCCCGGCAGATTGGAAAACTGCTAATGTAACACCCTTATTTAAAAAGGGTAGTAGGCAGAAGGCTGGAAACTATAGACCTGTTAGCCTAACATCTGTGGTTGGTAAAATGTTAGAGTCCATTATTAAGGAGACAGTAACGGGACATTTGGATAAACATAATTTAATAGGGCAAACTCAGCATGGTTTCATGAAGGGGAAGTCATGTTTAACAAATTTGCTTGAGTTTTTTGAGGAAGTAACATACAGGGTGGATAAAGGGGAACCAGTGGACGTAGTGTATTTAGACTTCCAAAAGGCATTTGACAAGGTGCCACACAAAAGATTATTGCTCAAGATAAAAAATCACGGGATTGGGGGTAATATTCTGGCGTGGGTGGAGGATTGGCTCTCTAACAGAAAGCAGAGAGTTGGGATAAATGGTTCGTTCTCAGATTGGCAACCAGTAACTAGTGGTGTTCCGCAGGGGTCAGTGCTGGGTCCCCAACTCTTTACAATCTATATTAACGATTTGGAGGAGGGGACCGAGTGTAACATATCAAAGTTTGCAGATGATACAAAGATGGGAGGGAAAGTAGTGAGTGAGGAGGACATAAAAAACCTGCAAAGGGACATAGACAGGCTAAGTAAGTGGGCAGAGATTTGGCAGATGGAATACAATACTGGAAAGTGTGAGGTTATGCACTTTGGCAGGAAAAATCATAGAGCAAGTTATTATCTTAATGGCAAGAAACTGGAAAGTACTGTAGTACAAAGGGATCTGGGGGTCCTGGTGCACGAAACTCAAAAAGTTAGTATGCAGGTGCAGCAAGTGATTAAGAAGGCCAATGGAATGTTGGCTTTTATTGCTAGGGGGTTGGAATATAAAAACAGGGAGGTATTGCTGCAGTTGTACAAGGTATTGGTGAGGCCGCACCTGGAATACTGCATACAGTTTTGGTGTCCATACTTAAGAAAAGACATACTTGCTCTCGAGTCAGTACAAAGAAGGTTCACTCGGTTAATCCCGGGGATGAGGGGGTGGTCATATGAGGAGAGGTTGAGTAGATTGGGACTCTACTCATTGGAGTTCAGAAGAATGAGAGGCGATCTTATTGAAACATATAAGATTGTGAAGGGGCTTGATCGGGTGGATGCGGTGAGGATGTTCCCAATGATGGGTGAAACTAGAACTAGGGGGCATAATCTTAAAATAAGGGGCTGCTCATTCAAAACTGAGAGGAGGAGAAACTTCTTCACTCAGAGGGTGGTAGGTTTGTGGAATTTGCTGCCCCAGAAAGCTGTGGAAGCTACATCATTAAATAAATTTAAAACAGAAATAGATAGTTTCCTAGAAGTAAAGGGAATAAAGGGTTACGGGGAGCGGGCAGGAAATTGGACATGAGTCTGGGTTCGGAATGGTCATGGCCCTGTGGGTAGTGGAGCGGGCCCAGGGGCCGTGTAGTCTTGTTCTGCTCCTACTGTGTTCTAATTCTGTTAGATTTCAGGAGATGGTTTTATTCCTGTTCCTGGCTGGGGTGGAGATCGCCTTTACAGAAGGTAAGTACTGTAGAAAATATAGGGACAGAGTGATCTCCTGGAAGAATTTCGATCGCCTAGATGGGTCGGAGAGGAATTTCCCAGATTTTTTTCTCCCAAATTGGCCATTGGGTCTTTATCTGGTTTTTCGCCTCTCCCGGGAGATCACATGGGTTCGGGTGGATGCAGAGTGATAGAAGATTTGAGGTTAGGATCAGATCAGCCATGATCTTATTGAATGGTGGAGCAGGCTCGAGGGGCCGATTGGCCTACTCCTGCTCCTATTTCTTATGTTCTTATGTTCTTATGGAACAGAGATCCCCTAGTGATGTAGTTGCATCTCAAGATAGTGGTACACCTGTGAGCTCCTTCTTAGCTGATCAGAGTTTTCACAAAGAAGGTATTGTCCCGCAGGGCCTGGCAACAATTCTGGAATAGCAGCACTAAGTTGTATCAGGTTTCAGTTCAAAACTTGCCACAGCTCTCCTGGAGAATCAGTTTGTGCAGCAGTAGACAGACTGTTCCCTCTACTGACATGGTGGGAACGAAGAATGAGCACGCAATTATGAGCTGGCAATAGATCACTAAATGGCCGAAAGGGTGAAGCACTGTGTTTGCAATTAGTGGGTTTGTGATGGTGTAATGAATGATATGTATTAGTATTTTTAGATATTCAAGTTATTACTATATCTGACTATAATAGCAATTTATTAGGGTCTCAAAATCTGAGATGCAGTCAGATTCATATTTAGTGGAGGAATTTTTGTGCAATGATGGGTGAACTTTATTACATGTAATGCCTGAAGCTCATGCTTAAATGTTCTCTCATCAGACTATTCTGGATGTTCTTGGCATCTGGAAGAGCTTGTTCATCTTCCTGAATACCATCAATGGCCTGGGCGCTCTCATCTGGAATTTCCTACCTGGGGATCCTGAATATGTTGTCCTCTTCCCAAAGTTAGATTAGGGAGCATACAGCATACCAAAATTATTCTAGAGACCCTTGAAGGGGTGTACTGCA
Organism: Somniosus microcephalus; assembly: GCF_052327205.1. Classification (NCBI taxonomy): domain Eukaryota; kingdom Metazoa; phylum Chordata; class Chondrichthyes; order Squaliformes; family Somniosidae; genus Somniosus; species Somniosus microcephalus. The sequence goes on along the minus strand of NC_141004.1, from coordinate 69,629,551 downwards.
AAGATCCTCCTAACTGGTCCAGGAGCCTGGAGTGTGATTTTTAAAAACCCTCATGGTATTGTGCAAGAGTGCGCCTCATTGTTCCTCTCCCGAGCATTGTCCCTTGGGAAGTGCACAGAGATCAGCAATCACTGCTGAAGACGGTATCCCTGGTCCCCCAACATAGAGCCACATGTACAGGCTAACACAGCAGACTGCCTTAGAACAATGACTCGGCAGCAGCTGCTCGGGAAAAATGCATAAACCTGCATAAAGATAGTCACAGGTTGAACTTCGATCAATTGGAACCTCTGGATATATGATGCTGCATCAGTGAAAGGAGCTCTTATAGCAACATGGATTCTTTTGATGCACCCTGCATCCTGAGAGAGCCAGTCATCCCACAAAAAAACAATAGTTCTTACAATGAATTCAGGTCCATTGGTGTCGTTGATGCCCTTTCGAATAATACATCTGGGCACATTGTTGATGTCTGCAATTGCAGCCTAAAAGAATCCAGATGTTTAGGGCTATAGTGACCTTCACTTCAACTGAGAGGGCAGTCGGGTATGCTGAGACAAGTCTGAGATTCCTTTGGGAACCTCCGAGATATCTGCACTCCTCTAATTCTAGCCTCTTAAGCATCCCTGATTTTGATCGCTCAACCATTGGTAGCCGTGCCTTCAGCTGCCAAGGCCCTAAGCTCTGGAATTGCCTCCCTAAACCTCTCCGCCCCTCTTACCTCTCTCTCCTCCTCTAAGATGCTCCTTAAAACCACCTACTTTGACCAAGCTTTTGGTCATCTGCCCTAATTTCTCGTTATGTGGCTCGGTGTCAAATTTTGTTTTATAACACTCCTATGAAGCACCTTGGGATGTTTTACTACGTTAAAGGTGCTATATAAATATTTGCTGTTGTTGTTGTTTTCCAGAATTGCTTATCCATGAGGCTTTCAAAATGACTTCTGTCTCTGTGCTTCCGGAGGGAGAGGAGGGGTGGGCACCAACCTGTGGAGGGCAAACACCTCCTGTGGAATTACACTCGGCCTTCTGTTTCTCCTTGTCTCCAGTGAAAGCCAGGAATAGTGGAATTCCTAGGGAGAAAGACCTAGTTTCCTGGCTTTCAGTAGTTTTGAGGGACGGGGGCTGGGACAAGGTAGTTGGGCAGTCAGGAGAAATGATCATTGATCCTTCACCATTGCTATATTAACACAGATCCTGCAGTAACAGAAGTGGCCTCTGTAATAGTGAAATTAAGACTAAGTAGCAACAACAATGATACAATCAGTAGCATAGTTTCTGGCTTTAGCATAAATATCTGCCATTTAAAGCATCCAGGCAACAATGAACATCTAGTTTATACAACAACAACAACAACTTGTATTTATATATCACCTTTAACTGTGCAATACTGAGGGAGTGCTACACTGCCGGAGGTGCCATCTTTCAGACGAGGCGTTAAACTAAGTCTGCTCTCAGGTGGAGATAAAAGATCCCATGGCACTAATTTGAAGAGCAAGGGAGTTATTCCCACTGTCTTGGCCAATATGTGTCCCTCAATCGACATAACAAAAACAGATTATCTGGTCATTATCACATTGCTGTTTGTGGGAGCTTGCTGTGTGCAAATTGGCTGCTGCGTTTTCTACATTACAACAGGGATTACACTTCCATAGTACTTCATTGGTTGTAAAGCACTTTGGGACATCCTGAGGTCGCGAAAGATGCTTTATCAATGAAAGTCTTGCTTTCAAATTAAAAATAATTCCGGCAATTAAATGTGATGATATGGATTATGAATCCTATTGTGGAGGTTTCATGCATACATCACTTACTTTCTGTAAGCAAACTATGCTCATGTATTCTGAAATCTGCATCATTTTGCTTTCTATCCCTGCAGTGTATGTAAACCTGGAGATTAACAGTTACCCCAATCTTGTTACTACTACATCAGCCCATCCTCATATAATGCGCCCACTCACTTTGGATGAATAGAAAATATTACCTGCAGATCAGAGATTTGATAGGCTAAAATATCTAATTCAATTTATTTACAAAATCAGCTAGTTTAAAAAACAGTAAATAAAACACAAGACGAGTATAATTTGCAACATATCCGAGGACCCTTCTGCAGTTATCATGGTTTCTTGGAATTAAAGCAAGGTTTTTGAATAAAGCGTACAGAATGGACTTCCATATAGAGAAGTGGAGACCAAAATCCTGGAATTATTTAAGAAACGATTGGATGCTACAATGGAAGAGAGCATTACAACAACTTGCATTTATATAGCACCTTTTAATGTAAAATGTCCCAAGGTGCTTCACAGGAACGTTATCAAACAAAATTTGACACCGGGCCACACGAGATATTAAGGCAGATGACCAAAAGCTTGGTCAAAGAGGTAGGTTTTAAGGTGCGTCTTAAAGGAGGAAAGAGAGGTAGAGAGACGGACAGGTTTAGGGAGGGAATTTCAGAGCTTAGGGCCTTGGCAGATGAAGGCACGTCACGTTAGGATTTCTTTTTTTATTATTCGTTCACGGGATGTGGGCGTCGCTGGCTAGGCCAGCATTTATTGCCCTTCACTAATTTCCCTTGAGAATGTGGCGGTTAGCTGCTGCCTTGAACCACTACAGTCCGTGTGGTGAAGGTACTCCCATAGTGCTGTTAGGGAGGGAGTTCCAGGATTTTGACCCAGTGACTATGAAGGAATGACGATATACTTCCAAGTCAGGATGGTATGTACCTTGGAGGGGAACCTGCAGGTGATGGTGTTCCCATGCGCCTGCTGCTCTTGTCCTAGGTGGTAGAGGTCGTGGGTTTGGGAGGTGCTGCCGCAGAAGCCTTGGCAGTGTATCTTGTAGATGGTCCACACTGCAGCCACGGTGCGCCGGTGGTGGAGGGAGTGAATGTTTAAGGTGCTGGATGGGGTGCCAATCAAGCGGGCTGCTTTGTCCTGGATGGTGTTGAGCTTCTTGAGTGTTGTTGGTGCTGCACTCATCCAGGCAAGTGGAGAGTATTCCATCACACTCCTGACTTGCGCCTTGTAGATGGTGGAAAGGCTTTGGGGAGTCAGGAGGTGAGACACTCGCCGCAGGACACCCAGCCTCTGACCTGTTCTTGTTGCCACAGTATTTATGTGGCTGGTTCAGTTAAGTTACTGGGCAATGGTGAACCCCAGGATGTTGTTGGTGTGGGATTCGGTGATGGTAATGCCCTTGAATGTCATGGGGCGGTGGTTAGACTTTCGCTTGTTGGAGATAGTCATTGCCTGACACTTGTGTGGCGCAAATGTTACTTGCCACTTATAAGCCCAAGCTTGAATGTCGTCCAGGTCATGCTGTATGCGGGCATAGACAGCTTCATTATCTGAGGAGTTGTGAATGGCACTGAACACTGTAGTCATCAGTGAACATCCCCACTTCTGACCTTATGATGGAGGGAAGGTCATTGATGAAGCAGCTGAAGATGGTTGGGCCTAGGACACTGCCCTGAGGAACTCCTGCATTGATGTCCTGGGACTGAGATGATTGACCTCCAACCACCACCACCATCTTCCTTTGTGCTAGGTATGACTCCAGCCAGTGGAGAGTTTCCCCCCTGATTACCATTGACTTCAATTTTACTAGGGCTGCTTGATGCCACACTCGGTCAAATGCTGCCTTGATGTCGAGGGCAGTCACTCTCACCTCACCTCTGGAATTCAGCTCTTTTGTCCATGTTTGAACCAAGGCTGTAATAAGGTCGGGAGCCGAGTGGTCCTGGCGGAACCGAAACTGGGCATCGGTGAGCAGGTTATTGGTGAGTAAGTGCAGCTTGATAGCACTGTCGATGACACCTTCCATCACTTTACTGATGATTGAGAGTAGATTGGGGCGGTAATTGGCCGGATTGGATTTGTCCTGCTTTTTGTGGACAGGATATAACTGGGCAGTTTTGCACATTGTCGGATAGATGCCAGTGTTGTAGCTGTACTGGAACAGCTTGGCTAGAAGCGCGGCTAGTTCTGGAGCACAAGTTTTCAGTACGACAGCCGGGATGTTGTTGGGGCCCATAGCCTTTGCTGTATCCAGTGCGCTCAGCTATTTCTTGATATCACGTGGAGTAAATTGAATTGGCTGAAGACTGGCTTCTGTGATGGTGGGGACCTCAGGAGGAGGCCGAGAAGGATCATCCACTCAGCACTTCTGGCTGAAGACGCTTCAGCCTTGTTTTTTGAACTCACGTGCTGGGCTCCACCATCATTGAGGATGGGGATATTCATGGAGCCTCCTCCTCCCCCTGTTAGTTGTTTAATGATCCACCACCATTCACGACTGGATGTGGCAGGACTGCAGAGCATTGATCTCATCCATTGATTGTGGGATTTCTTAGTTCTGTCAATAGCATGCTGCTTCCGCTGTTTAGCATGCATGTAATCCTGTGTTGCAGCTTCCCCAGGTTGGCACCTCATTTTTAGGTACGCCTGGTGCTGCTCCTGGCATGCTCTTCTGCACTCCTGATTGAACCAGGGTTTGTCCCCTGGCTTGATGATAATGGTAGAGTGAGGGATATGCCAGGCCATGTGGTTACAGATTGTGCTGGAATACAATCTGCTGCTGCTGATGGCCCACTGCGCCCCATGGATGCCCAGTTTTGAGCTGCTAGATCTGTTCTGAATCTATCCCATTTAGCATGGTGGTAGTGCCACACAACACGATGGAGGGTGTCCTCAGTGTGAAGATGGCACTTTGTCTCCACAGTAACTGTGCGGTGGTCACTGCTACCAATGCTGTCATGGACAGATGCACTTGCAACAGGTAGATTGGTGAGGATGATGTCAAGTAGATTTTTCCCTCGTGTTGGTTCTCTCACCACCTGTCGCAGGCCCAGACTGGCAGCTATGTCCTTCAGGATGAATGTACTAAGATGGACTGAATGGCCTTCCTCAACTTTAATTATCTTGTCAAAAGTTAACTTGCACTGTGGATGTTAACAATGCAGTTAACTTGTACCCCCAGGTAATAAAATGTCTTGACCTGTATTTCTTACCTAGAGAAGTTCACGTCAAATACACGAGTCACAAGGTCATCGTGCTCTATTTAAGCTGCACAGCTTTCAGAATCCTGCTTAAATGAATTGAAGGTAAATGTTGCTTTTATCTGCTTAATTTATTTGAAGAGGTAAAGCAGATGAATTTTGAAGATATTACCACGGGAAAATAAAATGCAATAAACCTGGGCAGTCCATGGCCATTTTTACACACAAGTGTTGGTCTGTTTTAACACAACTGCAACAAAACCACATTTGAGTCTGATGCTACACAATGATGCCAATCATTTTTCAATACCTAGGAACAATTTGTAGAATCTCATCTGGTTAACTCCTGTAAAATGCAGGACTTGGTATTTACACCTAGCGAATAACAAATACCAGCAATTCCATTTGAAGTAAACACAGTCATCTACTTTTACCCTTTGGAAGGTTACTGCTGGTAGTTTTTGTTATATATCTACTAAAATCAAAACACAAATCACACCTATATAAGTTAATTACATGGATAATACAGAAGTAATAGATTATGTTCGTGTACATGGGGCTCTGCCAATGGCTCATGTTAATCTCGTGAGTATCTGAGCCCATTTAGACCAGCAATATCCCAGGTTCACAGAAAGTTAACATGCAGGTACAGAAAGCAATTAGGAAGGCCAATGGTACGTTGGTCTTTATTGCAAGTGTGTTGGAACATAAGAGTAAGGAAGTCTTGCTGCAATTATATAGGACTTTGGTGAGAATACATCAGGAATACTGTGTACAGTTTGGTCTCCTTATCTAGGGAAGGATATGCTTGCCTTAGAGGTGGTGCAACGAAGGTTCACTAGATTGATTCCTGGGATGAGAGGGCTGTCCTATGAGGAAAGATTGAGTTAATCAGAGAGAGCCAGCATAGATTTGTGAAAGGTCCCTGACAAACCTGATTGAATTTTTTGAGAAGGTGACTAAAGTAGTGGACAGGGGAATGTCTGTGGATGTTATTTATGTGGACTTCCAGAAGGCATTTGATGAAGTTCCACATAAGAGACTGTTAACTAAGGTTGAAGCCCATGAAACTGAAGGCAAATTATTGACCTGGTTAGGAAATTGGCTGAGCGGCAGGAGACAGAGAGTAGGGATAATGGGTAGGTACTCAAATTGGCAGGATGCGACTAGTGGTGTCCCGCAGGGATCTGTGTTGGGGCCTCAGCTATTCACAATATTTATTAATGACTTAGATGATGGCATAGAAAGTCATATATCCAAATATGCTGATGACACAAAGATAGGCGGCATTGTAGGCAGTGGAGATGAAAGCATAAAATTACAAAGGGATATCAACAGAGTAAGTGAATGGGCAAAACTGTGGCGAATGGATTTCAATGTAGGCAAATGCGAGGTCACCCACTTTGGACCTACAAAGGATCGAACAGGGTACTTTCTAAATGGTGAAAAGCTAAAAACAGTGGCGGTCCAAAGAGACTTGGGGGCCCAGGTACATCGATCATTAAAATGTCATGAACAGATACAGAAAATAATTAAAAAGACTAATGGAATGCTGGCCTTTATATCTAGAGGACTAGAGTACAAGGGAGTGGAAGTTATGCTACAGCTAAAGAAGACCCTGGTTAGACCACACCTGGAGTACTGTGAGCAGTTCTGGGCACCACACCTATTGGCCTTGGAGGGAGTGCAGCGTAGGTTTACCAGAATGATACTTGGACTTCAAGGGTTAAGTTACGAAGAGAGATTACACAAATTAGGGTTGTATTCCCTAGAATTTAGAAGGTTAAGGGGTGATCTGACCAAAGTTTTCAAGATATTAAGGGGAACAAATAGGGTAGATAGAGAGAAACTATTTCCGCTGGTTGGGGATTCTGGGACTAGGGAGCATAGTCTAAAAATTAGAGCCAGACCTTTCAGGAGTGAAATTAGGAAACACTTCTACACACAAAGGGTGGTAGAAGTTTAGAACTCTCTTCCGCAAACAGCAATTGATGCTAGATCAATTGTTAATTTTAAATTGGAGATTGATAGCTATTTGTTAACTAAAGATATTAAGGGATATGGGCCAAAGGTTGGGTATATGTAGTTAGGTCGCAGATCAGCCATGATCTCATTGAATGGCAGAGCAGGCTCGATGGGCCATTTGGCCTACTTCCTGCTTCTGTTTCTTATGTTCAGCGCCTGATCAATGATATTAGCTGATGTCAGCCAGAACAGAGTGCATGTGTGCAGACCTCGGATAAGGACAGAATTGGGCTCACCTGTATTGCTCCACTGACCCTAACATGCACTGTCAAGGCTCACACATCAATAATAATAATGGCCAGTGCCTGTGGAACTGTAGCCTTACAAGAACTCAACACTATGATGGAGGGCTGTTTTTTAATTCATTCATGGGTTGTAGATGTCACTGGGAAGATTTGTTGCCCATCCCTAATTGCCCTTGAGTAGGTGGTGGTGAGCTGCCTTATTGGACTGCTGTTGTCCGTGTGGTGAAGATACTCCCACAGTGCTGTTAGGTAGGGAGTTCCAGGATTTTGACCCACTGACGAAGGAACGGCAATATATTTCCAAGTCAGAATGGTGTGTGACTTGGAGGGGAACTTTGAGGTGGTGGTGTTCCCACGCGCCTGCTAAATCAAAAAAAAAAAAATCAAAATCAACTTTTATTGTCATTGTTAGTGCACAAGTGCAGTACAACGAAATGTAGGCTTGCGGCTCCCGAGAGTGTACATTTAGATTAAGACATTTAAACATTCAACATACATTTGGCTTGTAATACATTAACATAAACATAACCATAATAAAGTGCATTGGCAGATGTGCAGGCTTTAGAGTTTATTTGTGGAGTTCAGTAGGATGACAGCCCCGCTGTCCTTGTCCTTCTAGGTTGTAGAGGTTGTGGGTTTGGGAGGGCCTGTCAAGAAGCCTTGGCGAGTTGCTGCAGTGCATTTGTAGATGGTACACACTGCAGATACGGTGCGCCAGTGGTGGAGGGAGTGAATGTTTAAGGTGGTAGATGGGGTGCCGATCAAGTGGGCTGCTTTGTCCTGGATAGCATTGAGCTTCTTGAGTGTTGTTGGAACTACACTCATCCACCTAAATGGAGAGTATTCCATCACACTCCTGACTTGTACCTTGTAGATGGTGGAAAGACTTTGGATAGTCCGCAGGTGAGTCAGTCACCACAGAATACCCAACTTCTGACCTGCTCCTGTAGCCACTGTATTTATGTGGCTGGGCCAGTTAAGTTTCTGGTCAATGGTGACCCCATGGATGTTGATGGTGGGGGATTCGACGATGGTAATGCTGTTGAATGTCAAGGGAGGAGGTGGTTAGAACTTCTCTTATTGAGATGGTCATTGCTTGGCACATGTGTGGAACAAATGTTACATGCCACTTATCAGCCCAAGCTTGAATGTTGTCCAGGTCTTGCTGCTTGCGGGCATAGACTGCTTCATCATCTGAGGAGTTGCGAATGGAACTGAAAACTGCAATCATCAGTGAACATCATATTTCTGATCTTCTGTTGGAGGGAAGGTCATTGATGAAACAGCTGAAGATGGTTGGGCCTAGGACACTGCCCTGAGGAACTCCTGCAGCAATGTCCTGGGGCTGAGATGATTGGCCTCCAACAACCACAACCATCTTCCTTTGTGCTAGGTATGACTCCAGCCAGTGGAGAGTTTCCCCCCGATTCCCATTGGCTTCAATTTTACTAGGGCTGCTTGATGCCATACTCGGTCAAATGCTTCCTTGATGTCAAGGGCAGTCACTCAACTCACCCCTGGAATTCAGCTCTTTTGTCCATGTTTGGACCAAGGCTGTAATGAGGTCTGGAGTTGGGTGGTCCTGGCAGAACCCAAACTGAGCATCAGTGAGCAGCTTATGGGTGAGTAAGTGCTGCTTGATAACACTGTCAATGACACCTTCCATCACTTTGCTGATGATTGAGAGTAGAATGATGGTGTGGTAATTGGCCAGATTGGATTTGTCCTGCTTTTTATGGACAGGACATAACTGGGCAATTTTCCACTTTGTAGGGTAGATGCCAGTGTTGTTGCTGTACTGGAACAACTTGGCTAGAGACACAGCTAATTCTGGAGCACAAGCCTTCAGCAGTACAGCTGGAATGTTGTCCGGGCCTAAACCCTTTGCTGTGTCCAGTCTGCGCAGCCATTTCTTGTTATTATGTGGAGTGAATCGAATTGACTGAAGACTGGCTTCTGTGATGGTGGGGACCTCAGGAGGAGGCTGAGATGGATCATCCACTCAGCACTTCATGCTGAAGATGGTTGCAAACACTTCAGCCTTGTCTTTTGCACTCACGTGCTGGGCTCCGCCATCATTGACAATGGGGTTATTAATGGCACCTCCTCCTCCCATTAGTTAATTGTCCACCACCATTCACGACTGGATGTGGCAGGACTGCAGAACTTTGATCTGATCCGTTCATTGTGAGATCGCTTAGCTCTGTCTATAGCATGCTGCTTCTGCTGTTTAGCATGCCTGTAGTCCTGTGTTGCAGCTTCACCAGGTTGCCACCTCATTTTTAGGTATGCCTGGTGCTGCTCCTGGCATGCTCTTCTACACTCCTCATTGAACCAAGGTTGGTCCCCTGTCTTGATGGTAATGGTAGAGAGGGGGAAATGCCAGGCCATGAGGTTACAGATTGTGATGTTATACAATTCTTCTGCTGCTGCTGATGGTGTAGGGGGTGGCGTGTGCCCAGCCAGTTCTGCCCCTGACTGTCTCTGAGCGGTTCGAATCGCTCCCACACCCCTGGGTTCTAGACACCGGACTTAGGTACAGGCGGCGATACAGAAATAGAGTAGACAATTGGTTTGGTACAAGAAAACCGTAATTTTATTAAAAGGCACAACAATATTACAATACTGGAAAAATCACTGGAATAATTACAGGCATATAAAGTTACACTTAATTGGGAATGGGGAACACACGGCACAACGAGGGAACAATCACGTTAATGATCCCCCTACCCTTGTCCCACCCCCAATACCTAACTAGATTGAGCTAAGAGGGGCCAGGGATTTATGCTCACCAATGGGGTTTCCTTGACAGTTCGAAACCTGCCGATTAAGCCGGCTGTGGTTTTGGGGTTCGCTCTTTGGGGCCTGCCGTCGTCACGTGGTCCCAGGGCGCGGCGGTGGAGTCATCCGAGTAAAGTACCCCCTTTTCCTCAGTTTAAAGAGTAAAGTCTTTGTTGGGTACTTTACCTTGCAGAATGGTTGTTCTTCTGGGGGTGGTCTGGTCATTGAGTTTCGTTGCGGCTGGGCTCGGTTGGTGGCCTTCGGGGTCGGCTCGGTTGTCCTCAGTTGTTACCTTGATCTTGCTATTTGGCTCTATTCTTTATCGTGCCCCGATGGCTGGCCCTCTTCTGCCGTGCTGCCCCTCGATCTTGCTGTTTGGCTTCGTTCCTTATCGTGCCCCGATGGCTAGCCCTCTTCTGCCGTGCTGAGCGTCCTGAGCTACCGGTGGGCCTATAATTATACAGGTTCTCCATTCCCTTATCTGCGCGCCAAATCAGGTCAGTTCTTTGTTTAATTTTGGCGGGCTTGTCTAAAGTGTTTACAGTCGTTCACCTTAACAGCTTCAATATCCTGGCTGTTTGTCATTTATGAAGTTTAATTGTCTTTTCCTGGCTTGGTGGCTCCTTTGAGCGGTTACCGATTATGTATGCAAAAAGTTAATGGCCTCAAGATTATGTCTATCCTGAGTTAACTGTTTCGAGATGAAAGATGCATATTCTGTGTTTACCTAGCTGTCTGGCTTTACAAAAATGACAAAGTCTTCCACACAGATCCATGCATGTTAGGTTTCGTTTCAGAATTTGAATGGGCCTGCCTTTTGCAGGGCCTTGCTTTTTAAAATCCTGCAGGCCTCGGTCACGAGGTTTCAGAAGCCATTTCCTTTGGGTACCCTTTTTAATAACTTGTCCATACAGAGTTCCTTTTATTGATAACTTTTGGGGAATGTGGGAATTTTGAGAACCTTACAATGGCCACAGTGCCTCCTGGATGCCCAGTTTTGAGCTGCTAGATCTGTTCTGAATCTATCCCATTTAGTACAGTGGTAGTGCCACACAACACGATGGAGGGTGTCCTCGGTGTGAAGACGGGACTTCGTCTCCACAAGGACTGTGCGGTGGTCACTTCCACCAATACTATCATGGACAGATGCATCTGCGACAGGTAGATTGGTGAGGACGATGTCGAGTAGGTTTTTCCCTCGTGTTGGTTCTCTCAGCACCTGTCGTAGGCCCAGTCTGGCAACCACGTCCTTACTGACAAGATCTGTGGGAATGACAATAGAGTGGATGTGTGTGAGAATTAACCGTTGATTTTATGGAGTCTAACTGATTCATTTTTCATCAGGTAATGTTGACAATATCATAGAGGTAGCCAGGAGACTCCAACAGATCGGCGACGAACTAAATAACGATTATGCCCACAATGCGCAATTCATCCAGCGTGCTCGCCTCGCCATCGGTGGATTTGTAAGTTTGAAAGTTTGTATCTGTGCTAAAGCTCTGTTTGTGCCTCTATCTTTTTGTATTGTGTTTCAAATATTTAAATCCAAACAACTGGGAGTTAATTCAGAGGAAGAACGTCACATCCCAGAAATAAAGCGACAAGCGGGAAGGAGAGAACTTTACTTGTTGACCTTTTCAAGAAAGGTTGATGACAGAACAGTATTGAGAGATCTTATAACAACATCTGTAGGATTGACCATCCCATTTTTCCAACCAAGTAGTGCAGTGTGAATAATGGGAAAAATTAATAAATACTATTTCCCATTGCTTGATGTAGGAATTTTATTTGACACATGAGATTCAGGCAGAATGTGCCAATATTACCAATAGCACCAAGAGTTTGGTGGGTTCAGATGGGTTTTCCTCCTTTCCCGTCACTGTCACCTCCCTCATCTATATTTGTGTCTTGGTGCAATCATCCACAGGCATAGAGTCTGCTTTCATGTCTGGTCTTGAAACACAGCTCTACCTCTCCACCACTTCTCTTGACCCCTCAAGCACCTATGTGATGTCAGACTGCCTTTCTGATATCAAGTCATGGATGAGTCACAACACCCCACATGTCCAAAACACACCTATTCATATCCTCACAGAATCACAGAAACCCCACAGTGCAGACAGAGGCCATTTCGGCCCATCGAGCCTGCACCGACACTTATCCCACCCGATCCCCGTAACCCCTACACCAACACATATCCCACCCTATCCCCGTAACCCCACGTATTTAATCCCCCTAACACTAAGGGTCAATTTTTATCATAGCCAATCAACCTAACCCGCACATCTTTGGACTGTGGGAGGAAACCGGAGCACCCGGAGGAAACCCACGCAAACACGGGGAGAATGTGCAAACTCCACACAGACAGTCACCCAAGGCCGGATTCGAACCCGGGTCCCTGGCGCTGTGAGGCAACAGTGCTAACCACTATGCCACCGTGCTGCCCTGTCCCATATTAAGCCCCACTGGCCTTGCACTCCTGGCCTCATGGCCTACACTGGCTTCTTGCTTTCCAGTGAATTAATTTGAATATTCTAGCCCTCGTCTTCAAGTCCTTCCATAGTCTCATCCCAACCTCCTGCAGACATAGCTTCTGTCCAGCATGCTTTGATCTTCCGATTCTGGAATCCTGTGAATCTCCTCCCTTCACCCAACATTGTTGGCAGAGCTTTTAGATGCCTAACTCCCGCTCTCTCAAATTCCCTCCCTAAACCCTCTACATCTCGATTTCTCCTTTTTAAAAACTTTTTTCAAAACCCATCATTTTACCAAAGTCACCCCATCTAAACTCACTTTCCTGCGGTGGCATTCCTTTCATCTGTAAAGTGCCTTGTGACGTTTTATATCTTAGAGGTGCTCTATTTATTTTTTACCAGTTATTTTTTGATGTTGTTGAATGTGGTCACATGGATATAAAAATGGTTGGAGGCAGATAGCAAAAGGTAAAGGAAAGTTCCTTGGACTGGAACGGTGTGAGTGGTGATCCACTGGGATCTGTGTTCAGGTTTCTGTAATTTACTATATAACATAACATACTGCAGTATAATGATCTCAGGGATATTGGCTACCAGGATGGGCAGGTCGGTGGCAGATGCAGCTCGGTAGAGAAGTGTGAATGAATGCATTTTGGAAATAATAAAGGAGTACACTTTAAATGGTAAGATTTTAAATGGAGAAGAGCAAAGGGTGTGCAGTTACACAGGTCAGATAAACGTGGCAGTCCAAGTAGACACCATAAAATAGACTAACAGAATTCTAGTACAAAAGCAAAATACTGCGGATGCTGAAAACCTGAAGTAAAAACAGAAAATGCTGGAAAATACTCAGCAAGTCAGGGAACATCTGTAAAGAGAGAAACAGAGTTAACGTTTCAGGTCGAACACCCTTCGTCAGAACTGGGTCAGAAGGGTCATCGATCTGAAACGTTAACTCTGTTTCTCTCTCTACAGATGTTGCCTGACCTGCTGAGTGTTTCCAGTATTTTCTGTTTTTAAAACATAATTCTAGGTTTTGTTATCTAGAATATAAAAACAAGATAATGATAAATTTATTTAACAAGGATTTACCAGGGAGGAAGAGTTATGGATCTGAATAAATAATTCAGATGTTAGTTGTTTTTTTACTGGAACTCAGAAGGTTGTGTCTTTAAGATTGTGAAGGGTTATAAATGCTAAATAGGATAGATTTTTTCCCCCCATTCATCAGCGAGATGGTAACAAGACAAATTTAAGCTAATCACAAAAAGAACTGAGGGGGGTTATGAAAAGATTCTTTACACACAGGGTGGTTAGAATGTGGAATTCTCTGCCACAAAGCAAACGTTGAAAGCAGATTCGATAAATTATTTTAAAAGGAGATTAGATAGTTACATGAAAAAAAAATATTGAAGGGGATGGGGAGCAAGCAGGGGAGTTGGGAGCAGACTAGATGGCTGATGTGGAGAACAACACCAGTGCAGACTTGATTAGCCAAGTGGCCTGTTTCTGTGGTGTAACATTCTGTGATGAATGAATCTGTCTGGATTGGGTGACTGATAGTGCAGGGACACAAATTAAGCATTGCTAAATACACTTAGTGGATTCAGAAAGAGGTGACCCTACCACTGAATGTGAGGGAATCAAAGCTCCTGATGGATAGACAGAAATGCTAGCCAGCTGCAACATTCCATATGACAATTTTTCAAAATGTGAATTTTTTTTCTAAAATGTAATGAAGTTGAAACATGCCTCTCATTTACACTTTGTAAGGTGGGGACTGGCATTACTGGGAGACTGCCTGCAGCTGGCTTGTGTCAGGACTGTATACATATCGATTTGACAATCTAATATATATTAGTTGATAACAGTGGTTATGAAGAGCATTGTGGAGATCGAGATAGAGGTTGAGGTGGATCTCCAGAGGCAGCTATGTGCGGATTTCTGGGTTTCCAGTAATGTTTTCTTCCTTATTTATTTAAACTAGCATTCACCTCCTAAGAAGGGTACCCCTCAACTTTCAGCTGCAGTTTGACACATTTCTACCCTACATTGCTCTATTGAACCTGTCAAAAAGCTTTTTTCTACTGGAAATAAAAGTAATTACATACTGCAATCACTAAAGAAACAGTAAAGTGCACAAAAAGCGGCTTCCATCATCAGGGAGGGGGAGCTGAATTTTCTACTCCCAAGATGTGCCTGACTTCTTTCCTCCAGTCTGAGTGTTGCTAATATACTCACATTGACTATTAATAGCACTCCTTATATTTCCCCATGGATGTTGGCCACTCTACTATAGGTTGCATGGGCTTTTTCCTCTGGTTAATCTATGGCAACAAAGACATCTCAACATGTCTGAGTAAACAAACTGAAAATAGCGAAGTTACAGAACATAATCAAGCACTGTAACGTAGACACAACCAAGCTGCATCACAGATCAGAGCAGTACATTGTAGTAAAATCCTAAATATCGCAAACGGGTGTAATTTGTTCAAGTTAAGTGAAGCCCATCACTATTTCTAACCCACTCTTTACTACTGAACCCTGACAATTTCACCAGCGCAAAGGCAGGAATGCTCAATAAAACTAGTTATTACATTCACACCAGAGAACATTTTTACCAGAGAACATTTTTACCAGAGAACATTTTTACCAGAGAACATTTTTACCAGAGAACATTCACACCAGAGAACATTCACACCAGAGAACATTCACACCAGAGAACATTCACACCAGAGAACATTCACACCAGAGAACATTCACACCAGAGAACATTCACACCAGAGAACATTTTCTTGTCTAAAGAAAATGCAACGAGTCTTGAAGAAAATAAACCTTCATATAAGACAATAGCTGGGCAATCCTCAAAAAGTTCCTTTGAAAACAATTAAAAGTTTTTAAAAGCTGCACTTTAGCAGCTTCTTTGTTATACACCATTTCTTTAGGAACAAACTCTAAATGAAAATACTTGTAACTCTGATTCTCAAAAACCATCAGCCCGTCTTAAAACTTTCCTGCCTCAAGTTTGTGCACAATGAAAAATGGAAGAAATGGTTCCATCAGCCTTCAATTCTCCTTCCAACTGATTTGATTGATTCTGACAGCCTGCACTTGTCCAGTTCCAGTGGAAAAAGTTGAATTTTCCTGGGAAGCATTGACATAAGTTGAAAAGCTGACAGTGGGTGTTTATGTACACCAGATGTTTTTAAGTATGTGATTCTGAGGAAACATAGAAGATAGGAGCAGGAGTAGGCCATTCGGCCCCTCGAGCCTGCTCCGCCATTTAATGAGATCATGGCTGATCATCCAAATTCAGTACCCTGTCCCTGCCTTCTCCCCATACCCCTTGATCCCTATAGAAACATAGAAGATAGAAGCAGGACACAGAAGATAGGAGCAGGAGGATGAAGCTTGTATGTATTTAGTGCGTTAAACTGAGTTCAGTTCTACTAACAGTTCGTGTATCCTTGTATTGTGACAGGTTCAACCAGCAAGCATCGTATTTATTGCCAATGTGATGGGGATCCTGCTTGCAGTGACTGGAATCCCAGCTGTTCGACTTCAGCCACCGAGATCCCCATCAGTTTGGAGGATCATGATCAGAGTGATGGTAGTGATTCTGGAAGAATTACTTCACACGTAGGTCAGTTTCAACTGTCCAGCATCACGAACTCACAGAGCCTTTACCTGTGAAATGAGATAAACAGTTATGAATAAGGTATTTCAGGTTACTTGATCATTTGTATTTAACTTGCAGTGTCACTTATGGTCAGTAAGAGTGGCACTGACTGTAAATTCATTTAAACATCAGCGCTCCTATTTTGAAGTGGGGTATGCCACATTTGGTTACATTATTAAACATATGAGTGATGCTGCAATAAGTGACACTTGGCTGGTCTGTCAGTATTTCCTTTGTTAATGTGGATTTACTGCATTTTACATTGTTTGCACATCAGTGAGGTCAGCAGAGGCACGTTGTGTCAACACATTGCTTTACTATTTATCTGCTACTGTACAGTGTCAGACACCGTGTGCAAGTACAGTAAAAAGGGCATTGGTGGGTTAGTGTCACCTGACTCCATTGTGCGATCCAGCCCTTATAAGGGTAGTCGCATCCTATGGTTAACTAGTTCTAATATTCAGGAATCTTAGAAACCAGCCAGATTTACACGAGATTTGTGTATTCTGACTGATTTATCACTACTGCTATCCTACCTGAATATAAACTGTGTTAGTTATCGGGCAATCTGTTTAATCCACACAACCAAGAGTTACAGGAGCTATCATCTGATCAGAGACTGATTGGGATTGTGCTATTCATTCATCTTTTACAATTTGCTGTTGTGAATCTTCTAGCTACTGTCTGATTATATTGACTTATAAAAGTTTGTGTTAAATTTATGAAAATTGCATTAAAGTTTAACAAGATGTTCTTGAGTTACAAAGTTACAAAAGGAGATAGAAATATCTGGCTGAACTTTAATGCTTTGCTCAATGTAAATGGAGAGCACGGTTCCTGGACTCTTACTGGAATGGGACTGGTAAAAGGGACCAAAAGCGGGGAAGGGAAAAAAAACTTTGAAAAATGAATTATTTTCAACGAACTTCTAGGCCTGGCAGTGTTTCAAGGGTTGCATTCACACCACAACTATAGCATCAATGCATTGTAGTTTCACTTCGCACCAATGCTGCAATTATAGTGTAAATGCAGCTTAAATCCAGAGGCAGCACCCAACCTGACACCAGACCAAAGCAGAGCGAGACTCCCTGGAGGAGGGAATCGCACCCCATTTCACTTTAGGATAGTTCAGACTTAACATCCGATTTACTCTCAGCTTTGCATCAATGCTAAACCTGCGGAGTGCAAATCCATCGTAATCAACAGGGATCAAACCAGCATCAAGTTAAAGAAACTCGGTCTCTCCCATTCCACTCAATTTCAGCAGTTCTACCAATTGGTTTATTCTGTTTATATTTTCTGGAAAAGATTCTAGAAGCTGAGCTATTTTTGATAATCCAAGAGAATTATTTTTTGTTATACTGTAGTTCCTCTTAAATTTATGGTGAATAGAATATTTCCAAACTATTCTTTGAAATGAATAAACCCTTTAAATTGAAACAATGTTCTGGCTCTTTATTTCTCCTGGGATAGTACGTAGGAGCGACTGAATTTGTCAGACACGGTCCTTATCAATTTAGGTTGTGTCAATGCATCAATTAACATTAATTACAGTATTATGAAGTGAGTGAAGGAAATAAACTTTACAGGGACCCTGTACCCAGGCTAAAAAAAATCAAATACAAGACGGCACCAACAACAGTCCTAACTGAATAAGGAACTACTCTCTCAGCTGGGAATGTTGTGAAACCATGACTGCTGATACCCTTGCAAACCCCAGAAAATGAAGCACAGCAGCATGTCCGTAAAACAAGGCACACCAAAGCATAAGATCAGGACATCTCCGTCTTCCTCAGCAGATGTTTGGAATGCTGGCACAGTAATGTTTTACTGTAAGTTCCAGTGAAGATTTGTAATATCTGCTGCATAATATGACAAACTTCAAACTGATGAAGAACATAAGGGTGCAACAGAAGCTGAAGAAGGGTAACTTAAATAGACTGCCTCATGGGGTGATAACTTGGCTTTTGGCTGGAGAATTATGCAACCAAGTAATGAAACTATTTCACATTAACAACTGCTGAATTTTGTGAGCAAGGCAAACTGTCTTTTCTTGCTGTAATAACTCAGCATATTAATATCGATACTTGGCAAATCTGGTTCACAAAAAAATGTTTCTTGAGTTATAGCCGAATCACATATTACAATCAATAAGAATATGAGTACCAAAGAGAGATCCAATTCTCCTCCACAAGGGGAAGCGCTCATCTACTGAGCTGCTGGTCCTGCTCTCGTGTTACCTGGACTGTTGGTCCCCAATTATTGGACAACCAAAGTATTTACAAATCCTTGGGCCCCAAGCGCCATTTATAGTGGTGAGTATTAAACTGCTCCTTTTGTCATTCCAAAGCATTACTTCTGTAGATTGTCTCTTAAAATCATCCATTTGTTTTTTTAAGGACCCTATTTCTTGCCATGCTCCAACTGTATAACATTACACAGCCTTAGTGCTGACCTGTATAACACTGTTGCTGTGACGGGTCACTGAGACCTATCCAGTGTGTAACAGAAGTATCAGCCACTTCACTTTCATTCAAAAACTTGATTTGTTTTTTGCCATTGAAAAACCTTGAAGAGCCAAACCCCACAGTGAAAGCAAGCAGCAGGACAGAAGATTGATGAAATTGGGCAGTGATGTTTAGGGGGGAGGGAATTTTAACCCCAAGAAATGGGTGGGTTTGGGTTGGGTGAGAGGTTAAAGTGTTAAAATCTGAATCCCGACCCATCCTGCAGCCCGCCCACTTCCTGTTTAACGAAGGTGGGACAGGGGACGGGCAGTCAGCCCTCTGTCAGGAGGCAGAATGGCACTTTAAATATGATAATGAGACTGGAAGCCTCAGATTTAATCTGCTTTGTGGGTTTAACTGTGGCCGGCCGGGGTTCCCGGCCGTCGAGAATCCCGGCAGCTGCAAGGAGGCGAGGACAGCCTCCGGGAGCACTCCTTGTGGATCGGGAGGAGCAGAAGTGCTTCCCCCCCCCTCTAGTCCCCCAAGCTCCCCCTTCATCAGCCTCCCCCTCTCCATACAAAATCCCTCCTCCTTCGGCCCCTGGATCGGACACACCCCTGGGATTGGGGATAGGACCCTCACTGAGGTCAAGGATCGGACCTTCACCCCAGGGTCAGGGCTCGGACTTAGCTGGGGCTGCGGCCTCATCTCCAGCGCTCCCCACCCGACTGGAAGCCAAGCCTGTCAATCAGGCTGACTTCCTGGCAGGGAACCTGTCCGTGACGTTACACACAGGCTGTGGAACTCCCACAGCGTGCAGGGAGACTCGGACCTTGTGTTTCCTGCGTGCTACTGGGCCCCTCCGCTCGCAGTGGTCCAAAAGTTAAAACTTCCCCCAAGATATCACTAAGCTTGAGATTTCATTACCTGTAGGAAAAACTCCAATTTATTAAAATTTACATTTTGTTTGACCTATCCTACCCTTTAGGTCACTAATCAATTTATTTGCCCTTGGGCTCTCTGCAGTTGGTTCTTAACCACCAGTGATATTAGCACAGTTGCCTACTGTCCACCTTTTTGCACAAACATCAGGTTCTCTAGCCCCTGTTCTTGCTGTTCATATAGGGCTAGGTAAACCGCTGATTTCAGGTTAGCTGGAGTGGCACCATAATCCACTGCAGCATACTTCTTCTCCACGCATGCAGAAACATTGCGCATGCACAGAAGAGATATCCTGTGATGGGTTATGTGTTGGATCATCTGTTTGGGGCATTCTGACCTCCAGATACTTTCATAATGTCTAATTGTTTTTGTTTGTTTTTACTGGGAAATCTTGAAAGGTTCTGACCACAAACTGACATCTTCCCAAGTTGAACAAGGAAAATCTAGGAGAGCTACGTTCACTGTAATGGTGATGAGAAATCAGGCATTGAGTCATTGTTATGCACAATATATATGCATGTCATTGAATTCAATTTGAATAAAACCATTGGGGCCATAATGAAAGCAATTATAGAAAGACCATATCCAAAAAGAGAGAGCTTAACCATCTACCCTTGATATTCAATGGCATTGTGGCGTACCGATCACAGAAAGGACACAATCCGCTTTCCGGTCCGTAGACTATAAATCAGGCGTCATGCCTTTAAGAAGGATCACACCTTTAAGAAACTCGATCTGCAACTTAGTTAAGCCCAGAGCGGGGGAGGAGGAGTCGAAGCTGTGCACTGATGAAAGGCAGTTGTACTTTGTGTAGTCTCTGACTCCATTTTGTGTTCAGCATGCAGCCTCAACAATTAAACCTTTTCTGTTGAACCTCTCCGCGTTCAGTATTTTTTGCTAGGAGTACGTAGACTCCTACATTGGTGACCCCGACGCTCAGGACGACTCCTAAGCGTAACCATGGCTGACACAAATGCAGTTTCTGTGAAGCTGCCGGAGTTCTGGGAGAACCTGGCCACCGCCTGGTTCCTTCAAGCCGAATCGCAATTCCGACTCCGCGGCATCACCGCCGACGCAACGATGTACGACTACCTCCTCGCCTCCCTGGGCAGCTCCACAATCACGAAAGTCTGGACAACACTACAAAACCCTCCGGAGGAAGGCAAGTACGCACATCTCAAGGCCGCGCTCATTAAAAAATTCACAGCCTCTCAATTCTTGCACAACTGCCACCTCCTCGACCTCCCGGGCCCCGGTGACGCCACGCCGTCAGACTTGCTCCCACACATGCTTGCTCTGACCGACGAGAAACCGCCCGGCTCCCTCTTCTGCACGCTCTTTATCCGCCAACTACCTCCCAGCATCCGCCCGGCGATCGTGGTGTCCAGCCTCACGGACCTCGAGGCCCTGGCCGACGAAGCCGATAAGCTCCTGTCCGCCAGCTCCAACCACGTCGTCACCCCCGACCTGGCCTCCGCAGCGTCGACGCGCGGCCACACAGCTCGGCCACGAGGCCCCCCAGGCCCCCACGTCCCCCAAGCCCTCCGACCCAGGGCTACTGCTACTTCCATACCCGGTTCGGCGCACGGGCACGCCGCTGCAGCCATCCCTGCACGTTTCCAACCGCCCCCACACCGGCCTACACGATGGCTGTGGGGCAAGCAGGCACGCTGCTGTACGTTACGGACAGCGTCTCCGGACGCCGTTTCCTATGCGACACGGGCGCGCAGCGCAGCATCATCCCCGCGTCCGCCCTCGAGATCCAGTGAGGCGGCCGCGGCCCTGCGCTGGCTGCCACCAACGGCACCGACATCCGGACGCACGGTACCCGCACCGTCACCATCGACCTCGCAGGCCGCCACTACCACTGGGAGTTTATCACCGCCAAGATGCTCTCCCCGCTCCTCGGTGCGGATTTCCTGTGCGCCCACGGCCTGTTGGTCAACATGCCTCGGCGCCGCCTCGTGGACATGAACACCATGTCACCTATCCCGAGCGCCATGGCCCCCCCCAACCCGCCGAAATGGCGTGGCAATGCCGCGCCCGCTCAACGAACGACTACTCAGCACTCCTGGCTGAGTTCCCAGCCCTCACCAACCCGACCTTCTCCACGAAGGTTGCTAAGCACGGGGTAGAACACTTCATCCCCACCACAGGCCCACCGGTGTATGCCCACGCCCGCAGGCTGGACCCAGCCAAGCTGGAGATCGCGCGGGCCGAGTTCGCCACAATGGAACAGCTCGGCATCATCCGCCGCTCCAACAGCCCCTGGGCCTCCCCACTCCACATTGTCACCAAACCCGACGGGGGATGGCGCTCCTGCGGGGACTACCGGCGCCTAAACAACGCCACCACGCCGGATCGGTACCCCATACCGCACATTAAAGACTTCTCGGCTAGACTGGCCGGCCGCTCAGTCTTCTCCAAAGTCGACCTGGTGCGCGGTTACCATCAGGTGCCAGTCCACCCCACGGACGTTCCCAAGACGGCCATAATCACCCCTTTTGGGCTATTCGAGTTCCTCCGAATGCCCTTCGGCCTCAAAAACGCGGCCCAGGCCTTCCAGCGGCTCATGGACTCGGTCCTCCGGGACCTGAAGTTCCTCTTTGTCTACCTGGATGACATCCTGGTAGCTAGTGCCTCCAAGCAGGAACACATCGAGCACCTCCGCACCCTGTTCCAGCGGCTCAGTGAGCACGGGCTCATCATCAGCCCAGCCAAGTGCCAATTCGGCCTCAGCAGGATCGAATTCCTCGGCCACCACATCACACAGGACGGAGCCATTCCCCTGCCTGCCAAGGTGCAAGCCGTCCAGCAGTTCCCCCGGCCTACCACCATCAAAGGCCTCCAGGAGTTCTTGGGGATGATCAACTTTTACAACCGCTTCATTCCCAGAGCGGCCTCCCTCATGCGGCCCCTATACGAAGCCCTCCGGGGTAAGAAAGACAAAATGGCGATCGAGTGGTCGGCGGACATGTTGACCGCTTTCGACTCGACCAAAAAGGCGCTCGCCGACGCCACCATGCTCGCTCACCCACAGCCCAACGCCAGGGTGGCCCTCACCACAGACGCCTCCGGCCACGCGGTCGGCGCCGTGTACGAATAGTAGGTCGACGGGGCCTGGCAACCGCTGGCCATTTTCAGCCGCCAACTGCGCCCCCCGGAGGCCAAATACAGCGCCTTTGACCGCGAGCTCCTCGCACTGTACCTGGCAGTCCGCCATTTTAGATTTCTTCTGGAGAGCCGCCCCTTCACCGCGTTTGTCGACCACAAACCCCTGACATTCGCGATGGCGAAATCTGCAGACCCGTGGTCAGCCAGGCAACAACGCCAGCTCGAATTCACCACGGACATCCGGCACGTCTCCGGTCGAGACAACGTGGTGGCCGACTGCCTATCCCGCCCCGCTGTCCACGGCACCCACCTGGCAGTGGACTATGCTCAACTGGCAGCGGAGCAACGCACCGACCCCGATCTGCTCTCCGCGCCCACAACCCTCCCAGGGCTGCGACTGACCGACGTCGCCTGCGGCCCGTCCGCCGTCACAGTCAAATGCGACACCTTCTTGGCGCAACCCCGCCCCGTAGTTGCGGCGTCCTGGCGAAAACGGGTGTTCGACATCGTCCACGGTCTCTCACACCCCGGCACCCGCGCGTCCATTAGACTGGTGGCCAACCGATTTGTCTGGCGCGGCCTGCGCAAAGATGTGCGCGTCTGGTCCAGATCCTGCATAGCTTGCCAGCGTGCCAAAATCCACCAGCACGTCAAAGCCCCACTCGAGGAGTTCACCATGCCAGAAAGAAGGTTCGACCACGTCCACATCGACCTCGTCGGCCCCCTGCCGCCATCACAAGGTCACACGCACCTGCTGACAATCGTGGACCGTACCACCCGCTGGCCCGAGGCCATTCCAGTGACGTCCACCACCACCGCCGACATCGCGAGGGCGTTCATCGGTACCTGGGTCGCTCGGTTCGGCGTCCCCTCCGACATGACGTCGGATAGAGGCCCGCAGTTCACCTCTGATCTGTGGGCCGCCATCGCCCGAAACCTCGGGGTGGCCGTTCACTGCACCACGGCTTACCATCCCCAAGCCAACGGACTGTGCGAGCGATTCCACAGGTCCATGAAGGCGTCCCTCCGCGCCAGCCTCGAGGACGAGGCTTGGATCGACCGCCTCCCGTGGGTGCTACTCGGCCTATGCTCCGCGGTCAAGGAAGACCTGCAAGCCTCGGCGGCGGAACTTGTGTACGGCCAGCCGCTGCGCGTACCCGGAGAGTTCCTGCCCACCGCCACGACCCCCTGGTCGGCTGACCAGCAACGCCGCGCTTTCGCCAACCGAGCACAACAGTTCGCTCCGATACCCACCGGCCGGCACGGCGAACCAGCAACCGGCGTACCACCTAGCCTGCACATGGCCAAATTTGTTTTCGTGCGCCATGACGCCCACCGAGGACCTCTACGGCCCCCATACGACAGACCCTACAAGGTACTCCAGACGGGGAACAAGTTCTTCCTCCTCGAAATGGGCGACAGAATTGACAAGGTGTCGGTCGACCGGCTCAAGCTGGCGCACCTAGAGCCCGACGAACCCGTTCAAGTGGGCCAACCCCCACCGCGGGGCAGACCGCCTAAGAGCCCGACGCGTCCGACCGCCCCGCTCCCGACACCAACCGCCAAGAGCCGTTCCGGCCGTGCCATCAAGCCGCCACGCCGGTTCGTACACTCCCTGCTAGCGGATTCTGGGGGGAGCTGTGTGGCGTACCGATCACAGAAAGGACACAATCTGCTTTCCGGTCCGTAGACTTTTAATCAGGCGTCATGCCTTTATGAAGGATCACACCTTTAAGAAACTCGATCTGCAACTTAGTTAAGCCCAGAGCGGGGGAGGAGTCGTCGAAGCTGTGCACTGATGAAAGGCAGTCGTACTTTGTGTAGTCTCTGACTCCATTTTGTGTTCAGCATGCAGCCTCAACAATTAAACTTTTTCTGTTGAACCTCTCCGAGTTCAGTATTTTTTTGCTAGGGGTACGTAGACTCCTACAGCATTACCATTGCCAAAAACCCACCATCAATATCCTGGGGCTTACCATTGACTAGAAATTCAACTTGACCAGCCACATAAATGCCATGGCTACTAGAGCAGGTCATAGGCTGAGTATTCTGTGACAAGTGGCTCACCTGACTCCCCAAAGCCTTTCCATCACCTACAAGGCACAAGTCAGGAGTGTGATGGAATACTCTCCACTTGACTGGATGGGTGCAGCTGCAACCACACTCAAGAAGCTCGACACCATCCAGCACAAAGCAGTCCACTTGATCGCCGGCGGAGCTACCACCTTAAACATTCACTCACTCCACCACCGGCACATCGTGGCTGCAGTGTGTACAATCTACAGGTTGCACTACATCAAGTCATCAAGGCTGCTTCAGCAGCAACTCCCAACTCCACGACTTCCTCCACCCAGAAGGACCAGGACAGTGGGTTCTTGTTGGGGAACACCACCACCTCCAAGTTACTCTCCAAGTCACACGCCATCCTGACTTGGATATATATCGCCGTTCCTTCATCATCACTGGGTCAAAATCCTGGAACTCCCTACCTAACAGCACTGTGGGAGTACGTTCACCACACAGACTGCTGCGGTTCAAGTTGAAGGCTCACCACCATCTTCCCAAGGGCAACTAGGGATGCGCAATAAATACTGGCCTTGCCACATCCAGAGAATGAATTTAAAAATCCTCAAATCCTTTTCTCTCCCTCTCGACCCTTCTCTTCAATACCAAGTGTGACAAGCTCATGGATTTCTTCATCTCTAACATTGAGACCAGCTGCTCCCTCCCTTGACTCTCCTCCCAGGTACCAATCTACCACCATCTCTGCTCCTGGCTGCTAACCTTCCTTTCCTTTCTAAGGTCCTCAAACGTGTCAGTACTCACAGCTTCATACCTATCTCTCCCAAACCTTCCATATCAATTCACTTTTGTCTAGCTTTCACCCTTTTCACCAAGACTGCCCTGCCAAAGTCACAAATGACATTCCCTATGACTGTACCCACAATGCATTCTCTCTCCTTGACCTGTCTACAGTACTTGATACAGTTGACCATACCACTCTCCTCTCTTCTGTTACCCAGCTTGGTGAGGCTGCCCTTTTGTGGTTCCACTTCTACCTATCCAAACATAGCCAGCACATCTCCAGTAATAGCACTGTAGCTTATGTGGTAGCACTCTCACCTCTGAGTCAGAAGGTCGTGGGTTCAAGTCCCATTCCAGAGACATGAGCACATTATCTAGGCTGACACTCCCAGAGCAGTACTGAGGGAGCGCTGCACTGTTGGAGATGCCCAGTGCAGTACTGAGGGAGCGCTGCACTGTTGGAGATGCCCAGTGCAGTACTGAGGGAGCGCTGCACTGTTGGAGATGCCCAGTGCAGTACTGAGGGAGTGCTGCACCGTCGGAGGGGCAGTACTGAGGGCTCCGCTGCACTGTTGGGGATGCCCAGTGCAGTACTGAGGGAGCGCTGCACTGTTGGAGATGCCATTTTTTTGAATGAGACATTAAACCGAGGGCCTGTCTGCCCTCTCAGGTGGACGTTAAAGATCTCATGGTACTATTTCGAAGATGATCAGGGTCTCCTCGGTGTTCTTGCCAATATTTACCCCTCAATCAACATCGCTATAAAACAGATTATCTGGTAATTATCTCATTGCTGTTTGTGGGATCTTGCTGTGCAAAAGTTGGCTTCCACGTTTCCTACATTACAACAGTGACTATACTTCAAAAGCTGTAAAGTGCTGTGGGACATTCTGAGGTTGTGAAAAACGTTGTATAAATGCAAGTTTTTGTTTTTTCTCTTCCTGTTCCCATTACCATCAGCTCCAGAGTCGCCCAAGGATCAATGTTTGGCCTCCTCTTACTCATCTACATGCTGGCACCTGGTGACATCACCCATAGGCTTGGGGGGTCAACTTCCATATGTATGCCGATGACATACAGCTCTGTTTCTCCACCAGCTCCATTTAAAAAATTAATTTATGGGATGTGGGCGTCGCTGGCAAGGCCAGCATTTATTGCCCATCCCTAATTGCCCTTGAGAAGGTGGTGGTGAGCCGCCTTCTTGAACCGCCCTCAATGACTTCCATGCTGTCAGACTCCTTCTCCTTGATGAGTCAATACTTCCTCCAATTCAACATCATTGTACTGAGGCTATTGCTTTCAGCCCTCACCATCAACCCCCTTGATTAGCCATTGACTCTATTCTCTGTTCCAGCCTCTCTCATAATCTTTTCCATGGTTAACGTTCGCCATGCCAAGCTTACAGCTCGTTCATGCAGGGCATGCAGTCAACATGTAACATACAACATGTGCACATCAGATCCTAACACCTGATAATACAGGTCACAAACACCCAATGTGCATCAGTACCGTGTACATGGACCATCGCGTCATTGGCCCTATAGTTCCAAACAAGATGGGACTGGTTTACAAATTATGATTTGTTTCACGCTATTCTGGAAATGGCAGATATGAAACAGAGATCAAAAGATTCCAGAGGTGAAGAGACAGTTACTTGTACTAAAAATTTATTATTTTTGCACTTTAAATTGCAGTGATCTGTTAGGACTTTGCAATTTCTATAATACCGCAAGTGCATAAATTTTGACATTTCAGTGAAAAAGGACCTAACAAAATATATAAATAGTCATTTTGCCACCTGTTTGTGAAGAGGGAGTCAGGGTGGGACTGCAGTTTGGGTTTGATAAAATTTGCCAGATATCTTACCCGGATTTATGTTGTGTTGTATAAATCGAGGCTTTGTTGCTCCAATATCTGGTTGGACACAGACTTCACCACAGTGAAGACATTGAAAACAGTCCTTGTGTACCTTGCAATGACCTGTCCCGTGGCTAACTGGAATTCTTCCAAAGTCTCTTCAATGCAGCAAGAGTTCTTCCTCTGCTCAGCGATCATGCAGCTGTTCGTTGGACAGCTATCTTAAGTAAAGAAAGGACTTGCATTTATATAGCACCTTTCACGACCTCAGGACTCAAAACACTTTTCAAATAAATACATTTGAAATATAAACACTGTTGTAATGTAGGAAACACGGCAGCCAATATACGCACAGCAAGGTTCCATTAATCAAATTGTGATAGTGACCAGATAATCTGTTTTAGTGTTGTTGGTTGATGGATAAATATTGGGGCGAACTCCTCTGTTCTGCTTCGAAATAGTGCCATGGGACCTTTTATGCCCACCTGTAAGGGCAGACGGAGCCTCGGTTTAGCGTCTCATCCGAAAAACAGCACTCCCTCAGCACTGTACTGGCGTGTCAGTCTAGATTTTGTGTTCAAACCTCTGGACTGAGACTTGAACCCAGAACTTTCTGACTCCGAGGCGATACATAGAAACCCCAGCTATCACAAGTAGACAAGGGCCCATTATGCTCAAGCAATGATCAGTCTTTTGCTTTACCGTACTGAGGATTCCATAGAGAAAATGGAGCTCAGAACTTCTGAGATGCATCCTCTTCCAAGTCACATGGCTCACACCTATAGATGGTGATAGGTTGGATGAGGGCTATCAATAAGCAAAGTTTAATATTTCTAATTGTCATCTGTCCCAATTTCTCTGAGCCAGCTGAACGAGATCTCAGACCAGCACAAACAATCATTAAAATGAAAAGATTAATATCGATCTAGGACAAATTCTCAAAACCCCAATTACAAAATTCCATTTATAGTTTTAATGCAATTCCTAATAAAATTGTTAAAATTATAACAACACAGAAAGAGGCCATTTGGTGCATCAAATCTCTGGAGTTCATTTTCTTCGCATGAGGCCTCTAATCTAATCCTACTCTCTTCCTCACTTCCCAAAGTCTTTAATAGGCATCTTTTGCAAGCAACTTTCTAATTCCCTCTGAGTTCTGACGAAAGGTCATCGACCTGAACCGTTAACTCTGTTTCTCTCTCCACAGATGCTGCCTGACCTGCTGAGTATTTCCAGCGTTTTCTGTTTTTATTTCAGATTTCCAATATCCGCAGTATTTTGCTTTTGTATTTCTAATTCCTTCTGTGGGATACAATGGGTGCAGGCACATTTGATACCAGACAAATAATATTTAGTTTTAATCCTCCTCTATTTACAATATATTTGCCAACCCTCTAAGTCCTGATGTCATTCTTTGTTGGCCAGGCAACAGAATGATCAAACAACCTCCCTCCTGTACCGTGTAACGCTGCGCTCTGACTGCTAGTGGGTGTGTGAAAGCAGGGCATGTGGAACCTCTTCAGTCTCCTTCCCTCCCTGTGGGGAAGTGCCAAGGCTCTGCCTGACTTCTGCCCCTGCTAGCACACCTCAGATCAGGAAGTCCACCTTGACTGGGGGGTAGGGTGGGGATGGGGGGGGGAACCATTGCACGGCACAGAGTACCGGAACCCTGATCAATCAATGGGTTACTATGGATACCAATTTGGATTGTTGGGCCAGGTGGGGATAAATTGTGCTGGGACAACATACATGTTTACTGATATCGGCCTGGGGTCCGAGTATGGTGCCGTCAGTTACTGTACGGCTTCACAAAAGAAGCAGCACAGCTCGTAGTGAAATTATTCCGTGTATCTGACATTTTAAAACCTGTCTGGGATAAGTAGAATATAACTGGTATGAGAGATTGTGTTCCAAATTACTTTTACACATTGCTAAAGGATTACATAACAGCATCAGCAAATACAAATTATTCAGGTATCGGAGCTCATAGAGTACAGCACATTCAGGGCTTGTTTGCTGTAGCAAAGATAGCCGGAAAGGATTTTCCCTTGTCTTGCTTGTCCTCCATACGCACGTCAACAAATCCCGTATCACGGAGAACCTCCATGTATGGCTCAGGTGGCCATTTTGTGTCCTTTAACAATCCAGCAGCAACCACCCTCCCCAGAACCTCCAGGTCCATGGTGGTGACCATCAGACAACCTGTCGAATAAAAGATAAATACTCAATTTTCTGATACATATTTTATTGGAAGGTATTTGAGGAGGTTATCTCAATATCAAGATCTTTTAATGAGAAAGTAGCAACACCAGTGGAATGGAGATGGTGAAGATTCTGAAGCAGACACCATGGCCCTGATTTTCTAAGTCCAGGAAAAATCAGGGCTATGCACACCTGTGGTGCGCGTGCAAGGGGGGTTGGTGTTGTGTATGTACTTTTAAGGGAATAACTGGTCTTAGACTGCAGTACCGGCAGTAACCACCCCTGTATAAAAGGCCCTAGCAGGCTTCTGTAGTTTCAGTTTCCAGCTGCCTCTTGTTCAGTAAAGTACCTGTTAAACTGTTCTCCCGAAGTCCGTGTATTATTGAGGCGCGGACTTTACAGTGGCGACGAGTAAGTTCGAACTCACCTGCAGTGTGGCATCATCTCACGGGGATCTCGCCTGAAAGGAAGGTCCTGGAAGGTCGTAGTCTGAGCAACGGGCGTCGACCGAGGGCAACCGCCCAATGAATCCATCGGTGTTTGGAGAATTGCAGGAGAGACTGTGGTTCCAGCGAATCGTGCTGGTAGCAGGTAGCGCGCTGACCCTTCCGGACTGCGGCGGGCTCAAGCTCGATCGAGCGGCTCTACAAATCGGGCCGCGCAGCGTCGCCGGGAAAAGAAAACAAGAGAGAGAGGGTGGAGCGCACAGGGCGCGGTCGGTGCTCGAGAATAGGACAGCGGAGAGAAACTAAATGGGGGGGAAGGAAAGCGAGACGCGCCGAAGCTGCGGGTCGCCGCCATTACCCCGTAGAACACTAGGAGCAGCGTGGCAGTAAGGGGAAGAAGCAAAAGCGCGGGAGGCGCCATTTTATCCCGTTGGGGAAGAAGCAAAAGCGCGGGAGGCGCCATTTTATTCCATTGGGGAAGAAGCAAAAGCGCGGGAGGCGCCATTTTAAATCGCCCAAAATGCCGAAAAGTGGCAGTATCACTGCTTTCGACAACACGGTAGAAGACTGGACCACGTATGTAGAAAGAATCGAAGTGTACTGCAAGGCAAATGAGGTGGCCGATGGAAAGAGGGCGTCGGTATTATTAAATCTGATGGGTGCGAATACGTACGGCCTATTGCGAAATTTAATTACCCCAGCTAAACCAATGGAGAAAAGTTTTGAGGAGATTGTTCATATCTTACAGGAACACCTAAACCCTACACCACTGCTGATAGCAGAAAGATTCAAGTTCCATAAAAGAAACCAGCACAAAGATGAGAGCAATGCTGACTATCTTACGGAACTACGCAAGTTATCGAAGCACTGCCAGTTCGGAGCAGGACTGGCAGACACCTTACGGGATAAGTTTGTCTGCGGGCTCCAGAGTGAAGGAACCCAGAAATGACTACTTTCAAAAAAGGACCTGACGCTAGAACAGGCTTTCAGCGTGGCAGTATCCTACGAAGCAGCAGCACGGGGAGCTGCGGAAATACAACAGAAACTACAAGAATACAGCGCTAAAGAAATGGCGTATGGAGCCGAAAAGTGCTGTCGCTGCGGCAGAACAACCCATGAGCAGAAGGACTGCTGGTTTAAAGACAAAATATGCAGGCAATGTGGGAAGATGGGACATATAGCAAGAGTCTGCAGGTCGGGAAAGAAGACCAACACGACAAGAACTACTAAGGAACAGTACAGGAAAGTAAAGAAACTGACAGATAGTAGTTCAGGAGATCAGGAGAGTGATAAGGACTCCGGGAGCAGGCGACTAAGTTGTTTAAAGCTACACAACGTGATCGCAAAAGAAGATCACCGAACCATTTGGGTCACCCTCATGATAGCAGGGTCCCCAGTGAAGATGGAATTGGACACAGGATCAGCCCTAACTGTCATGAATCGACGAGACTGTTAAATCTGTGAGTTGTTCAAGTAATTAATACTCAGACTTAATCAGTAACAATAAAACAGGTCTTTACTGGTTGGAGGTAGGGACTACACGTAGGTCTTTACTTCATGCCCACAGGCGGGAACTGAGGGGAGATCAGTACCCACAGTACTATTTATACCCCTATGGCCAGGAGTGGTACTGCGTATCACTACGCCCAACAAGTAGTGCAGTCCTGTCCATAGGTTCAAAGTAGCACACATATTACATACACAACATTCCTCCCTTCCTAGCTTTACAGTCATCTCCCCATTTAACATAACGTAATAACATATATACATATATAACTTCAGGGTTACATAACAGAATAACATAGATACATAGATAACTTCATGTCAAAACAGATCACAGATTCAGTCTCTGCGGAAAACAGTTCACAGATTCAATCTCTGTGGTGGAGTCGGTTCACGTTGCTGGAGTGACTCATTCAATAGTCCTTCCATGGATTTAACAGTTTGAACTTCCGAACTGAATTGGCTCCGTTCGGAGGGACCACGTGTGTGATCTGGTAGAGGTAATAATGGTTCAGATGGGTCATCTTCTGTTTCGACTTTTCCTTTTCTGCTTCTTGGAGACTCTCTGGGCTCCACTGTCAGCTGCCGGTACTGCGTATCACTACGCCCAACAAGTAGTGCAGTCATAGAGTCATAGAGTCATAGAGTCATAGAGTAATACAGCACGGATAGAGGCCCTTCGGCCCATCGTGTCCGCGCCGGCCATAGTCCTGTCCATAGGTTCAAAGTAGCACACATATTACATACACAACAGAGACTATGAGCGGCTATCCTCACACATACACTTAAAGGACACGTCCATTGTATTGAAGACATACACGGGGCAAAAGGTCTACCCCAGAGGAAAAATAAGGGTGCCAGTTGAATATAACCAGGGGAGGTTCCTAGGGAGCAAATAATAAAAATGACAACAGAGAAGGTCATAGACTTAGGTAGCAGTGGGGAAATTAAAAACCAGAGCGTGTCAGGAAGGGGCAGAAGGTATGGAGTAAAAGGTAAAGTAATAAAAAGGGCAAAAGCAGGAACTAAGTGTCACAAAACATCTTTGAAAGTTCTCTATCTGAATGCACGTAGCATTCGTAACAAAATAGATGAGTTAATGGCACAAATAACTACATATGGGTATGATCTTGTGGCCATTACAGAAACATGGCTGCAGGGTGACAATGCCTGGGAATTAAACATACCAGGTTATTTAACGATCAGGAAGGACAGGCAGGAAGGAAGGGGAGGTGGGGTGGCTATGTTAATAAAGGAAGGAATCACTGTAATACAGAGAAATGATATTGGGTCAAAAGATCAGGATAATGAAACAGTTTGGGTGGAGGTAAGGAATAATAAGGGGAAAAAAACACTAGTGGGCGTAGTCTATAGGCCTCCGAACAGTGGCAACTCTGTTGGACGGAGTATCAATCAGGAAATAGTTGAGGCTTGTAATAAGGGAACATCTATAATTATGGGGGATTTTAACTATCATATTAATTGGACAAATCAAATTGGGCAGGGCTGCCTTGAGGATGAGTTCATTGAGCGTATTAGGGATGGGTTTCTTGAGCAGTATGTAACTGAACCGACCAGGGGGCAAGCAACCTTAGATCCGGTCCTGTGTAACGAGACAGGATTAATTAAAAATGTCCTAGTAAAGGATCCCCTTGGAATGAGTGACCATAACATGGTTGAATTCCATATTCAATTAGAGGGTGAAAAGGTTGGATCTCAAACAAGCGTGCTAAGCTTGAATAAAGGAGACTATGAAGGTATGAGAGCGGAATTGAGTAGAGTGGATTGGGAAAATAGATTAAAGGGTAAGACGATACATGATCAGTGGTGTACATTTAAGGAGTTATTTTACAACTTCCAAAAAATATATATTCCACTGAGAAGAAAAGGGTGTAAAAGAAAAGACAGCCATCCATGGCTAAGTAAAGAAATTAAGGATAGTATTCGACTAAAAACAAGGGCATATAAGGTAGCCAAATCTAGTGGGAGGATAGAGGATTGGGAAAACTTTAAAAGACAGCAAAAAATAACAAAAAGATTGATTAAGAAAGGGAAGATAGATTATGAAAGTAAATTAGCAAAAAATATAAAAACAGATAGTAAGAGTTTTTATAGTTATATAAAAAGAAAAAGGGTGGCTAAAGTAAATGTTGGTCCCTTAGAGGATGAGACCAGGAAATTAATGGTGGGAAATATGGAGATGGCAAAAACACTGAATGAATATTTTGTATCAGTCTTTACAGTAGAGGACACACAAAATATCCCAACACTGGACAAACAGGGGGCTAAAGGGGGGAGGAGCTAAACACGATCAAAATCACTAAGGAAGTGGTACTCGGTAAAATAATGGGACTCAAGGCAGATAAATCACCTGGACCTGATGGCTTACATCCTAGGGTCTTGGGGGAAGTGGCGGTAGGGATTGTGGATGCATTGGTAATAATTTTCCAAAACTCCCTGGACTCGGCAAAGGTCCCGGCAGACTGGAAAACTGCTAATGTAACACCCTTATTTAAAAAGGGCAGTAGACAGAAGGCTGGAAACTATAGACCGGTTAGCCTAACATCTGTGGTAGGTAAAATTTTGGAGTCCATTATTAAGGAGACAGTAACAGGACATTTGGATAATCATAATTTAATAGGACAAAGTCAGCATGGTTTTATGAAAGGGAAGTCATGTTTGACAAATTTGCTGGAGTTCTTTGAGGAAGTAACATATAGGGTGGATAAAGGGGAACCAGTGGCCGTAGTGTATTTAGACTTCCAAAAGGCATTTGACAAGGTGCCACACAAAAGATTATTGCTTAAGATAAAAAATCACAGGATTGGGGGTAATATTCTGGCATGGATAGAGGATTGGCTATCTAACAGAAGGCAGAGAGTTGGGATAAATGGTTCATTCTCAGACTGGCAATCAGTAACTAGTGGTGTTCCGCAGGGGTCAGTGCTGGGTCCCCAACTCTTTACAATCTATATTAACGATTTGGAGGAGGGGACCGAGTGTAACATATCAAAGTTTGCAGATGATACTAAGATGGGAGGGAAAGTAGTGAGTGAGGAGGACATAAAAAACCTGCAAGGGGACATAGACAGGCGAAGTAAGTGGGCAGAGATTTGGCAGATGGAATACAATACTGGAAAGTGTGAGGTTATGCACTTTGGCAGGAAAAATCGTAGAGCAAGTTATTATCTTAATGGCAAGAAACTGGAAAGTACTGAAGTACAAAGGGATCTGGAGGTCCTGGGGCACGAAACTCAAAAGGTTAGTCTGCAGGTGCAGCAAGTGATTAAGAAGGCCAATGGAATGTTGGCTTTCATTGCTAGGGGGATAGAATATAAAAATAGGGAGGTATTGCTTCAGTTGTACAAGGTATTGGTGAGACCGCACCTGGAATACTGCATACAGTTTTGGTGTCCATACTTAAGAAAGGACATACTTGCTCTCGAGTCAGTACAAAGAAGGTTCACTCGGTTAATCCCGGGGATGAGGGGATGGACATATGAGGAGAGGTTGAGTAGATTGGGACTCTACTCATTGGAGTTCAGAAGAATGAGAGGCGATCTTATTGAAACATATAAGATTGTGAAGGGGTTGGATCGGGTGGATGCGGGGAGGATGTTCCCGATGATGGGTGAAACTAGAACTAGGGGGCATAGTCTTAGAATAAGGGGCTGCTCTTTCAAAACTGAGATGAGGAGGAACTACTTCACTCAGAGGGTGGTAGGTCCATGGAATATGCTGCCCCAAAAAGCTGTAGAAGCTACATCATTACATAAATTTAAAACAGAAATAGACAGTTTCCTAGAAGTAAAGGGAATTAAGGGTTACGGGGAGCAGGCAGGAATTTGGACATGAGTCTAGGTTCGGATCGGTCATGGCCCTGTGGGTAGCGGAGCAGGCCCAGGGGCCGTGTAGCCTGATCCTGCTCCTATTTCGTGTGTCTAATTCTGTTAGATTCAGGAGATGGTTCTGTGATAGCGGATTGGCGGTTAGGATCAGGTCAGCCATGATCTTATTGAATGGCGGAGCAGGCTCGAAGGGCCGATTGGCCTACTCCTGCTCCTACTTCTTATGTTCTTATGTTCTTATAACGGAAAGGAAACACAGAAACTATACATGTATATACTACGAGATGGAGGACCACCATTATTGGGACGTGAATGGATCCGAAGACTACAATTGGATTGGCATTCCATTCTGGCACTAACTGTGACTGACAAAAAAGATGATGACGTCGCACCTGGACGTCTGTCACAAATTCTATCTGACGCGGAAGAGGTGTTCCAACAAGGACTTGGGACTCTAAAAGGAGTAAAGGCAACCATAAAGATTGAGGATAACGCAACCCCAAAATTTTTCAAGGCCAGACCGGTGCCATACGCGATACGCCCAGCTGTGGAAGCTGAACTGGAGAGTCTGGAGCGTTCGGGAGTGCTGTCTAAGGTGGACTGGAGCGAGTGGGCCACACCCATCGTTCCTGTAATGAAGAAAGCATTGAGCAGCACGCCTGGGGAGCCAAGGAAGGTTCGCATCTGTGGGGACTTCAAGGTGACTGTGAACCCAGTCCTGCACACAGTACAGTATCCGCTTCCACGGATAGAAGATATTTTCGCCTCACTATCTGGAGGGAAACGTTTTACAAAGATTGACCTGGCTCAAGCGTATCTACAAATGGAGGTGGAAGAAGCATCTAGGAAATACCTCATGATAAACACTCACAAAGGCCTTTACCAGTACAATCGACTGGTATTTGGGGTAGCATCGGCCCCGGCTATGTGGCAGAGGGCAATGGAACAAGTCCTGCAAGGGATCCCGGGGACCCAGTGTTATTTGGACGACATCCTGGTTACGGGCAAAAATGACAATGAACACCTTGCCAACCTGGAACAGGTGCTCACGAGATTGCAGGAATATGGGCTACGAGCCAACCGTCCCAAATGCGAGTTCTTCAGGAGACAAATCTCGTATTGTGGCCACATGATTGATGAGGAAGGGTTGCATAAGTTGCCGGACAAGATTGAGGCTGTAGTCAAGGCTCCAGCACCGGAGAATGTGTCGCAACTGAGGTCGTTCCTCGGGTTGGTGAACTACTACCATAAGTTCTTGCCGAATTTATCTACAATTCTGCACCCACTGAATGCCCTCCTTCAAACTGGTGTAACATGGAAATGGAGTGATGAGTGTAAGCGTGCCTTTCAGGAATGTAAATGCCAAATCACTTCGAAAGAAGTATTGGCCCACTACAACCCAACACTACCGATTCGGTTGGCATGTGATGCGTCACCTTACGGCATTGGAGCGGTGCTGTCACACAAATTCCGTGACGGTTCGGAGAGGCCAATTGCCTTTGCATCGCGCTCGCTAACCTCAGCCGAGCGTAACTACGCCCAGATTGACAGGGAGGCCCTCAGCCTGGTGTGGGGGGTGAAGAAGTTCAATCACTATCTGCACGGGCAGAAATTCACTCTACTGACTGATCATCAACCCCTGGTCTCAATTTTTAACCCAAAGAAGGGCGTTCCGGTGATGACGGCGCAACGGCTGCAAAGATGGTCACTTTTTCTAGGGGCACATCAGTATGACAGAGTAAAAAGGTACGAAACAACATGGAAACGCTGATGGGCTGTCGCGCCTACCGCTGCCTACGGCGGAAGAAGCACCTGCAGTGGACCCTGTGGAGATATTCCATGTGACCATAGTCAAATGTTTGCCTGTTACAAACGCAAGTATTGAGAAGGAAACCCGAAATGACCTGACACTCTCTCGGGTCTATGATTTGATGGTGACGGGATGGCCAGCATATGGCGACTCACTGTTGCCAGCATTCTCGCCAAGGAGGGAACAGCTGTCAGTGTGCCGGGGAACCTTGATGTGTGGATCCCGAGTGGTAATTCCACCCAAGTTGAGAGATAGAGTACTCAATGAGCTTCACGAGTGTCATCTGGGAGGGGTAAAAATGAAGAGCCTAGCCAGGGCGTTTGTGTGATGGCCGGGAATCAATAAAGAAATCGAGGATATGACCAAGAGATGCACAGGATGCCAGAAGGTCCAAAACGCTCCACCACAGGCCCCGCTACATCCATGGGAGTGGCCCTCATCTCCATGGCAACGGGTACACATTGATTTTGCTGGTCCATTTATGGACTCAATGTTTCTAATCGCTGTGGACGCCCATTCGAAATGGCCAGAGGTCATTAAAATGTCCTCCACCACCACGGAGAAAACTATTGCAGTCCTAAGGACCATTTTCGCCAGGAATGGGTTGCCAGAACAGATCTGTTCCGACAATGGCCCACAGTTTGTGTCTGAGGATTTCCGGAGGTTCCTGAAGAATAATGGGGTGAAACATTACACATCTGCCCCATATCATCTAGCCACAAATGGATTGGCTGAGAGGTTTGTTCAGACCTTTAAAAAGGCCATAAAGGCAATGTATAATGACGACATACCACTGCAACACAAGGTGGATAACTTCCTGTTTGCTTACCAGAATGCGACACATGCAGTAACCAACCAAACTCCAGCCGTACTGTTTTTCAACCGGAGACTAAGATGTCGCTTGGATTTGCTCAAACCAAACATAAGACGAAATGTGGAGGATAAGCAGTTCCAGCACATAAATGAGAAGCCAACCAGGAGCTTCAAGATAGGGCAACCAGTCTTGGCCCGCGACTACCGAACAGAAAAATGGCAGCCAGGCACGATATGCACACAGCAGGGACCACTAATGTACACAGTGGACGTTGGAGAGAGCATCGTGAGACGCCATGCTGACCAGATTCTAGAGTCACAGGAACAAGCCAAACCTGTACCACAAGCATGTGCACCTGGTAATGAGCCCGAAGTACAGATTGCGTCTGCCTCAGAAGCAGGGGTATTGGAAGCTGACGAACCAACCAATGACAATGAGCCAGAATTGACTCCCCGCCAGAACAGGATACTCGAGAAAGGCGCTATCCAGTCCGGATCAGGAAGCCTCCTCAAAGACTGAACTTATAAATGACTATTTCAGTTGATGTATATATTATTGAGAAAATTGTAATTAGTTATTATTTAGTTGTTAAATGAATGTTATGTACTGTTTATCTAAAAGGGGAGGAATTGTTGTGTATGTACCTTTAAGGGAATAACTGGTCTTAGACTGCAGTACCGGCAGTGACCACCCCTGTATAAAAGGCCCTAGCAGGCTTCTGTAGTTTCAGTTTCCAGCTGCCTCTTGTTCAGTAAAGTACCTGTTAAACTGTTCTCCCGAAGTCCGTGTATTATTGAGGCGTGGACTTTACAGTTGGCCTGGCTGGATTTTCTATCTATAGCCCCACCCCCTCATTAGAATGGGTTCACTGCGCTTGCAAAACATATGTAAGAAGTTGACACCACAGGACTGATTGGCTATCAATAGGAAAGTTGGGCAGTAGCTTTCAAAGGGTTGCTGATGGCCCTTAAAGGTGAGGCACTTCTTAGCGTGTGGAGCTGCAGGGTGCCATTTTCAAGTTGTTAGATGATGGTCATGGGTAAAATTCCCACAATCAACCCCAAGTCATTGGAGACTCTTTTAGGCAGAAGGCTACTCCCCCTTCCCCCCCAGAGACTCAAGGGGCTAGAAATTCGTGGCCTTAGCGCCACTCTGTGGCGCCATTAAATGGCACTCAAATGGCAGCTGCTGGCAGTTCCCATGGCGGTCGTCGTTTTCGAGCTTACCTTTTCTTTCTTGCTTACCTTTGCACTGCCGGTGACTGGCAGCGTCATGC
This sequence comes from Somniosus microcephalus, assembly GCF_052327205.1. NCBI lineage: Eukaryota > Metazoa > Chordata > Chondrichthyes > Squaliformes > Somniosidae > Somniosus > Somniosus microcephalus. Next base: position 69,590,288 of record NC_141004.1, on the reverse strand, counting down.
TGGAGAAGCATGAACTTCGACCCTAGTGCTCAATTCAGCGCTGGGTCCTAAGCAAGCAGGCTGATAGTGGCGATGTCTGCACCTCTTAATGGGACACCACACACCTCGTTCAGGTACCTTTGGATTTAAGGTTTTGGACTGGGTTTTTTTGATTTTATTGAACTGGTGGCTTGCTGCAATAGATGTGAAAAGTTTTTTAAGTGTGTCGTGAGTGCTGCTGGACGCCTGCAAGGGCTCGGATGGTAAATGAAAGCCTTTGAGAAGACAGAACATGCTGCAAATACTCAGCAAGTCAGGCAACATCTGTGGAGAGATAAACAGATTTCACGTCTCAGGTTGAGATGCTGCCTGACCAGCTGAGTATTTCTAGGATTTTATGCTGTCATTTCACATTTACAGTATACGCTTGCAGAGGGAAGAGGAAGACACAGAAAAGGAGGAAGTCGAAGAGGAGAAAGCCGAAAAGGAGGAATTAAACGGATGGATGCATCCCAGACAGCCCCTTTGTGGCCGGGATATCCAGGACCTGCCTGTGGTCCCAGTGACCACAACCCCAATTCACCTTTCAACATTTGTCCCACACCTTAGCATCCCTCTGTTACTGACCATCACAGTGTCCTCTTGGCCACAATGCTGAAATAAAAGCCATCACAAGGCAAACTTTCCAATCTATCTATATACGTCTATCCATCCAATGTAATATCAAGAATTCAACTCATCACCCATCTGCATTCTCTTAGTGACTGTCCTGTCTGTGCCTTTGCCTATCCTACTGATGTCACACAGTGCTACCCCAGTGGCTGCAGCATGGCTGGTGGAAGGCTGCTGACTTTCAGTGGGGGACACTGCAAATGTCCTTGCTGGTTGACCTTGAGGAGCTGGTGGCTGGGAGTGTCAAATCAATCATCTTCTTCCTGTTCTTCTTCACTCTCCTCTCCCTCTTCTTGTCACCCACTGGCTGGGCAGGCTGCATTTCTTGGGTGTGTGAAATGAGGAAAGCACAAGGGTGGAGTTGTGGTGATGGGAGGGTGGGAAAGCATGAGGTGCAGGCCAGAAGGAGGATAATGTATGAGGATACCAGCATCTTTTATCCTTTCAGCCCCGCCACTGGCCAAGGGCTCAGCCATGCTCCGGCCAAGAATGCCCTGCACCGTCTCCTCCAAGGGGGTGAGATGAGGCTAAGAATGGGAGATGTGCTTCATGATTGATGCAGATTGTTGGTAGGTGATTGATTTAGGTGGGGGTCGAGCATTGAGCAGTGTGTGAAGCTAGTGGTGCAGTTGGTAGGAGACAGCTTTTGAAGATGCATTCACTGACCCTGACCAGTTGTCTAAGGTCATGAAGCTTCTTTGGGCAATGGAGCCAGGTGGTGGGGGCGACACTGCCGGCAGTGACAGCCTCGGTGATGTGGTTCAATATCGTTTCTGGAGGGCCTCCTGGCCCCTGTGGGTAGAGGGCCTGTCTTGCAGTGTTGACCCCCTGCACAAAGCTGGAGTGCTGTGTGTGAGACCCTAGGTGCCCCTTCCCTGGCTTGCTGAGCCATTTGTGTTAGTGCCAAGGCATTTTTTCCCCATTTTTTGAGGTTAGGAAGGAAATTCAGCTTTAATAGCTGAATATTCCCATTTAGGACTTCATTTTAATTTTAAATATTTTTAAAAAGGCAGAAATGGCTGAAAACTGCATTGTTTCACTTCATTTTAATTTGTATTGCTTCAGTGTGCATGACCCCTTTAATTCTCAGACCTCTTCATTACCCACAATTCTTTGTGAGCTCCACAGCCTCACTTCCAGAGGCTGTGGAAAGCTCCAACGCTGCTCCTGCACATGAACTTCGCCTCTGATTGGCTCTGACGGCATCGCATGGAAGCTAAGCACTGCGCCAACAATCTCCAACCCCCAGATCAATTTTGCTCCGTTAGCATTGCAGCCATTTTCAGCGGCCGTTAACTCCTGCTGGCTAAAACAAATTTCTCCCCCAAGCTTTCTCTGAAGAGGTCACCTAGTAAATGAATGGTATCTCTTCGGTCAGGCAGACTTGAAAACAAGTGAATAAAAAGCTCTGCGGCATTAGGAGAAGTGTCATGGTAAGTATGCTCACTTGAGGATATATGGGTACTCTTCCTTCATATAAGAAGTGACCTCAACATATCAATGAGATCAACTGCAAAGGTAGTCTTGGAAGCTGTCTTAACAACACTCCACCTGCCCTCAGCACCAGCACAGATAGTAGCAGCCCAGAGAATGTAATAAATGAGATCAAGGGAGGGGCATTGGGTAAAGTGCAATGCGCAAGTGAGGAAGAGAAAGCGGATGTGGAAAGACAGCAAGAGGAAACATCTGGGCAAACGACAAGCCCACACACTTTGCAGCAGCAAGGACAAGGGATTGGTTTCCTACTGGAGCTGCCTTTGGTACAGATCTAATGCAAAAGCAGATGGCCTTTACTACATCTTTGAGTCCACCATCAGCAGCCTGCAACAGTTGTCAGAGAATGTGCAGCAGTGCACCTCTGACATCACTACAGTCCTGCAGAAGGATTTACTCAAACACAGTGTACCATGGAGTGAGGTGTATCTTCATGGCCCTCTGCAGCAGAACCCCAAAGCAGTGAGGGAACAAGCAGGCACAGAATTCGCGGGAAAATGGAGTTGAGGTCGATGATCAGCCATGATCTTATTGAATGGCGGAGCAGGCTCGAGGGGCCGTATGGTCTACTTCTGCTCTTACTTCTTATGTTCTTATGAACCACAGCTGCAGTGGGACTTGGGGGGAATTATAACCCCTCCACCCCCGCCCCCAGGATGGGTGGGAGAGGGCTGGAGCGGGTTAAAATTTCAAAAATCAGAAACCCGACCCCAACCCACCTACCTCCATTTTAAACGGAGGTGGGCTGGGGGACGGATCACTAACCTGCTCTTGAGAGGCAGGTCAGTCATTTAAATATGATAATCAGGCTGCGTGGCTCAAATTTTACCTGACTTTTACATTTAACTGCCGTGGGCTGGGTCTACCAGGGCTCAAGAAACCCGGCAGCTGAAGGGAGCCGAGAAGGGAGGCATGGTGGCATAGTGGTTAGCACTGTTGCCTCACAGCGCCAGGGACCCGGGTTCGAATCCGGCCTCGGGCGACTGTCTGTGTGGAGTTTGCACATTCTCCCCGTGTTTGCGTGGGTTTTCTCCGGGTGCTCCGGTTTCCTCCCACAGTCCAAAGATGTGCGGGTTAGGTTGATTGGTTATGATAAATTGACCCTTAGTGTTAGGGGGGTTACAGGGATAGGGTGGGATATGTGTTGGTGTAGGGGTTACGGTGATCGGGTGGGATATGTGTCGGTGCAGGCTCGATGGGCTGAAATGGCCTCTATCTGCACTGTGGGGATTCTGTGATTCTGTGATTCTGTGAAGGGCGGGATCCAGCACCTAAGTGCCTTTCAAGCACAGCTTGTGGGCCAGGAGGAGCATGGGTGTTTCCCCCCCGTCAGTCGCTCAAGTAAACCTGCTTATCTCCCTGCGATTGGACTTACCTCCACCAACTCCCCTATCTCCACCCGACCTCCACCATCTCCCTCGACCTCCACTAATCTCTAATCTCCCCCAACCTCCACCATCTCCCATCCAACCGCTACCATCTCCCCCGACCTCTGATCTCTGCCCCGGCCTCCAATCTCCCCCGCCCCGACCTCCGCTCTCCTCTGCCCCTGACCTCTGCTCACACACCCGACCTCCGCTCTCACCCCCCGACCTCCGCTCTCCCACCCTCCGATCTCTTCTCCCCCCACGACCTCCGCGCTCCCCCCCCACAACCTCCGATCTCCCCCAGTTACAACAGTGACTACACTCCAAAAGTATTAACTGACTGTAAAGCGCTTTGAGACATCCGTGAAAGGCGTGAAATGCGCTATATAAATGCAAGTCTTTCTTTTTTGATCTTTTTCCGACCTCCGAACTCCGCCCCAACCTCCGATTCCCCCCCAACCTATGCTCTGACCTTCCTCGACCTCTACAATCTCCCCCCAAGAACCTCTACGAACTCCCCCCGACCTCTAAGATCTCCCCCACGACCTACACAATCTCGCCACCCCGACCTCCAATCTCCCCCTGTGGTATCTTGAGGTGGCCACAGATGGAGACGGACACAGGTTAACTCCGTAACATGGTATAATCAACACTTGCACATAAAAGCTTCTGCCATGAGGCAGCAAAAACGAAAAGTACAACCAGTACAGAGCAGACTTAACTCAGGAGACCAATTGCCACAGCACCACCTGGTGGATCAGGTTACTCATAACCTCCCAGGTTACTACACTCCTCCCCCCTTAAGATTGCTGTATGCAATTCTTAAACAATAACCCTTACTAGGTACTACGTTTTAATTAACCAGTATGCTCTAACCATGGTTAACCCCTGACTAATTTAACAGGTTTGTATAAGTCTTTCTGGTTGCTTGTGAATCCTTTGTGAACGTCTTAATTCCACTTGTGGTGGATTCTCAGATTCACTCGCACTTGAGATTGGAGTAGTCTCTGATGTTGGTTTTACTCTGTCCCGCTGTGGCCTGGCAGTACCAGTGTCCACTGGCACCTTATAAGCCGTGGTGGGTCCTGGAACAGCCTCCTCTACTGCCCTTTGTTCCATCTGAGGCAGTTCCCCCTGCTGCTGGCTGAAAAGCTGATCCACATGCTGACGAACCCCTCGACCATCCCCTAGTAACATGGAGTATGACACAGGTCCTGTAATGTCCTGGATTAGTCCTGGTATCCATTTAGGTCCATAGCCGAAATTCCGGGTGTACACAGAGTCCCCTATGGCGAAATGGCGAGCTTTAGTATGTTTGTCATGGTACGCTTTTTGGTTTGTTTGTTTTGTCTCAACCTTGCTTTTGAGATCTGGGTGTATCCACAACTTTCTCCCCATCATCAACTCAGCCGGAGAAAGCCCCGTGGTAGCTTGGGGTGTTATATGATAACTAAACAAGGCTCTATTGAGCTTGGTCTCCAGGGTGTCACCTGAGCTCTTCCTCATGAGCTCCTTAAAAGTCTGCACGGCTCGCTCGGCTAACCCATTTGAGGCTGGGTGATATGGAGCCAAGGTGACATGTGTGATTACATTCCTTACCATGAATTCTTTGCTCCCTTCACTAACAAAGCACTGTGCATTGTCGGATACAATCATTTCTGGAATACCATGCGTGCTGAAGCTGTTCCTGAGACAATCCAGTGTGGCATCAGTCGTTGCAGAGCTCACTGGATAAACGTCGATCCACTTTGAGTGAGCGTCTACCAGCACCAAAAACATTTTGCCCATAAAAGGTCCCGCATAGTCTATGTGAATTCTCCTCCAGGGTTTGCTGGGCCACTCCCAGGGATGGAGTGGTGCCCCGGCAGGTGCTTTCCTCTGTTCCTGACATATAGTGCATGACTTTACCTTTGACTCAATTTCAGCATCCAAGTTAGGCCACCACAGGTAGCTCCTAGCCAGTCCTTTCATTCTAGTCATTCCTGGGTGCGATTGATGCAACTGTTCCATCAAAGTAGAGCGTCCCCGCTCTGGGACTATGATGCGTGCTCCCCATAGCACACATCCATCTTGGACACTGAGCTCGTGCTGTCTCTGTCTGTACGGCGCGAACTCCAGTCCCTCACGGTGATCTGGCCAGCCTTTCAACACATACTCACGGACCCTTGACAGAACGGGGTCCTTGGCTGTCCAGCCCTGGATTTGCGCTGAAGTCCTCAGGGGACTGATCTCCTGATCCAGCATCAGGACGTGCTCCTCAGGGGAAGTACTGCGAGGAGATTTTGAGAGGGGCAGGCGGCTGAGAGCATCAGCGTTCCCGTTTTCCTTGCCGGCTCTGTACGTGATCACATATTCATAGGCTCTTAGTATTACTGCCCATCTCATTATTCTCTGTGATGCCATTTGAGGCACCGCTTTCATCTCATTCAGTAAGCTAATAAGAGGCTTGTGGTCAGTACTGATTACAAACTTCCTCCCATATATGTACTTATGGAATTTCTTTACTCCAAATATAATGGCTAACCCCTCTTTATCAAGCTGTGAATGGTTCTTTTCCGCAGCTGTGAGCGTGCGTGAAACAAACCCGATGGGCCTTTCCGCTCCATCTGGCATGCGGTGGGCCAACACTGCCCCCACTCCATAGGGTGATGCGTCGCAGGACATTATCAGCTCCTTCTTCTCGTCATAATGCACTAACACCCTGCTGGACTGAAGTAGCTCCTTTGACTGCTGAAATGCTTTCGCTTGCTCTGGCCCCCAACGCCATGGCTCCTCCTTTCTCAGCAGTTTGTGCAGGGGTGCCAGCAGCATCGATAAGTTTGGAAGAAACCGGTTATAATAATTCAGGAGCCCTAGATAGGCTTTCAGTTCAGTCACTGAGGTGGGTGCAGGTGCATCCTGCACTGCCCACACTTTCCCTGGTAATGGATGGAGGCCTGTGGCATCCACCCGCTGTCCCAGGAACGTAACTTCCCTCTCCATAAAACTACACTTACTCCGTTTCAGGCGTAGCCCCGCCTCTTCCAGCCGCTGTAGCACTTTGTCCAGTGTTTTTACGTGATCCTGATCACCACTTCCTGTTAGCAGAATATCATCTAAGTACACGGCCACCTTTGGAATGCCCTGCAGAATGCCCTCCATAGTCCGTTGGAATATTGCTGGGCTAGAACTGACACCAAATGGTAACCTGGCATACGTGAACAGCCCCTTGTGCGTGTTCACCGTGACAAACTTTTTTGATTCTTCATCTAGCAATATCTGCTGATACGCATGACTCCTGTCCAGTTTGCTGAATCTTTCTCCCCCAGCGAGCGATGTTAACATGTCCTCCATTCTTGGAATGGGGTACTGTTCCAGTGATGATACTCTGTTCACTGTTAACTTATAGTCACCACACACCCTTACGTTACCGTCGGGCTTCAATACCGGGACTATTGGTGCCGCCCAGTCTGAAAATTTCACTGGTTCTATTACTTTGTCCTTTAGCAGGCGATCTAGTTCCACCTCAACCTTGGTTTTCATTGCAAAAGGTACCGACCTTGGTTTAAAGAAACGAGGCGTGGCATCACTGGCTACATGAATCTTGGCTGTGGCTCCCCTTAAGGTGCCCAGTTCATCCTTGAACACTAACTCATGCTTCATCAGCACTTCTTGCAGTGTCTCTGTACTGTCCTCCATTTTATTCATTGCCTGCCAGTCCACACTCAACTCACTGATCCACCCTCGCCCTAACAGGTTTGGCCCTGACCCTGCTACCACTACCACCGTAAGCTCTTTGGTGACTCACAGAATCACAGAATCACAGAAACCCCACAGTGCAGATAGAGGCCATTTCAGCCCATCGAGCCTGCACCGACACATATCCCACCCGATCCCCATAACCCCTACACCAACACATATCCCACCCTATCCCCACGTATTTAATCCCCCTAACACTAAGGGTCAATTTATCACAGCCAATCAACCTAAACCCGCACATCTTTGGACTCCTTTGTGTTCCACTTGTACTTCGGCTGCCCCCAAAATGTCCACCTTCTGTCCTGTGTAGGTTTTGAGACTAATGGGGCATGTACCTAGCTCTGGTACTTTTGCTTCCACCCATAGCTTGGCGTACTCATTCTGCGACATTATGGTTACACTATGTAATGATATCAGCAAATAGTGATGTTATTTGCCTGTTTGATTATCATGCCTTACCAGCATAGTTGCATGTATTGATTACTTATGCCTGACCAGCAGAGGTCATGTGAGAGACAAGCAGAGGAGTTTAGTTTCAGTTTCGTTTTAGATGGATCTGTAAGATGGTGTCTCCTGTAAATGCTGTTAACTGAGTTGAACATACTTTAGATAAAAAGTCATTCTCTTTCATAAATGTCTCGTCATTGAACCCACAAAGAAATCAATACATGGTGTCAGAAGTGATTGAAAGAGATGAAGAGAAAAAATCTGAAGTTAAATCAGCTCTCCACAAATTAGCAAGCCAAAAGAGAACATCGTTGCTTACCATTGGAGAATAGCTAACGAAGTGAAAAAATGGAAGGTTTACACCCACCGGCGACGCTTCAGTTGACAGGTAATGTGGCTGAAAATTGGAGAAGATTCAAACAACGTTTAGAATTGTATTTAGCGGCAATCGGAGCTGACGAGAAAAGTAATAAAAAGAAATCGTCACTGTTCTTACATGTCGTGGGTGATGAAGTGCTGGAGGTGTATAATAACTTCACATTCGCTGCTGATGGAGACAAAATGAAGCTAGATAAAATAATGGAACAGTTTGAGGCCTACTGCATACCTAAACGTAACGTGACGTTTGAGAGGCACAGATTTTTCACATGTGTACAGAAAACGGGTGAGACTATTGAACAGTATGTGACTGAACTGAGAAACCGAAGCAAAACATGTGAATTTGGGGGACTGACAGACTCGCTGATAAAAGACAGACTGGTGTGTGGTATTCCAGATAATGGTCTAAGGGAAAGACTGCTAAGAGAGCAAGATCTAGACCTGGGAAAAGCCATAGCACTGTGTAAGGCTACAGAAACTGTAAAGTCGCAGGCAAAGGAGCTGTTCAGTGACAGTAGCTGCAACGTGGATGCAGTGAGCAAGAACGGACACAAACCGTTTAACAAAAAGAGCGCCAATGTGAAAAAAGAGGCGTGGCCAGCGAATGAAAATGAAAGGGACAATCAAAAGTCATGTAGTCGATGTGGTACACAGCATCCACCAAAAAAGTGTCCAGCATATGGTAAAACATGCAATAGTTGCAACAAGAACAACCATTATGCCCGTTGCTGTAAGAACCAAGTGCAACAAAGCAAGGTCCATACAGTAGATGAAAGCGAGATAGAGGAGTTCTATGTAGATGTTGTGTCTGAAAACAAAAAAGAAAAAAGAGACTGGATGTTAACACTAAAAGTGAATGACATACATATTCCATTTAAATTGGATACTGGAGCACAAGTTAATGTGATATCAGAGACTGATTTTAAGAAAATTAGACCCAGACCAAAGATACATGGAATAAAAGTGAAAGTGACAGGATATTCAGGTACTGATATACCGGTGAAAGGAAGATGCATTGTCAAAGTAACACACAAGGACAGAGAGCACACGCTAGCATTAATCGTGGTGCCAAAGGATGTGCAAGCCATACTAGGTTTAAAAGCCTGTGAGAGACTGAACCTGGTAAAGAGAGTCCTCGTTGTGGAAAGCGAAGGAGAGACAGTCTATGATGAACTCATGAAAGAGTACAACGACCTATTTAAGGGTCTAGGCTGCATTCCAGGAGAACACACGATCAGAGTAGATAAAAGTATGACACCGGTCATACATCCATGCAGAAAAGTCCCGTTTGCTCTTCAAAAGCAACTGAAGGCAGAGTTGGATAGGATGGAAAGCCTGAACGTGATTCAGAAGATAGATGAGCCAACTGAGTGGGTGAGTTCCCTCGTCGTAGTGGACAAAAAGAATGGAAAGCTCAGAATTTGCCTGGATCCAAGAGATCTAAACAGAGCAATAAAGAGAGAGCACTTCAAGCTTCCTACACATGAGGAAATCATGGCACAGTTTGCAAATGCAAAGTATTTCAGCAAGTTAGATGCATCATCAGGATTTTAGCAGATGAAATTGGACGAAGCAAGTTCAAGACTGTGCACGTTCAACAGTCCATTTGGCAGATACAGATTCCTAAGGTTACCATTTGGCATTGCCTCAGCTCCTGAAGTGTATCACAAAACTATCCATATGATCTATGAGCACCTGGAGGGAGTTGATACATCAATGGATGACATCATAGTATGGGGAACCACGAGAACTGAGCATGACGAGAGACTGAAAAAAGTGCTGGAAGCAACAAGGAAAACAAACCTGAAGCTGAATAGAGAGAAATGCCAGCTCGGGGTGACAGAACTGACATTCGTGGGAGATATCCTTAGCAGTGAGGGCATCAGACCAGATCCCAGAAAGGTGTCCGCCATTGAGAATATGCCAAAGCCACAATGCAAAAAGGACGTGCAGAGGTTTAATGGAATGATCAACTACATGGGGAAATTCATATCCAACCTCTCAGAAAAGATGGCACCACTGAGAAGACTAACTGAAAAGAACATAGAATGGGAATGGAATCATGAGCATGAGAAGTCATGGAGCGATCTAAAGAAACTGCTCACAGAGGAACCAGTTCTGAGGTTTTATGACCCAGCGAGACCCATCAAGATATCATCAGATGCATCACAGAGTGGGCTCGGTGCCGTTCTTCTGCAACAATATGACTACTGGCAACCTATTGCATATGCATCGCGCTCAATGACAGACGCGGAGATGCGATATGCTCAAATAGAAAAGGAGCTGCTCAGCATCACATACGCCTGTGAAAGATTTCACCAGTTTGTGGCAGGACAAGCAATCAGTGTAGAGACTGACCATAAGCCCTTGATTGCATTGTTCCAGAAGCCACTAAATAGCTGTCCGCTTAGAATACAAAGAATGATGGTCAGGCTGCAACGCTATACACTGAATGTTGCGTACACACCGGGTAAACTGATGTATACAGCAGACACGTTGTCCAGAGCTGTTGACCCAAGTGAGCCTGCAAACACCACAATGGATGAAAAAGTGAACGCCTATGTGGACATGATCACAAGTGCACTGCCCATAGCAGATGCAAAAATGGAGCTCATAAAGACTGAGACAAAGATGAAACAATGAGACGACTGAGAAAAAGCATCTTGGATGGATGGCCCAACATGAAGCAAGACTGCTCGCCTGACATGGCAGAGTACTGGAACTGCAGGGCGGAACTATCAGTGGTCGAAGACATCATCTACAAAGGAAGTAAAATAGTTATCCCAAAGAGTTTGAGAAAAGAGATGTTAAAAAAGATCCATGGAGGACATCTGGGAATCGAAAAGTGTAAGAAAAGAGCACGAGAGGTGATGTACTGGCCACGAATCAACCAAGATGTGACAAATGAGGTGTCAAACTGCACAATATGCCTGAAATATCGAGCAAGCAATCCGGTAGAACCACTAAAGCCACACCCAGCGCCAGACAGACCTTACCAGAAGGTAGGCGCTGACCTATTCGTATGTCAAGGGAAGGACTATCTTGTAGTCACAGACTATTACTCCCTGTATCCAGAGGTTTGTAGACTGTACACCACCACTGCAGATGCTGTGATAACATGTATGAAAGCCATATTCTCCAGACATGGCGTGGCAAGCGAGGTCTTCACAGACAACGGACCCCAGTTTTACAATGCAAGTTTCCGACACTTTGCCAAAGAGTGGGACTTTGTCCACACAACGTCAAGTCCTCACTTTCCACAGTCCAATGGTCTAGTGGAAAAATCGGTCCAGACAGTGAAAAGACTGATGTACAAGGCAAAAGACAGTGGAACTGACTTCTACCAGAGCATGCTTGTATACCGCACAACGCCGCTCGAGTGTGGTATGTCACCAGCCCAACTCCTGATGGGACGTCGGCTAAGGTCAAACCTACCCATCCCGGAGAACCTCCTGAAAACAAAAGAGGGGGAAAAAGTGAGGAAGTTCAAAGAGCAACAGAAAGAAAAGCAAAAGTACTACTATGACAGAGGAACACAAAACCTACCTGAACTCCACACTGGTGACCAAGTAAGGTTCAAAGACAAAACAAACATATGGACTCAGAAGGGAACTGTCCTGAGTGAAGTTCAACCAAGATCATACACCATTCAGACAGATGAGGGTGCTGTTCTGAGAAGAAATCGTCGAGATCTTCTCATGGGACCAGCCACAGCAGGTCAAGAGACTGATACTGTTGAACAACCTGATCACACAGCTGAGAACCAATCATCTGAGGCAACAACTCAGATTCAAGGACAATCAATCAGAAAATCCTCAAGACACGTGAAGCCTCCTGAGAGACTCATTGAGCAAATTTAAGGACTATTGTTATAGAAGGAAATAATGTTATCTTATTCTTTCTTCAAGTTCTAGTGCATTTACATATTTCATGTGAACACACAAAGCAAGGTTAAAAAACCTTGATAATGATAATGTTAATGTAAGTTCATTAAGTGTTACAGTTAAAATGCAGATTAATACAAAGAAAACATGTTGTTAGTTAAAAGTAAAATACTTTTGTTTTAAGAAAGGGAGATGTAATGATATCAGCAAATAGTGATGTTATTTGCCTGTTTGATTATCATGCCTTACCAGCATAGTTGCATGTATTGATTACTTATGCCTGACCAGCAGAGGTCATGTGAGAGACAAGCAGAGGAGTTTAGTTTCAGTTTCGTTTTAGATGGATCTGCAAGATGGTGTCTCCTGTAAATGCTGTTAACTGAGTTGAACATACTTTAGATAAAAAGTCATTCTCTTTCATAAATGTCTCGTCATTGAACCCACAAAGAAATCAATACACACTACATCCAGTGTCAATCTCAAACTTTACTTGACCTCCGTTCACTATCAAATACTGAGTGAGAGGGGGTACGTTGGGCCTTGAAGTTTCTATACTGTATATAGTGAAAACCTCCTCACTAGACTCTTCCTCCTCTTGTATGTAATTTGCCCGCTTTGTGTACTTCTCCCTCCCCCCTTTTGCATGCTTTGCCCCTTTAGCACTGCTTCTCTCACTCACTGCCCTTTTACAGACTTTCTTTAAGTGCCCTATTTTTCCACAATTGTGGCACTTTGCCTTTGCAAACCTGCAGTCCTTTGCATAATGGCTCGTCCCGCCACATCGGTAGCAATCCCCAACCCCGACTGGTGGACTTTTCACGCCAGCTTCCACCTTGAAAACAGCTCCTCCACTGGTTTACTCCATTTCTCCTTGCTCATACTGTTTAAGTCCTTAATGTCCTTGTTAGCCGTCTCCATGGCTTGTGCTTTTTTAAGTGCCGTCTCAAACGTTAATCCTTCTTCTGACAGCAACCTTTGCTGTATACTGTCGTCGTTAACTCTGCATACTAGTCTGTCCCTTAACATGACTGTGAGCGCATTTCCAAAATTACAGTCCTGTGCGAGCTTCCGAAGCTCCTCCACATACTCAGTAACGTTTCCGGCCTCCTAATCCTTGAATTGAATTTCCATCTCTGTACTATTTCACTAGGTTTCGGATTGAAATGATTCTTTAGTAGACTCACCAACTCGTCAAAAGATTTTTCTCCTGGCCGCTCCGGGATCAGCAGATTCCTCATCCGTGTATAGGTTTGCGCTCCCACACAACTCAGTAAAATGGCCCTTTTCTTTTCAGCACTGTCCACCTCGTTTGCCATAAAGAAATGGCTCAGTATTTCACAATACTCCTCCCAAGACTGCGACTTGCTGTCAAAAGGTGCCACGGAGCCTACCGTTCCTGCCATCCTTGGAGTCCGGTCACTTCAGCCAAAAAATCAAACTCCGTTTCGACTCCCGTGGCCTAGCCTCGTGCTTTTCCGACTAGTTTGCTAACCAACCCGAGCACCTCTTCCGAATACTCCATAACTATGACTGATCCACCAAAACTTTTCCGTCCTTTATTCTCGTCGCCATATGTGGTATCTTGAGGTAGCCATAGATGGAGACGGACACAGGTTAACTCCGTAACATGGTGTAATCAACACTTGCACATAAAAGCTTCTGCCATGAGGCAGCAAAAACAAAAAGTACAACCAGTACAGACCAGACTTAACTCAGGAGACCAATTGCCACAGCACCACCTGGTGGATCAGGTTACTACACCCCCCTTGACCTCCGATCACCCCTGCCACCATTCTCCGATCTCCCCCCGCCCAACCTCCGATCTCCCTCCTCCAACCTCCATGATCTCCCCCCCCCCCCACCCCCGACCTCCAAGATCTCTCTCTGGCCTCCGATCTCCTCCCCAACCTTCCATCCACTATCTTCCCTGGACCAAAGACCTCTCCCTCCCTCTCCTCCGCTCCCCGGCTGCGGCGTACCAGTGCAGTCCTTCCTGTGCGACCAGCCTCTCGATCTGGCAGGCAGCCGGCCAGGAAATGGAGAAAATAAATGTAAATGAGGTCCTGCCATTGTTACCCGCTCCGACCTCCTCACCAATATCAGGGCCTTAGTGTCTGTATCACTCCACTTACACTGTGCAGCTATGGTCCTATTTGCATAGAATCTGTGGGATTTCTAAGTCTTGTGCATATTCATTGCACAGGCTCTATGTGCTGGCAACGAAGTCGGCCTGTACTATGGTGCACTTTGAGTGTTCAAGATTGTATTACTGACCCTCGCAAGTAAGTTAGCGTCTGTAAAGAGAAAAGACAGGTTAATATTGAGGTAGCACTGTACCCAAAATATTAACCGGTCTCTTTTCTTTATAGGTGCTGACTGACCTGCTGTGTATTTTCAGCATTTTCTGTTTTTGTTTAAAATGATGAACCAATTAGAATCTAGATCACAAATGCAGATGTGATGATAAAGATGCAGATGTTGAGAAATTTGTTCTGTTCGACTGTCTGATTAGCGAAGCATGGTGTGCATTCAACTGGATGTAGTGATCTGAAGATATAGGGCCGGATATTCCGATCCCCACGGGTGGGCACGCACTGTGTACCCACCGGTAGGGACATCGGAAATGCCGGTTTTAGGCATGCACTGCGCATGCGCTGAAAATCGGCATTTCCGATCCGTCAAGAATGCTCTTGACAGATCCTCCAGCTGCCCTGGAGAAGGGCCTCTGCAGGCGGAGAGTTCCGCTTTTTGGAGACCCTCTGCCCGCAGAAAACACTTACAATTCTTATGCCTGGTAAAAGCAGGTGTAAGGTCTGCTTTTCCCAGGATAAGAGTTGAAAAAAGTAAAAAAAAAAAAAAAATTTCACTGATTTATCATTTTAAAATACTTTAAAAAAAGGTAAGGTTATTTTTAGCCCCTTAAAAAATTAATTTTTTTTTCAAAATTAAAATTTTTGTTTAAAATAATTTCATAATTTCAAGACATTTTAAAAATGTGATTAAAAAAAAAATTATTTAAAGTTTTACTATGTTTTGGGGGTGATCTCCATTCATATATTTGACAGGTCTTCCTGTCAATTGTATGAAGGGTGATTCCCTTCTGTGATTGGCTCACCATGGCCCACATGATCCCAGGGACGCTGCGAACTACCTGCGCCTCTGGGATACGTGGGCCCTGCGCACTTGCAGTTTGGTGAGGCCCAGCATCGGAATTGTGCGCCTCCCGGGAGCCCTCAGGTAAGGGCGCAGATTTTTCCAGATCGCAGCCCTCCGCCTGCAGGAGGCCTGCGATCGGAATATCTGGGCCATAATGGTCAAACTGGGCTGTCCAAATCAATCATTACAACCAAACTCCACTCTGTCTAGTGCTGTGAATTCAGCTACTCCTCCCACTCATCACTTCAACAATGTCATCAGCACTCAGAGAAAGCCTTTGATAAGGTACCCCACACTAGGCTACTACACAAGATAGAATCTTGTGGTATCGGTAGCAATTTGAAATGCTCGATTAAGAATTGGCTCCAATCCTGCAGCCACAAAGTTGTAGTTAATGGATGTGGTTCAGCCGGAGTCACGTAACTAGTGGTGTCCCCAGGGATCCGTCCTAGGCCCACTACTCTTCACTGTCTTTATTAATGACCTAGATAGTGGTGTTGGGTGTACGGCTAGTAAGTTTGCAGATGACAACAAAATCTGTGCAAGTGTTGTAAACCTGATTGAATTTTTTGAAGAGGTGAATGAAGTAGTGGACAGGGGAATGTCTAAGGATGTTATTTATATGGACTTCCAGAATGCATTTGATAAAGTCGCTCATAAGAGACTGTTAGTTAAAGCTGAAGCTCATGGAATTGAAGGCAAATTATTGTCCTGGTTATTCTCCTGAGCAGCAGGAGACAGAGTAGGGCAGCGCAGACACGGCCTGCCATGCAGAGTTTTGATCTCCCATGTTTGTATGGCACATATCAAGCTTTATCAGATGGCAAGGTAAGCAGGTGGGATGTCTGTGATATTTACTGTGCATTTATAAAATTTATTGAGGTGAAATGAAGGAATAAAGATATTTATTTCTCGTCCCATGAATGCCTGGCTTGGTGTGACTTATGTGACTCCGGCTGAACCCCGAAAGTGAAGTTATTGGGCGGGCGCAGTGAGGGACCCTAACTCTTCTTATTGGTTGGTTAACGCATCAATCATCCAGTTGTTGGGCGGCGTTCCATTCAGTTGCAGGGGTGCGCGTGTATGAGCGAATTCTTTGTCAATGGGCCAAGCGGCTCAGCTGTAATCAATTCTTCTGCATCCCATCCTTTCACTTAGTTACTTGCACACAAATACAGTATCTCTCCATTCATCATTTTATCTAAGTTCACTTGGTGCAATTTTTAAAAAAATATATATTTTTTAGATAATTGGCAAAAGAACCGTATTGGCGCAGAGGGCTGTTATGATCTGGAATGCACTGCCTGAAAAGGTGGTGGAAGCAGATTCAATAGTAACTTTGGAAGGGAATTGGATATATACAATAAAGAGATGCAGGACTACGGGGAAAGAGCAGGGCAGCGGGACTAATTGGATAGCTCTTTCAACTTTGCAGGATATTAATAGCTAGAGAAGATGTACTAAAAAGATTAGCATCACTGGACATCACCTGGTCCAGAAGGAATGCATCCGAGGTTGCTGAAAGAAGTAAAGGTTGAAATAGCAGGGATATTGGTCACAATCATTCAATCCTCATTGGATACAGGAGTAGTGCCGGAGGACTGGAGGGTTGCTAATGTTATACCACCATTCAAGAAAAGGCCAGTCAGCCTAACATTGGTGGTGGGAAACCATTATTGGGGACAAAATAAACTTTCATTTTGAAAGGCCATGGGTTAGTCAAGGAGAGCCAGCATGGATTTGTTAAAAATAAATCATGTCTGACGAACTTAATTGACTTCTTTGATGAGGTAACAGAGAAGGTTTATAAAGGTGTACGGACTTTCAGAAGGCATTTGACAAAGTGCCACACATGAGGCTTATTAAGATGATGATGGAAGCCCATGGATCTAAGGGGAAAGTGGCGGTAAGGATACAACATTGGCTCAGTGGCAGGAAGCCAATGGTGGATGGATGTTTTTCAGACTGGGAGGAGGTTTGCAGTGGTGTTCCCCAAGGGTCAGTTTTGGGTCCATTACTGTTTGCAATTTTTATAAACGACCTAGACTCGGGTGTAGGGAGCAACATTATAAAGTTTGCAGATGATACGAAACTTGAAAAAGTAGTAGATCATGATGAGGATAGTTACAGGCTTCAGGCTGACAGACAGGATGGTGAAATGGGCAGAACCATTGCAGATTGAGTTCAATGCGCAGAAGTCTCAAGTGATGCACTCTGGGAGGACTAATATGGAAAGACAGTATACTATAAAAGGCACGATTTTGAAACGTGTAGATGAGCAGGGAGACCTTGGTGTCCATATACACAAATCCTTAAATGTGGCAGGGCAAGTTGATATGGTGGTCAAAAAAGCACATGGGTTATTTGGGTTTATAAATAGAGAGATAGAATATAAAAGCAAAGAGATCAGGCTAGAACTTTATAAATCACTGGTTAGGCCTCAGCTGGAGTATTGTGGACAATTCTGGGCCCCACACTTCAGGAAAGATGTAAAGGCCTTAGAGAGGGTACAGAGGATGTTTACCAGGATGTTACCAGGGATGAGGGACTTTAGTTATGAGGAGAGGTTGGAAAAGTTATGACTGTTCTCCTTGGAACAGAGAAGGTTAAGAGGTGACCTAATAGAGGTTTTCAAAATAATGAGAGGTTTTGATAGAGTAGAGAGAGAAAAACTATTCCCTCTGGTGAGTGGGTCAGAACAGAGAGGTCATAGATTCAAAATCACTGGAAAAAGATCGAGAGGGGAGATGAGGATCTGGAATGTTCTACCTGAAAAGGTGGTGGAAGCTGATTTCATAAATAATTTTAAAACAGAGTCGGACAGCTACTTGAGGATGAGCAACTTACAGGGTCATGCACGGAAAGAGGCAGTCTTGCTGATTGGAAGCTACAATTGATTTCCCTCCTATTTGTCTATTCACATTAGTACCTCTATTCAAACTTTTAGCTTGAACGCACTCCTTTTTGTTTATTAAGTAAGATGTGTGCTCAAGCAGTTATCTTCTGTTTTGACATTCCTAGTATACAATTGAAGGGTTTTCGATATCCCACATGCAGGATCTAGGACCATGCTGTGTGGTGAATTTGTGGGGTGGAGGGTGGGGAGAAGAGAAGTTGCTGGGATACAGGGAGGACTCTGACCTGTGCTGACCTGTTGCTCTGCGCATTGAAGAAGTCGCCTGGTTGCATCTCCGCCAATCCTCCTTGCATGAGGCGTAAGGAGTTGGTGATGAGCGAGCCTGGTATGTGGCATTTAATTTGGGAGATCTGAATAGGTCATTCCACCACACTGAAAGGAAATGTCTGTCAGATATTGGATGAGGTGTGTTGAGGCTTAGGATGGTAACTGACATTCCCTAGAGACCAGATATGCGAATAAAGGATCATATTTCCAAAGTTCGATGCTTGTCTTGATTGAGTTGTAGAGGCAGGTTGTTGTTGAGGCTCCATTGGTCCATGGTATATTATGTGTGTCCATGAGGATGGTTACAGAGCACTCACATTTTATGGTGAGCTGTGCTACTCATCGTAACATTGAGAAAAAGTTCCTGGTACCTGCTGGATGCAGATTGAGGACCCAAACCAGTGCATGTTAATGGTCTAATAAGCAGCTAGAGGCTACCTATTAAAGCCCCAGTCGGGGACATGCCCGTAATCTAAGTTGACCAGTTATGAGGGAATGTGTGTTGTCAGAAGTACTGTCTTTCAGATGAGATCTTACACCAACTCTGCCCGTTGAGGCGGCTGTAAAAGATCCCATGTCAGGGCCACAGTTTGGAGTGTTTTGTGCAGTTCTGGTAGGAAGGTTGGATGTTGCGGGGGAGACCCAAACTAGGGGATAGTAATATGATAGTCGCTAATAAATCCAATAGTGAATTCAGGAGAAACTTCTTTACCCAGAGAGTGGTTAGAATGTGGAACTCGCTACTACAAGGAGTAGTTGAGGTAAATAGCAAAGGTGCATTTAAGTGGAAGGTAGATAACCACTTGCGGGAGAAAGGAGTAGAAGGTTATTCTGATAGGGTGAGATGAAGAGCGGTGGAAGGAGGCCCGTGTGGAGCATAATCGGTGGTATAGACCAGTTGGGTTGAATGGTCTGTTTCTGTGCTGTACATTCTATGTACTGTATATACAGGAAACTTTGTGCTATCCGGCACCGACGGGACCGAGCTGTTGCCGTTCCCTCAAAACTGCCGGACACACCAGCGTTAATGTTGAAGCATACGGAGCTTTTCATCTCCGTATCTGACAACAAACACTGTTGCTTAGCAACAGCTTCTAAACAGTCGGCCCGTACCTTGGAAGCGTCTCTGTAGCTTAGCAACAGCTTCAGAGAGACTTTCCAGAGCCTGACTGTTGGAAAAAAAAGCCACGAGAAGAAAAAAAACTGAACAAAACGGCTCCTGATTTTTGCCGGTGGCTCGAGCTTGCCGGACACTTAGCCTCCGGATAACACAAAGTTTCCTGTAGGTGGATAATGGGCAGGTACTCTAAACGGCAGGATGTGACTAGTGGTGTCCTGCAAGGATCTGTGTTGGGGCCTCAACTATTCACCCTATTTATTAATGACTTAGATGATGGGATAGAAAGCCACATATCCAAGTTTGCCGATGACACAAAGATAGGCGGTATCGTAAGCAGTGTAGATGGAAGCATAAAATTACAAAGATATTAATAGATTAAACGAATGGGCAAAACTATTGCAAATGGATTTCAATGTAGGCAAATGCGAGGTCATCCACTTTGCACCTAAAAACAATAGAACAGAGTACTTTCTAAATGATGAACAGCTAGAAACATTGGAAGTCCAAAGTGACTTGGGGGGTCCATGTACATAGACCATTAAAATATCATGACAGGTACAGAAAATAATCAAAAAGACAAATGGAATGCTGGCCTTTATATCTAGAGGACTAGAATACAAGCGGGTAGAAGTCATGCTGCAGCTATACAAAGCCCTGGTTAGACCACACCTGGAGTACTGTGAGCAGTTCTGGGCACCACACCTTAGGAAGGATATACAGCGTAGATTTACCAGAATGATAGCTGGACTCCAAGGGTTAAACTATGCGACGATTACAGAAACTAGGGTTTTATTCCCTGGAATTTAGAAGGTTAAGGGGTGATTTGATCTAAATTTTCAAGCTATTAAAGGGAACTGATAGGGTAGATAGAGAGAAACTATTTCCGCTGGTTGGGGATTCTAGGACTAGGGGGCCTAGTCTAAAATTAGAGCCAGGCCTTTCAGGAGTGAAATTAGGAAACACTTCTACACGCAAAGGGTGTTAGAAGTTTGGAACTCTCTTCTGCAAATGGCAGTTGACGTGAGGTCAATTGTTAATTTTAAATTGGAGACTGATAGATTTCTGTTATCCAAAGGTATTAAGGGATATGGGGCAAAGGCAGGTATACGAAGTTAGGTCACAGATCAGCCATGATCTAACTGAATAGCAGAACAGGCTCGAGGGCTAAATGGCCTCCTCCTATGTTAAGACAGTAGAGGAGTGCAAGCTAATTCAAAAAGATTTACCTATGATAGGGGAGTAGGCCACACAATGGAAAGTGGCATTTAACTTACATAAATGCATTTTGGTAGAGCCATCACAGAATATATATGCATCATTTGCAAGGAACAATACTGAAAGAGGCTGAGAGAGAAAACTATGTAGGTGTTATTGTGCACAGATCACTGAAGGTTCATGACTAATGTGGAGAAGCTGTAGCTAAAGCGAACAGGGTGCTCGGGTGTATTAATATTCAGTTCAAATCAAAGGACACCATTCTGTCATTATACAGGTCGCTGGTCAGATCGCATCTGCAGTACTTTGGTCCGTCCAGAGGAGAGCTACAAGAATGATTCCTAGCTTAGAGAATCTCAGCTACTCAGATAGACCAAGGTCCTTGGTCTATTTATTTTAGAATAGCGTAGACTTTGTAGCAATCTGATAGAGATCTATAAAAGAGTTAATGGGCAAAAGAGTTGATTATTCCAGTTTAACAGATTGGGGAGGACTGGGGACAGGAGTTATACTGTGTAAGAGTAGGAATAAACTAAATGTTAGGCGGATCTTTTCCCAGAGAGTAGTGAGCCTCTGGAATACATTGCCGGCTGGTAGGGTGGATACTGACTCTCTGCATTGCCTTCAAGAGGGATCGGACCCGTTCTTGACTGGAGCAGAGATCACATCATTTATAAATAACACTTGGATCGTGTGATCTCCTGGATTGGCTTTGATTGTCTGAGGGGGTCGGAGAGGAATTTTAGAGTACTTTTTCTCTTATTGGCCCTGTTTTTTTTCTTTTTTTGCCTCTCCCAGGAAAATCCATGGCTGCTGGTGAGGGAGGGCAGAGGGGCGGGGGCTGGTGGTAGGAAGTGTCCTTTAAGATGCTCCTGTTCCCATGTTCCTATAAACAGCGCACAAGGAGTCCAGGACCCTGTATAACTGTTTAGTACATCGAAATGCTAATTTAATCAGTACACAACTTCCAGTACAATCAGAGATGCGTCAGTCAAATATTTGTGTGTCTGAGACTTTAAGGCAAAGTTTTAGGAAACAGCAAAATCAAGTACAATATGTTCCCATCATTGCCATCCCTACATCCCCATTTGGGATTCTTGTAGGATTCGCAAAATTGGATTTCATATTAATGAGGGTCAAATGGCAGAAGAGGCCGTGATTTTAAAGACTGTTTTTAAAAGAAGCCCAGAAAAAGGGGCATACAAAATGGCCGCCATACCGTGTGACCAACTTATTGGGACACTTTAAAATGGTTCCTGCGCAACCTCAGACAGATTTGTGGATTCAATCCACAGTAAGTTCTGGAAGCCGTTCCTGAGAGAACGAAACCAGACCCACAGGCATGCATATGGATTAGATGCAGATCCACTCAAGATCGGCCTGGAGACAGAGGCCATCAAGATGCTGCCCCAGACAAAAGGGGACAATTTCATATTCATGAGAACAGCACCCAGGACTAGATAACGAGACCAGCAGGACATTCAAAACAATTAAAGCCATTTCTAACCAGAGATGGGCCTGTTACCAGCCGCTTAAAATGATTTTAAATATAACTGCCCCACTGTGCTCAAAGCCCGCCAAAGTTAAAACAAAGACTAACCTGATTTTGGGCGGGAAGTGAGGCCTCGGGAAGAAAGGTATAACTGAAGAGACCTTTCAGCAGTTGAAGCACGGAGCGCAGCACCCCGGACACGCAGCTTGAGGAGGAAGAAACAGCTTGGAAGAAGATGCTGGAGGAAGCTTGAATCAGCAAGCTCGGACGGTCACAAAGAGAGCTGAGAAAAAGGACAGTTTAAAATCGGACAGTCGTTGCAGCCCCAGCAGCCTGTCCAGCTTTTGAGCTGGGCAAAGAGGAGCTGGCTTGGGGAAAGATCAGCGGACTCTGCTCCACCATTGGAGAAATCAGAAGGACAGTTCTGACTGTATAAAGAGTCATTTCGGAACCAGCGTCCCGCCCCGGGGAAGACCATCGGGAGATCATCAACCATCCCCGGGCCGTAGCTGAAGGTAGAAGGGGCCACACCAGCCCAAGGCTCCCCTGACCAGGGTCGAGCCGACGATCCTCGACCTCGCCGACATCCAGGCCTGCCGGTGTCCAGCCACCCCCAACCCCCACCTCAGGAGAGAGGTGTGGCGCAGTTCGCAGGGGCTCCACGATCCACGTGGAGATGAAACGCCTGAAAGGACCAAACACAGACTCGATTTCAAAACCTTGCACTTCCTAGTGGGATTGGTGAGCATGCTTCTGGCCCTTCACAATCAGATCTAGATAGGTTTAATAAGGGGGTGGATTTAAGGGTACAATTAACATGAGTTGTTGTCCCTCGATGTTCCGTGTGTTTCCTTATTTCATGATGATCCTCGTAGAGTATAAGATGCCTGTATTTGCTTTAGTTAGAACTGTGTCGTTATGATTTGTTTGTGTGTTTTTCCCTCCCATGTACTCCCTTATCTGCTAGCATTTGATTTGATCATTTTCCTTATGCAATAAAATGTCATTTTGTTTCATCAAACTTGGTCTACAAGAGTTTTCTCTGCATTGCAGTTCCTGCACCTAAGTCCAGAGTACAGAATCTAAGGGGCGAGTGGGTCGAACCACTCAAGGTTTTACTGTGCAAGAGAGAGAGGCCTCTAGAGAGAGAAACCTCTCGAGGAAAACCCCTTACATTCTCTCAACCCTCAGGATTAATATTAATTAAACAGCTCCAGCACTGTACCTGGTTTAATGACTCTGTAGATCTCTTTGCTACCAGCTCGTAGGTTAGGCCAGATGTTGTGGTGTATGTAACCTGTTCCACCTTACGAGAACTACCTTAAGAGATGTACTACTTTCTCTTGGCTGCTGTATACTGTAATACTGGTGGTGACCACACCGGTATATAAACGTTGTGTAGGGATTTGCTGGGCAGTTCAGCCCTGACCTCCGAATAGTAAAGACCTGTTAAAAGTTATTCTTGTGGTCTGTGTCCAGTGATTTATAATAAGCATAACTGGGACACACAGACTCAACAGTGGCGACGAGTCCGATCTTACCCTGCGGCAGTTTTACATCCAAGGCAGCTTCGTCCTCAGAACGGGCGTCGAGAAGAGGCATCCGCCCTCATCATCCTGCTGAGCACCATCGCACGGGAGGCATCGAGAACCCGGGTTAAAAAGAAAAATTCTGACCACGAAGCCCTCCATCAGCGACAGGCAGTGATCATCCCTTCTACCACGGTGGTGGGTAAACCGATCAGCGACACGAGCAGAAAGTCGGCCGCGTTGACTGTGGAGTGGGGGAGGGAAAACGGAGGAAAAAGGGCGGAGAACTCGACCACGGCCGGTGAAAAGGGCCGGGCTGCAATCGAGGCCGAGAGGCGCAGCGACTGGGGCAGCTTAAGGCACGAGAGCCGCGGAGAACTCAAACGCAGCCGGTGTAAAGGACCGGGCTGCATGCGGGGGTGAGAGGCGCAACAGCAGGGGAAGCGTGAATGCCCACGGGAACCGCGGGGGAGTAAAAGCAGCGTCGGGGAATTGAGAACCGCTGGGGAGGCGAGAACGGCAGCAGCACGGCAATCGACATTGCAGCCAGCGGGGGAAGAAGGCAAACGCGGGAATCCGCCATTGTAGTCGGCGGGGGAAGAAGACAAGCGCGGGAAAGACCGCCAAGCACGGGAAGCCGCCATTTTAGTAGGCGGGGGAAGAAGACAAGCGCGGGAAGCCGCCATTTTGAGAAAAAGAAAAATTAAAAAACTTGCAAGGATGCCTAAACATGGGAACATTAATACCTTTGATAGCGATATCGAAGATTGGACCACGTATGTAGAACGCATGGAAGTTTATTGTAAAGCAAATAAGGTACCAGATGATGAGAAAGCACTAACCTTATTAAGCTCAATGGGTGCGAAGACATACGGGCTATTGAAGCACCTTCTATCACCAGATAAACCGGCGGACCAGACTTTCGCGAATATTGTTACTGTCCTGAAAAATCATTTAAACCCCACGCCGCTGATGATAGCGGAATGATTTAAATTTTACAGAAGAACGCAGCTGAAAGACGAAAGCAACGCTGAATTTTTAATTGAACTGCGTAAGCTATCAAAGTACTGTCAGTTTGGAACAGGACTAGCAGATGCGCTGAGAGATAAATTTGTGTGTGGATTGTTAAAAGAAGGAACACAAAAGCGACTGCTTGAGGAGAATGATCTTACGCTTGATAAAGCTGTCGCTATTGCAGCATCGCACGAAGCCGCAGCGAGAGGCACTGCGGAAATGCAGCTACAGTCACCGGAACTCAGCACCAATCAAATGGTCTTGTTATCGTTGTGGAAAGACAACGCACGATCAGAACCAGTGCTGGTTCAAAAATCAGGAATGCAGAAAATGTGGCAGGCTTGGTCACATAGCTAAAGTATGCCGGTCAGGAAAGAAGACCAGCAACAAAAAGTCACCGCAGGAAAAGTACAGAAAGGTACACAAGGTGACAGAGAACAGTTCGAACGAACAGAAGTCAAATTCAGACTCCAGCAGTAATGAACTGGGTAGTCTAAGAGTACACAATGTTGGTAATGAAGCAGACCTCCAAACAATCTGGGTCACACTTCAGATAGCAGGAGTCCAAGTGAAGATGGAATTGGACACTGGATCGGCATTGACGGTCATGAATAAGCAAGATTACAAAAGGTTATTCCCACATATTCCCCTACGGGATACGGAGATTGTATTGAAAACATACACGGGGCAAAGAATATACCCCATCGGGAAGATAGAGGTAAAGGTGGTCCACAAGGGCAAAGAAAGCCGAGGAATGGACTTATATGTGCTACCTGAGGGAGGTCCACCACTACTGGGACGGGAGTGGATTAGGAAAATAAATATAGACTGGCATTCCTTAAAAGCACTAACGGTAGATTCCGGTACAAAAGATGTCAAACCTAAACGATTGTCCAGAATATTGGACGATGCTAAAGAGGTGTTCCAACAGGGACTGGGAACACTGAGAGGAATTACAGCAAACATCAAGGTTGAAGAACATGCAAACCCGAAATTTTTCAAAGCCAGACCGGTACCTTATGCGATACGACCTGCTGTGGAAGCTGAGCTGGAAGGGCTAGAACGTTCAGGAGTACTGTCTAAGGTAGACTGGAGTGAGTGGGCCACGCCCATTGTTCCCGTCATGAAGCGTTCATCGAGCAACAAGCCGGGGGAACCGGGGAAGGTTCGCATCTGTGGAGATTTCAAGATCACTGTTAATCCGGTGCTTCACACGGTGCAGTATCCGCTTCCGCGGATTGAGGATATCTTCGCTTCGTTGTCTGGCGGGAAACACTTCACCAAGATAGACCTGGCGCAGGCGTACTTACAGATGGAAGTTGAGGAAGAGTCACGCCAGTATCTCACGATCAACATGCATAGAGGCTGGTACCGGTATAATAGACTGGTTTTTGGAGTGGCATCGGCTCCAGCAATTTGGCAGAGGGCCATGGAGCAGGTATTACAGGGAATTCCAGGCACACAATGTTACCTGGACGATATTCTGATTACAGGAGATGATGACGAGTAACACCTTGCAAATTTGGAACTGGTGCTCACCAGATTGAAAGAATATGGACTTCGAGTTAATCGCCAGAAATGTGACTTCTTTCAGAAGCGGATCTCGTACTGTGGTCATGTCATTGACCAGGAGGGGCTTCATAAGTCTCCTGACAAGATCGAAGCTGTTGTGAAGGCTCCCGCTCCGGATAATGTATCCCAGTTGAGGTCGTTCCTAGGGTTGATTAACTATTACCATAAGTTTCTGCCAAATCTATCCACGGTGCTGCACCCGCTGAATGCTCTTTTGCAGAAGGGAGTACCATGGAAGTGAAGCGAGGACTGTAAGAGGGCCTTTCGCAAAAGCAAGGCATTGATCACCTCAGAGGAAGTGTTGGCTCACTTCAACCCAACGCTGCCTATTCGTTTGGCTTGTGATGCTTCTGCATATGGTATTGGGGCAGTACTCTCACACAAGTTGCCAAATGGCCTGGAGAGGCCAGTTGCGTTCGCATCCAGATCATTGACCTCCGCTGAGCGCAACTATGCTCAGATAGATAGGGAGGCTCTCAGCCTTGTGTGGGGAGTAAAGAAGTTTAATCATTACCTGCAGGGCCAAAAGTTTACGCTTCTGACAGACCACCAGCCGTTGGTATCCATTTTTAACCCTAAGAAGGGTGTTTCGGCGATGACAGCACAGAGACTCCAGAGATGGTCCCTTTTCCTAGGGGCACATCAATATCAGATCGAATTCAAAGGTACAAAGCAGCATGGTAATGCTGATGGTCTGTCGCGCCTGCCACTACCTACAGAGGAGGAGGCACCGACGGTTGACCCTGTTGAGTTATTTCACTCGACCATCATCGAATGTTTACCAGTCACCAATGCAAGTATTGAAAGAGAAACCAGGAACGACCCGACACTGTCCAGGGTCTACGAAGTGACAGTGAAGGGATGGCCAACACATGGTGATCCACTGTTACCGGCATTCTCAGCAAGACGAGAACAGCTGTCCGTCTGTCAAGGAACATTGATGTATGGAACAAGGGTGATTATTCCTCCTAAGTTAAGAGAGAGAGTTCTAAAGGAACTGCATGAAGGTCATCTGGGGGGAGTCAAGATGAAAAGCCTTGCTAGGGCTTATGTGTGGTGGCCGGGTATCGACCAACAGATAGAGGATCTGACGAAAAGCTGCTCAGGGTGCCAAAAAGTGCAAAATGCACCTCCGATTGCACCGCTGCATCCATGGGAATGGCCTTCAACCCCATGGCAACGTGTACATATTGACTTTGCTGGTTCATTCATGGACTCCATGTTTTTAATTGCGGTGGACGCACATTCTAAATGGCCAGAAGTGATTAAGATGACTACCACTACCTCGGAAAAGACGATTGCGGTGCTAAGAACGATATTTGCAAGAAATGGATTGCCAGAACAAATATGTTCAGACAACGGACCGCAGTTCGTGTCAGAAGAATTCCAGAAATTCATGAAGAAGAATGGGGTGAAACATTATACCTCTGCCCCATATCATCCGGCTACAAACGGGTTGGCCGAAAGATTTGTACAAACGTTCAAAAAAGCAATAAAGGCCATGAGCGAAGATCAGATCCCACTACAACACAAGGTGGACAAATTCCTACTGGCATATTGAAACGCCACTCATGCAGTGACAAACCAAAGTCCTGACATGATGTTCTATAACAGGAGGTTGCGGTCCAGGTTGGACTTGTTAAAACCAAATGTGCGGAGGGAAGTTGAAAACAAACAGTTCCAGCATATAAATAACAAGACCACTCGGAGTTTCGAAATAGGACAACCAGTGTTAGCCCGGGACTATAAAAACGAGAAATGGCAATCTGGAACAATTCGGGCCAGACAAGGACCCCTGATGTACACGGTAGATATTGGTGAAAATGTAATACGGCGTCATGCTGACCAACTGGTAGAATCGAGAACAAGGGTCGAACCCATGGTTACGGCAGAGACAACCGTGGAAGAAGTTAGTGAACCTGAAGCATCTACCTCAGAAGTGAATGTACCTGATGATGATGTCCAATCCATAAGAGACCAACCAGATGAGTCACCCCAGCAACGAGAATCAGAGACCCCTGAAAGGCGTTATCCAACTCGAATCAGGAGGCCTCCTCAGAGACTGAATCTTTGAACTGTTTTGCATGAAGTTATATATATATATATGTTATTATGTTATGTTAAATGGGGATATAACTGTTAAGCTAAAAAGGGAGGATTGTGGTGTATGTAACCTGTTCCACCTTAAGAGAACTACCTTAAGAGATGTACTACTTTCTCTTGGCTGCTGTATACTGTAATACCGGTGGTGACCACACTGGTATATAAGTGTTGTGCAAGGATTTGCTGGGCAGTTCAGCCCTGACCTCCGAATAGTAAAGACCTGTTAAAAGTTATTCTTGTGGTCTGTGTCCAGTGATTTATAATAAGCATAACTGGGACACACAGACTCAACAGATGTAGTAACAGTTGCAGTGATACACTCTGTCCACCACACTGTCTCCCAGAGGGATCTGCTCCACACTGCCCAGAAACAGTGTCACCTTCCCTGCCTGAATGTCCTCCTGCAGCCTCCTGCTGGCTTCATACAGTTTCCCTATGGGTTGTGTGAGGCATTTGGCAGCTTCCAGCAACCCCAGGCCTGGTCCAAAGCCCACTTCCAGCACCACACTGTCAGGCTGATTGTCACACAGTTTGACAGTATTCGTCTCCAAGAAGAATCTGTGCTTCTTCTCCAAGAACCTTTTCACCAACCATCCCAATAGGCCCTCCGTCGGTTTCCCCAGCTGCTGCGTGAGGTATTCAAGAAACCGATACACACTTCAACGGTTCAAAAATGCTCCTTCAGCTGTTGCACAACTATGAGCTGTGGCCCGCCCCCTGTTGGCCAAACAGAAGGAAACTGACGCCTCGCTGTTGCTGCATCTCACCATCAACAAATCACATTCTCACTATTTGCATTCTTGTTCATGGACTAGCCAGGCCGTAACACGAGAAAGAGGGAAACCCAAATCCCAAACCTCTAATGCTCTGCCGAAGGAGGCCAGAGAGGATATCGGAGAGGGTGGGAGGGCAGTGCCAGCGGCAGGTTTTGTGCCCAGAGACACCAACACTCACCCTCCAACATCAGCCCAGACACACCATCACTCACCCTCGAACATCAGCCCAGACACACCATCACTCACCCTCGAACATCAGCCCAGACACACCATCACTCACCCTCCAACATCAGCCCAGAGACACCATCAGTCACCCTCCAACATCAGCCCAGAGACACCATCACTCACCCTCGAACATCAGCCCAGACACACCATCACTCACCCTCCAACATCAGCCCAGAGACACCATCACTCACCCTCCAACATCAGCCCAGAGACACCATCACGCACCCTCGAACATCAGCCCAGACACACCATCACTCACCCTCGAACATCAGCCCAGAGACACCATCACTCACCCTCGAACATCAGCTCAGACACACCATCACTCACCCTCCAACATCAACCCAGACACACCATCACTCACCCACCAACATCAGCCCAGAGACACCATCACTCACCCTCGAACATCAGCTCAGACACACCATCACTTACCCTCCAACATCTGCCCAGACACACCATCACTCACCCTCCAAAATCAACCCAGACACACCATCACTCACCCTCGAACCTCAGCCCAGACACACACCATCACTCACTCTCCAACATCAGGCTGAGGCTGGTGTCGGGAGCAGTTATACCGGAGACCCAGTGAGTATTTAAACTCGCTTTTGCGGGCTTTCTTTGCAGAGGCTGGTGTCGGGAGCAGTGAGACTGGAAGCCCAGTGAGTATTTAAACTCACTTTCGCGGGCTTTCTTTGCAGAGACTGGTGTCGGGAGCAGTGAGACCGGAGACCCAGTGAGTATTTAAACTCACTTTTGCGGGCTTTCTTTGCAGAGACTGGTGTCGGGAGCAGTGAGACCGGAGACCCAGTGAGTATTTAAACTCACATTTGCGGGCTTTCTTACCAATCTCAGACCAGCGGCGGCGTTCCAGAGCCACGTAACGATTCAAAACGTGACGCGGGCAGGAGGGAGCAGCTGATTGGGTGAGTATGGCCAGGGAGTATTTATACTACTCTATAGTTTGACAGTTAAGTTTCATAGTGATGTGCCTTCAATAACCACAAAACTAGAAGTTATAGACTTTAACAAGTTGGCTTTTAATCACTAAGATCAGAGCTAACATCTCAACACACCGACTGGCTCACAGGAATGAGTCATACAGATCCTGAGATCTTTAAGTAAGAGAAGTCAGGGGCGGAGCCAAGAGCCAAGACCTGGAACCTTCCAGGTTAGTCAGGAAAGAGGAAGTGAAACTATACACCGTGTGGGGGAGGGTAATATACATGAGTGCAAAATGAATACAGGCAAGACAAACAGATTTCATTACACATAGTTTATAAAGTTTAGAAGGTCTTAATTTTTTTGTGGTTATAGTTTCTATATAGGCAAAAAGGAAAGGGAGGTGGGGTAGCATTACTGGTTAAAGAAGGGATTAACACAATTGTAAGGAAGGATATTAGCTCTGATGATGTGGAATCTGTATGGGTAGAATTGAGAAATACCAAGGGGCAGAAAATGTTAGTGGCAGTTTTATATAGACGTCCAAACAGTAAGGCGAAGGTTGGGGATGGCATTAAAAGGGAAATTAAAGAAGCGTGCAATAAGGGCACAGCAGTCATCATGGGTGACTTTAATCTACATATAGATTGGGCTAACCAAATTAGTAACAATACTGTGGAGGAGGAATTCCTGGAGTGTTTACAGGATGGTTTCCTGGACCAATATGTCGAGGAACCAACCAGAGATCAGGCCATCTTAGACTGGGTATTACGTAACGAGAAAGGATTAATTAGCAATCTTGTTGTACGAGGCCCCTTGGGTCGGAGCGATCATAATATGATCGAATTCTTCATTAAGATGGAGAATGAAGTAGTTGACTCAGAGACGAGGGTCCTGAATTTAAATAAAGGAAACTACGATGGTCTGAGGCGTGAGTTGGGTAGGATTGATTGGGGAATGTCACTCAAAGGGTTGATGGTGGATAGGCAATGACAAACATTTAAAGATCGCATGGATGAACTACAGAAAATGTTCATCCCAGTTTGGCACAAAAATAAAACAAAAAAGGTGACTGAACCGTGGCTAACAAGGGAAATTAGGGATAGCATAAGATCCAAGCAAAGGACATATAAATTGGCCAGAAAAAGCAATAATCCTGAGGATTGGGAGCAATTTAGGATTGAACAAAGGAGGACAAAGGGATTAATTAAGAAGGGGAAAATAGAATATGAGAGTAAGCTTTCAGGGAACATAAAAACTGACTGTAAAAGCTTTTATAGATATGTGAAGAGAAAAAGATTGGTGAAGTCAAGCGTAGGTCTCTTGCAGTCAGAATCAGGGGAAATTATAATGGGGAACAAAGAAATGGCTGACCAACTAAATACATATTTTGGTTCTGTCTTCACAAAGGAGGACACAAATAACCTCCCAGAGATGCTGGGGAACATAGGGTCTGATGAAAGGGAGGAACTGAAAGAAATCAGTATTTGTAGGGAAATGATGTTAGGGAAATTGATAGGATTGAAGGCCGATAAATCCCCAGGGCCTGATAATCTACATCCTAGGGTACTTAAGGAAGTGGCCCTAGAAATAGTAGATGCATTGCTGATCATCTTCCAACATTCGATGGAATCTGGAACAGTACCCATGGATTGGAGGGTAGCTAATCTTACCCCACTATTCAAAAAAGGTGGTAGAGAGAAAACGGAGAATTACAGACCGGTAAGCCTGACATCGGGGAAAATGCTAGAGTCCATTATAAAAGATGTAATAGCAGAGCACTTGAAAAACAGTGACAGGATCGGACAAAGTGGCACGGTGGCATAGTGGTTAGCACTGTTGCCTCACAGCGCCAGGGACCCGGGTTCGAATCCGGCCTCGGGCAACTGTCTGTGTGGAGTTTGCACATTCTTCCCGTGTTTGCGTGGGTTTCCTCCGGGTGCTCCGGTTTCCTCCCACAGTCCAAAGATGTGCGAGTTAGGGTGATTGGCTATGATAAATTGACCCTTAGTGTTAGGGGGATTAAATACGTGGGGTTACAGGGGATAGGGTGGGATATGTGTTGGTGTAGGGGTTACGGGGATCGGGTGGGATATGTGTCGGTGCAGGCTCGATGGGCCGAAATGGCCTCTATCTGCACTGTGGGGTTTCTGTGATTTCTGTGATTCTGTGAAAGTCAACATGGATTCACAAAAGGTAAATTGTGCTTGACTAATCTACTGGAATTTTTTGAGGATGTAACTGGTAAAATAGATAAGGGAGAACCAGTGGATGTGGTGTATCTGGACTGTCAGAAGGCCTTCGATAAGGTCCCGCATAAGAGATTAGCGTGTAAAGTTAAGGCACATGGGATAGGGGTCAAGGTATTGATTTGGCTAGAGAACTGGTTGGCAGACAGAAAGCAAAGAGTTGGAATAAATGGGTCCTTTTCCGAGTGGCAGGCAGTGACTAGTGGGGTACCGCAGGGATCGGTCCTTGGACCCTAGCTATTCACAATATATATTAATGATCTAGACAAGGGAACTAGATGTAATAGCTCCAAATTTGCAGACGACACAAAGCTGGGTGGGCGTGTGTGCAGTGAGGAGGATGTCGAGAAACTCCAGGATGATTTGGACATGTTGGGTGATTGGGCAGAAACATGGCAGATGCATTATAACGTGGATAAATGTGAGGTTGTCCACTTTGGTGGCAAAAACAGGAAGGCAGATCATTATCTAAATGGCAATAGATTGGGAGAAGGGGAAGTGCAACAAGACCTGGGTGTCCTTGTGCACCAGTCGCTGAAGGTAAGCATGCAGGTGCAGCAGGCGGTTAAGAAGGCAAATGGTATGTTGGCCTTCGTAGCGAGAGGGTTTGAGTACAGGAACAAGGATGTCTTGCTGCAGTTGTACAGGGCCTTGGTGAGACCACATCTTGAGTATTGTGTGCTGTTTTGGTCGCCTTATCTGAGGAAGGATGTTCTTGCCATGGAAGGAGTTCAGCGAAGATTCACCAGGCTGATACCTGGGATGGCAGGAATGACGTATGAGGAGAGATTGGGTCGATTGGGCTTGTACTCGCTGGAGTTTAGAAGAATGAGAGGTGATCTCATTGAAACTTATAAAATTCTGACAGGACTGGACAGACTAGATGCAGGAAGGATGTTCCCAATGGTCGGGGAGTCCAGAACCAGGGGACACAGTCTAAGGATAAAGGGTAGGCCATTTAGGACAGAAATGAGGAGGAACTTCTTCACCCAGAGAGTGGTGAAGCTGTGGAACTCTCTACCACAGAAGGCGGTGGAGGCCAGTTCATTAAATATATTCAAGCAGGAGTTGGATATATTTCTTAAGGCTAAAGGGATCAAGGGGTATGGGGAGAAAGCAGGGACCGGGTACTGAATTTGGATGATCAGCCATGATCGCATTGAATGGCGGAGCAGGCTCGAGGGGCCGAATGGCCTACTCCTGCTTCTATCTTCTATGTTTCTATGTTTCTAGTGCTAGTAACCAAGGGCCCTTGAGTATATCATTTAATTGTAGTGTAATTGGTGGTATTGATTTGATTTAAGTTAATTTAAATTAATTGAACGGTAAGTCATGGCAGGACAGCTCGGTGCCGTGGTATGCTCCTCCTGCACTATGTGGGAAATCAGGGACACTTCCTGTGTCTCTGACAACCATGTGTTTGGGAAGTTAATCCAGCTGCAGCTACTGGCAGACTGCATTGCGGCGCTGGAGCTGCGAATGGATACATACTGGAGCATTTGCGATGCTGAGGACGTCGTGGATAGCACGTTTAAGGAGTTGGTCACACCGCAGGTAAAGGCTGCACAGGTAGGAAGGGAATGGGTGACTGCCAGGCAGTGTAGTAGGTGCAGGCAGGTAGTGAAGGGGTCCCCTGTGGCCAAGTCCCTCTCAAACAGATATACCGCTTTGGATATTGTTGGGGGGGGGATGGCTTATCGGGGGAAGACAGCAGCAGCCAACTTCCTGGCACCGTGGGTGGTTCTGCTGCACAGGACAGGAGGAAAAAGAGTGGGAGAGCTATAGTAATAGGGGATTCTATTGTAAGGGGAATAGATAGGCGTTTCTGTGGCCGCAAACGAGACTCCAGGACGGTATGTTGCCTCCCTGGTGCAAGGGTCAAGGATGTCTCGGAGCGGCTGCAAAGCATTCTGGAGGGGGAGGGTGAGCAGCCAGTTGTCGTGGTGCATATAGGTACCAATGATATAGGTGAAAACCGGGATGAGGTCCTAAAAGCTGAATATAGGGAGTTAGGAGGTAAATTTAAAAATAGGACCTCAAAGGTAGTAATCTCAGGATTGCTACCAGTGCCACGTGCTAGTCAGAGTAGAAATAGAAGGATATTTCAGATGAATACATGACTAGAGGAATGGTGCAAGGGGGAGTGATTCAAATTCCTGGGACATTGGAACCGGTTCTGGGGGAGGTGGGACCAGTAGAAATTGGACGGTTTGCACCTGGGCAGGACCAGGACCGATGTCCTAGGGGGAGTGTTTGCTAGTGCTGTTGGGGAGAGTTTAAACTAAAATGGCAGGGGGTTGGGAACCTGTGCAGGGAGACAGAGGAATGGGAAACAAGGATAGAAGCAAAAGACAGGAAGGAGAAAAGCAAAAGTGGCAGGCAGAGAAGTCAAGGGTTTAAATCAAACATGGCCACAGTAAATAATAGTTCTAAAAGGTCTAAGAGTGTTAAAAAAACAAGCCTGAAGGCTTTGTGTCTTAATGCGAGGAGCATTCGTAATTAGGTGGATGAATTAGCTGTGCAAATAGATGTAAATGGATATGATATGATTGGGATTATGGAAACATGGCTCCAGGGTGACCAAGGCTGGGAACTCAACATCCAGGGGTATTCAATATTCAGGAAATACAGGCAAAAAGGAAAAGGCGGTGGGGTAGCATTGCTGGTTAAAGAGATTAACACAATAGTAAGGAAGGATATTAGCTCTGATGATGTGGAATCTGTATGGGTAGAGCTGAGAAATACCAAGGGGCAGAAAACATTAGTGGGAGTTGGATACAGACTTCCAAACAGTAATGTCGAGGTTGGGGATGACATTAAATGGGAAATTAGAGACACGTGCAATAAGGGCACAGCAGTTATCATTGGTGACTTCAATCTACATATAGATTGGGCTAACCAAATTAGCAACAACACTGTGAAGGAGGAATTCCTGGACCAATATGTCGAGGAACCAACTAGAGATCAGGCCAACTTAGACTGGGTATTATGCAATGAGAAAGGATTAATTAGCAATCTTGGTGTGCGAGGCCCCTTGGGGCGGAGCGATCATAATATGATAGAACTCTTCATTAAGATGGAGAGTGAAGTATTTGACTCAGAGGCTAGGGTCCTGAATTTAAATAAAGGAAACTACGATGGTATGAGGCGCGAATTGGGTAGGATGGATTGGGGAATGTTACTTAAAGGGTTGATGGTGGATAGGCAATGGCAAACATTTAAAGATCGTATGGATGAACTACAGAATTTGTTCATCCCTGTTTGGCATAAAAATAAAACAAAAAGGGTGACTCAACCGTGGCTAAATTAGGGATAGCATAAGATCCAAGGAGAGGACATATAAATTGGCCAGAAAAAGCAGCAAACCTGAGGATTGGGAGCAGTTTAGGATTCAGCAAAGGAGGACAAAGCGATTAATTAAGAGGGGGAAAATAGAGTATGAGAGTAACTTGCAGGCAACATAAAAACTGACTGTAAAAGCTTCTATAGATATGTGAAGAGAAAAAGATTGGTGAAGTCAAATGTAGGTCCCTTGCAGTCAGAATCAGGGGAATTTATAATGGGGAACAAAGAAATGGCTGACCAATTAAATAAATACTTTGGTTCTGTCTTCACAAAGGAGGACACAAATAACTTGCCAGAGATGTCGGGGAATATAGGGTCTAATGAGAGGGAGGAACTGAATGAAATCAGTATTTGTAGGGAAATGGTGTTAAGGAAATTGACAGGATTGAAGGCCAATAAATCCCCAGGGCCTGATAATCTACATCCTAGGGTACTTAAGGAAGTGGCCCGAGAAATAGTTGATGCATTGCTGGTCATCTTCCAAAATTCTTTAGATTCTGGAACAGTTCCCATGGATTGGAGGGTAGCTAATGTTACCCCACTATTCAAAAAAGGTGGTAGAGAGAAAATGGGGAATTATAGACCGGTAAGCCTGACATTGGTAGTGGAGAAAATGCTAGAGTCCATTATAAAAGATGTAATAGCAGAGCACTTGGAAAACAGTGACAGGATCGGACAAAGTCAACATGGGTTTACAAAAGGTAAATCGTGCTTGACTAATCTACTGGAATTTTTTGAGAATGTAAGTGGTAGAATAGATAAGGGAGAATCAGTGGATGTGGTGTATTTGGACTTTCCAAAGGCTTTCGATAAGGTCCCGCAAAAGAGATTAGCGTGTAAAGTTAAAGCACATGGGATTGATGGGCAAGGTAATGACTTGGATAGAGAACTGGCTGGCAGACAGGAAGCAAAGAGTTGGAATAAACGGCTCTTTTTCCGAGTGGCAGGCAGTGACTAGTGGGGTACCGCAGGGATCAGTCCTAGGACCCCAGCTATTCACAATATATATTAATGATCTAGACGAGGGAACTAGATGTAATATCTCCAAGTTTGCAGACGACACAAAGCTGGGTGGGCATGTGTGCTGTGAGGAGTATGCCGAGAAACTCCAGTATGATTTGGACAGGTTGGGTGATTGGGCAGATGTATGGCAGATGCAGTATAACGTGGATAAATGCGAGGTTATCCACTTTGGTGGCAAAAACAGGAAGGCAGATTATTATCTGAACGGCAATAGATTGGGAGAAGGGGAAGTGCAACGAGACCTGGATGTCCTTGTGCACCAGTCGCTGAAGGAAAGCATGCAGGTGCAGCAGGCGGTTAAGAAGGCAATGGTATGTTGGCCTTCGTAGCAAGAGGATTGAAGTACAGGAACAAGGATGTCTTGCTGCAGTTGTACAGGGCCTTGGTGAGACCACACCTTGTGTGCAGTTTTGGTCGCCTTATCTGAGGAAGGATGTTCTTGCCATGGAGGGAGTGCAGCGAAGATTCACCAGACTCATACCTGGGATGGCAGGAATGACGTATGAGGAGAGATTGGGTCGATTGGGCTTATACTCGCTGGAGTTTAGAAGAATGAGAGGGGATCTCATTGAAACTTATAAAATTCTAACAGGACTAGACAGACTAGATGCAGGAAGGATGTTCCCGATGGCGGGGGAGTCCAGAACCAAGGGTCACAGTCTAAAGATAAGGGGTAAGCCATTTAGGACAGAGATGAGGAGGAATTTCTTCACCCAGAGAGTGGTGAACCTGTGGAATTCTCTACCACAGAAGGCAGTTGAGGCCAATTCATTAAATATATTCAAGAAGAAGTTAGATATATTTCTTAAGGCTAAAGGAATTAAGGGATATGGGGAGAAGGCAGGGACAGAGTACTGAGTTTGGATGATCAGCCATGATCTCATTGAATGGCGGAGCAGGCTCGAGGGGCCGAATGGCCTACTCCTGCTCCTATCTTCTATGTTTCTATCAGCCCAGAGACACCATCACTCACCTTCCAACATCAGCCCAGACACACCATCACTCACCCTCCAACATCAGCCCAGACACACCATCACTCACCCTCCAACATCAGCCCAGAGACACCATTATTCACTCTCGAACATCAGCCCAGACACACCATCACTCACCCTCGAACATCAGCCCAGACCCACAATCACTCACCCTCCAACATCAGCCCAGACACACCATCACTCACCCTCCAACATCAGCCCAGACACACCATCACTCACCCTCCAACATCAGCCCAGACACACCATCACTCACCCTCCAACATCAGCCCAGACACACCACCACTCACCCTCTAACATCAGCCCAGAAATACTCACTATTTATCATTTCTGATTGGTGCATTTCCTCCCTGTTGAGTTGTGACTTGTTGCTGTGTTGTGAGAATAAAATTGTTGCGATGAGTGAAGTGTGATTATTAGGACAGGTTTAGGCTCGGCTGTGATGCCCCATGGAGATGAATAGTCTGATGACACAAACTGACTGGATTTACACATGCAGAATGGTCGCCAGCGATAGAGCCATATATCAGCTCTTCGGGGGTGGGTGGCTGAGGAGTTGGCGGGGGGGTGGGCGGGGGAAAAGGGAAGAAAATTCTTAAAAAATTACAATTGCAGGAAAAAGCTGAGGGAAAAAGTGAGTAAGCAGACTTGGAGAAGGGTAAACACCTCAGGTTGAAAGTAACTGGACTCATAAATTTTACATTTGGAAACTCACGCGAACCGACTGTGCGCACAGTGCAGGAAAATCACTGAGGCTGAATAGAGTACAAGAGGGCAAGATAAAGGGAGCAGTGATCAGGTGACAGCAAGCTTGGGTTTTCAGTAGCACTAGGAGAGCGCTTGTGGCACTGCTCATGGTTATTCTCTTTGCTATGTCTTCTGTCCCTCCCTGCTCTCTTACCATCACCTTTCCTCTTGTGCTGGTGTCCCCTACATCGCCAGTGTTGGTCTATCTGCCTGATGTGCCTCTTCCTGTGCTGATCTCTCTGTGCTGCAGCTTCATGACTCTCCTTAGTTCTGTCTTTATGATGTCTTCTGCTGATCCAGCTCCCCTCCGATCTTTTAGCCTCATGTCTGGCTTTCTCCCTCTTCTATCTCCTCGCCTATTTCTATCTGCCCCATCCTTCCGTCTGTCGGCCTCTTCCCCCATCTCTCCTAATCTCTCTTGCCACCTCTTCCCTATCGGTGTTTCTGGCACCATCAATCTCCTTGTGTCCACTGCCCTTTCCACTCTGGCCTGCTGACCTTATCGAATGCCTTCTGGAAATCTAAATACACCACATCCACTGGTTCACCTTTGTCAACCCTGCTCGTTACCTCCTCAAAGAACTCCAGCAAGTTTGTTAAACATGATTTCCCTTTCATAAAACCATGCTGACTCTGCTTGACTGCATTATGATTTTCTAAATGCCCTGCTACTGCTTCCTTAATGAAGGACTCCAGCATTTTCCCAATGACAGATGTTAGGCTAACTGGTCTATAGTTTCCTGCTTTCTGTCTCTCTCCTTTCTTAAATAAGGGTGTTACATTTGTGTTTACCAATCCGCTGGGACCTCTCCAGAGTCCAGGGAATTTTTGTATATTGCAACCAATGCATCCACTATCTCTGCAGCCACTTCTTTTAAGACCCTGGGATGTAGGCCATCTGGTCCAGGGGACTTGTCATCTTTTAGTCCCATTATTTTTCCAAGTACTATTTCCTTAGTGATAGTGATTGCCTTTAGTTCCCCCCTCCCTGTGGCCCCTTGATTATCCATTATTGGGATGTTGTTAGTGTCTTCTACCGTGAAGACAGATACAAAATATTTGTTCAGAGTCTCTGCCATTTCCCCATTCCCCATTATTAATTCCTCAGTCTCATCCTCTAAGGGACCAACATTTACTTTAGCTACCCTCTTCCTTTTTATATACCTGTAGAAGCTCTTACTATCTGTTTTAATGTTTCTTGCCAGTTTACTCTCATAATTCATCTTCTCTCTCTTTATTATTTTTTTAGTCATCCTTTGCTGGTTTTTAAAAATTTCCCAATCCTCTGGTCTCCCACCAATCTTGGCAACATTGTATGCCTTCGTTTTCAATTTGATACCATCCTTTACTTCCTTAGTTAGCCACGGATGGTGCTCCCTTCTCTTAAAATCTTTCTTTCTCACTGGAATATATTTTTATTGAGAGTTATGAAATATCTCCTTCAATGTCCGCCACTGCATTTCAACTGTCTTACCCTTTAATTTATTTTTCCAGTTCACTTTAGCCAATTCTGCCCTCATGCCACTGTAATTGCCTTTGTTTAAGATCAGGACACTGGTTTGAGATACAACTTTCTCACCCTCCAGCTGAATTTGAAATTCAACCATGCTGTGATCACTCTTTCCCAGGGGATCCTTTATTATGAGATCATTTATTAATTCTGTCTCATTACACAGTACCAGATCCAAGACAGCCTGCTCCCTGGTTGGTTCCATTACATACTGTTCTGGGAAACCATCCCGGATGCACTCTATGAACTCCTCCTCAAGGCTACCATGGCCAATTTGATTTGTCCAATCAATATGGAGATTAAAATCACCCATGATTATTACCGTACCTTTTTTACAGGCCTCCATTATTTGTTGATTTATACTCTGTCCAACAGTATTGCTACTGTTCGGGGGCCTGTCGACTACGCCCACCAGAGACTTTTTCCCCTTATTATTTTTTATCTCCACCCAAACCGATTCTACATCTTGATCTTCTGAGCCAATATCACTTCTCACCACTGCACTGATCCCATCCTTTACCAACAAAGCCACCCCACCTCCCTTTCCTTTCTGTCTATCCTTCCGAATTGTCAAATACCCTGGAATATTCAGTTCCCAGCCACGATCACCTTGCAACCACGTCTCTGTAATGGCGATCAGATCACACCCATTTGTATCTATTTGTGCCGTCAACTCATCTATCTTGTCACGAATGCTGCATGCAATATCTTAATATAGAGCTTTTAACTTTGTCTTTTTACCATTCCTCCTTGTTTTGGTCCCATTTTCTGTTATTTTTAAACATTCTGTCCCTTCCTGTCACACTCTGGTTATTATTTCCCCCATCTCTATCCTGCTCTATTGCTTTCTCATTTCTTTTTTTAATTCCCGCTCACCTGGATCCTCCCCGCCACCCCCCCACCCCCTGCTATTTAGTTTAAAGCCCTCTCTACAGCCCTAGTTATTCGATTCGCCAGGACTCTAGCCCCAGCATGGTTCAAGTGAAGCCCGTCCCGACGGAACAGCTCCCTCTTATCCCAGTACCGGTGCCAGTGCCCCACAAATCGAAACCCATTTCTCCCACACCAGTCTTCGAGCCGCTCGTTCATTTCTCTGATCTTATTTACCCGATGCAAATTCGCTCGTGGCTCAGGTAGTAATCCAGAGATTATTACGTAGGTTCCACATTGGATTCATCAGTCACCTGAGAACTCATTTTTAATGTGGAAGCAAGTCATCCTCGGTTCCGAGGGACTGCCCAAGAAGAAGAAGATTACCTTTGTGGTTCTGCTTTTTAATTTAGCCCCTAGCTGCTCATACTCTCTCAGCAGAACCTCTTTCTTTGTCCTACCTATGTCATTGGTGCCTGCGTGGACCATGACAACTGGATCCTCCCCCTCCCACTCCAAGTTTCTCTCCAGCCAGAGGAGATGTCCTTAACCCTGGCACCGGGCAGGCAAGAGCTTGAATTTCCAAGCCCCGAGGAGGCGGGAGTGTGGGAAAATTGCAGAATCAGGGGGCACGAACCCATCCCGCCTCCGTGCCAATGTCCCAGGAGGCAGGGACCTGACCTGTGCTGGGAGCCACCACCCCAAGACAGGAAAGGGATTAGTGCCAATTAACTGCCTTATTTTTAGCCCTGAAGTGTGGGCCTCCCGATGGCTCCGAACCACGCCAAGTTAGCGAGGCGGACCGTCGGTCTGCAGTGGTCGAGATGTCCGTTGTGCAGGTGAGTGATGGGTGCATGTGTGCAGAGGTAAGTGTGTGAGGTGAGTGTAAAGTGTTTTAATAAGTTTTACTTACCTTTACTTTCTCCTGCAGGCTTCCTTCCTTCAGTTCATGGGAGTCCCTCAGCTCACCGGCACAGAAAGCAGAATGGCCGCTGAACTGTCAAAAGCTGCAGCCTCTGCTTTCTGGTCTGGAGAGATCTCTAACTGAGTCTGAGTAGAAGGACTCAAGTTAGAAGACAGATTGTCAGCGTTTGGCAGCTTCACAGAGCTGTCAAACGCTGATTTTTCATCTGTCAAAACCTCTTGACAGATGAAATGTCAATCGCTGATGTCACCAGTAACCAGGTGTCCCTTAATTGGCCTGCTGAGCTCGCTGGGTGGGTCAATCAAGGTCAATCAAGGGAAATTAGTGTGGGTTGGCCACAAGTTGATGGAGGCGGGACTACAACCCAAAAAGTGGGAGTCCCGCCTCCAAAAGCTCCCCAGTGACAAAATGCAGCCCTTAGTGTCCAGGTAACGCTCCCCCTCCCTAATGTGTCGCAGTGTCTGAATCTCGGACTCCAGCTCATCAACTCTGAGCCGAAGTTCCTCGAGCAGCCAACATTTGCTGCAGATGTGGTCGCCGTGGACCTCAATGGTGTCCACCAGCTCCCACATGCAACAACAACACATTGCCTGGTCTCCCATCTCAATTAATTAATTTAGTTTTAAAATTTGGAACACGTATATCTTTTAATCTACACCAAGGCACTTAAATTTAGACGCCCAAGTTTGGAAAAAAAGCGAGAAATATAGGAAGAGTTGGGTCACTGAGCAGAGTCAGCAGGCTTTGGGGCAAAAGGCAGTGCACGGGTATCTGAAAAAATGAGAGACAAAGAGATAGATGGGGTCAGAGACCAATAGGCCATAGGGAAGAGGTGGCAAGAGAGAGGAGAGATGGGGGCAGAGGCCTACAGCCCGAGCCATAATCCAGGCTGACACTCAATGCAGTACTGAGGGAGTGCTGCACTGTTGGAGGGGCCGACTTTCGGATGTGACGTTAAACCGAGGCTCCGTCTGCCCTCTCAGATGGACGGAAAAGATCTCCCCAGTGTCCTAGCCAATATCTATAGTGCAACCAACATCACGGAAACAGATTATCTGGTCATTTTTCTCATTGCTGTTTGTGGGACCTTGCTGCCTGTAAATTGTCTGCTATGTTCCCTACATTACATTAGTGTCTACACTTTAAAAGTACTTCATTGGTTGGAAAGCACTTTGGGACGTCCTGAGGTCGTGAAAGGTGCTCTAGAAATGAAAGTCACTATAGAAATGAAAGTCTTTCTTTTTTGGGCCACGTGCATCCAGCAGGGATGGGATGGTAAGTTGTCACAGAGCAACAAAGAAATTGGTGTGGGGGATGAAAGGTGGAAACGCCACCCAGGCATCTTGCAGAGTAGGGAACGGGACATCAATAAGCCTAAAATCAAGTGAAGAAATCTGGCCTGCCAGCTTGGGAGTGGGGCTGGGACGCTGACAAGCCCGAGATGGGTGAAGAAATCTAGCTTGGGATTCATTCTCGTGTGATTCAGAAATTTATATTAAACTGCGTGTGACGTTTGAAGTATGCAGGCCAGGAAGTGAAAAAATACGTAAACTTTTTATAATATGAATGTACAAAATATTGGAGATCATTTTCTCCACATGAGCCCTCTAATCTAATCCTCTTCCTCACTTCCCAAAATCTTTTGTAGGAACTTTCTCATTCTTTCTATTGGCTACAATGAGTGCAAGCACATTTGATACCCGGCAAATAATGGGGCAGAATTTGCGGTAGGTATGATGACATACTCTGAGTTCTGACTTGACAAATCATCTGCTCCGACTGTATTATCCTCATTGCTGGTGCAGAGTTGGGCTAATTGCCCACCAACTGCCATGCATGAATATTTCACAGCTGGTGCAAAGAGGCGCAGCAGCCTGTTAGCACAACGCAACACCTTTAATTAGAACTCTCTTTGTCCTTTCAGCTTTAGAAAGGGTCCAAGTTTCTGAAAGTAACGTGCTCCCTCTCCACTCATGTCTCTACCTCCCACCACCCCCCAAAAACAGAAAAGTTCAGGAATTAATAGCATGACTCGATTAAAAAAAATTATTGTAATGTTATATTGTAGGAATTGCCAAATTCCTATCTAAGAACGGAGGTTGACTCAGGCGATCAAACAAACAAGTTTTAATGCAGAACTATCGAGTTTAAACAGTTTGTCGAGAGCAATACAGGAGAACCACGAAAACAGGTCTTTGCTGGTCGGAGGCTCCACGAGGACTGCCAGGGCGGTCCCATGGATGGCGTCATGACATCATCATGTTTTTCCCGCGCTTGGGTGGTCACGTGATTAGCGGCATGACGTCATCGCGTTTACCCGCGCTTTGCCGCAGTCTTAAAGGGACCGCGCCCCGTGCATGCAAACAGTATGTACAAACACAGAAATCACTAACAGACTGGTACAGGCTTAGGTTGGAGCGAAACCTCGTTAAAGGGAATTATGTACAGTTGCTCAAAGTCCCTCAGTGGCTCTGCCACAATATATTTGTTTTAAGACGTAATTTGAATCATTGATTACTTTCTCTAAAGAAAAAAATCAAATCATTTTATGTAGAGGGCAA
This sequence comes from Somniosus microcephalus, assembly GCF_052327205.1. Lineage (NCBI taxonomy): Eukaryota > Metazoa > Chordata > Chondrichthyes > Squaliformes > Somniosidae > Somniosus > Somniosus microcephalus. Next base: position 69,545,785 of record NC_141004.1, on the reverse strand, counting down.
CTTTGTTAGAATGATTGCAATGTAAAAAATGTTACTCCAGAGTATAAAAGTTTAGATAATTAGCGATTTTATTGCAGATCTGCTAGAAAATGTGAGTCTTTTCCCTTTCCTAAAAAAGTGGAATTGCATTCTTCCTGCAAAAGTTTGCAAATATATCTAAGCAAGCAAGGGGGTGAAAGGTTATCGGGGTAGGCAAGAATGTGGAACAATCAGATCCGCCATGATCTTATTGAATGGCGGAGCAGACTCGAGGGGCCGAGTGGCCTACTCCTGCTCCTAATTCGTACGTACGTATATTCAATTCAATGTCAATAGTACCACCTAGCCTCTAGGAGTACAGTGCAGTAAAACGGACGTTTCCTTAAACTCTGAAGGAATCAAGCCCCTTACCATTCTCAGCATGTTGGATGCATCAGGTACCTCATAGCTTTACGCTGCGCTCCTCGGCTCTGTGATGCACCAGGCTGTGTACAACACTGCAGCATCTGACAGCACGTTTCCATGTGGGGCCTTGCATCACATAAGTGCGAATTCCTTTCGGAGGTCGGCGGTGTACTCCGTGGCTATGCCGCCGAGTGCAATTTCGGGGCTGACATTTTATTTTAATCCTCCTCTATTTACGATGTATTTGCGCGCCCTTTAAGTCCTTTTTTGTTGGCCAGGCAAGAGAATGATCAAACAACCTTCCTCCTGTACCGTGTAACGCTGCGCTCTGACTGCTAGTGGGTGTGAGAAAGCAGGGCATGTGGAACCTCTTCAGTCTCCTTCCCTCCCTGTGGGGAAGTGCCAAGGCTCTGCCTGACTTCTGCCCCTGCTAGCACACCTCAGGTCAGGAAGTCCACCTTGACTGGGGGGGTAGGGTGGGGATGGGGGGGGAACCATTGCACGGCACAGAGTACCAGAACCCTGATCAATCAATGGGTTACTATGGATACCAACTTGGATTGTTGGGCCAGGTGGGGATAAATTGTGCTGGGACAACATACATGTTTACTGATATCGGCCTGGGGTCCGAGTATGGTGCCGTCAGTTACTGTACGGCTTCACAAAAGGAGCAGCACAGCTCGTAGTGAAATTATTCCGTGTATCTGACATTTTTAAACCTGTCTGGGATCAGCGGAATATAACTGGTATAAGTGATTGTGTTTCGAATTATTTTTACATATTGCTAAAGGATTACATATCATCAGCAAATGCAAGTTATTCAGGTATCAGGGCTCATAGAGTACAGCACATTCAGGGCTTGTTTGCTGTAGCAAAGATAGCCTGGAAGGATTTTTCCTCGTCTTGCTTGTCCTCCATACGCACGTCAACAAATCCCGTGTCACGGAGAACCTCCATGTATGGCTCAGGTGGCCATTTTGTGTCCTTTAACAATCCAGCAGCAACCACCCTCTCCAGAGCCTCCAGGTTTATGGTGGTGACCATCTGACCACCTGTCGAATAAAAGATAAATACTCAATTTTCTGATCGGTATTTTATTGGAAGGTATTTGAAGAAGTAATCACAATATCAAGAGCTTTCAATGAGAAAGTAACAGCACCTTGGCGAGACTGTACAGCAACACCCTTTCTGAATGGTCCCCGAGGTGCCTTTACACCCGAGGATGGTGCACCCTCATTAACACCTCCTCTTCATCCAGGTCATGGCGCACACTGAGAATCTCCAGAGGGATTCCCTCCTTCCCACCTTGCTTGGCTACACTGGGGGCAGGAGCAGCAACAGCCAGGATTCCAGGCAAGTGAGACTTGCAGAATTTGTCCCCCTTACCAAAATGAACACAACGGAGCCGCCAAAAAAGTAGAATATGGTCAAAAATGGTCAACCAAAAAAATCACCCTGCAGTTGCTACAAACAAAACAGTGGCAAGTGAGCTTTAAATCTAGCTTCTCCGCAGGGCAGGCCAACTTCAAAAAGGTGTGCCCATTTTCTATGGACAAACAGCTCGCTGTGAGCGGACCATCCCCTGGAATTGAAAAATCCCATCATATGCAAGCAAGAGTTTGGCAGGCCTACAGCGAGGCAAACTTTTAACTGGGAAATACTTGCTGATTCAATTTTTTTTTGACCCACACTCGCTGCTAGCAAGGCTCTACAGTCTGTCCCGAGCCTCAGAGAATGTATCCTTGTGAGAGATGAATTAACATCCCGATCCAGAATAACATCATAGAAGATAGGAGATAGGAGCAGGAGTAGGCCATTCGGCCCCTCGAGCCTGCTCCGCCATTCAATGAGATCATGGCTGATCAATCATTGCCCTTAGGGCAGTATCTGCTGGAATTTGGTTTTACAGGCCACCACTTTCAGTGACCATTTGACACTAGAGAGCCAATGATCAGTGGGCTTTTGGTGACTTTCCAGCACTGCTTGTGGGCCAGGAGTAGCAGGAGTGCTTCCCCCAGCGCCCCCAAGCAAACCTGCTCCTGTCCCTGTGATTGGTCTTCCTTCCCCCTGAGCTCCACCAACTCCCCTCTGAACTGCACCCGACTGCCACAGTCTCCCCCGACCGCCACCATCTTCCCATGCCACCCACCCCTGGCCTCTGATCTCCTCCCTGACCTCCACGATCTCCATCCCTCACCCCGGCCTCTGATCTCCCCCGCAAGCTTCCATCCACGATCACCCCTGACCTAAGATTACTCCCTCCCTCTCCTCCGCTCCTCGGCTGTGCCTTACCAGCGCAGTCCTTCCCGTGCGACAGCCAGCCAGCCTTCTCAATCCTACCAGGAAATGGAGAAAATAAATGAGGTCCTGCCGGCATTACCTGCAGTGACCTGCCTGTCACTATCAGGGCCTTTGTGTCAGTATCACTCCACTTACACTGTGCAGCTATGGTCCTATTTGCTTGGAATCTGTAGGCCTTCTGAGTCTTGTGCATATTCATTGCACAGGCTCTATGTGATGGCAACGAAGTCGGCCTGTACTATGGTGCACTTCGAATGTTCAAGATTGTATTACCGACTCTGGCAAGTAAGTTAGCGTCTGTAAAGAGAAAAGACAGGTTAATATTGAGGTAGCACTGTACCCAAAATATTAACCGGTCTCTTTTCTTTATAGGTGCTAACTGACCTGCTGTCTATTTTCAGCATTTTGTTTTTGTTTAAAATGATGAACCAATTAGAATCCAGATCACAAATGCAGACGTGATGATAAAGATACAGATGTTGAGAATGCAGCACAGCTCACCACTTTAGAGCCATATTTTTATGTTTGTCATATTTACTGTTTACGTCACTGTACTGCTGTTTGTCAACGAATAAAATCTGTTCTGTTCGAATGTCTGATTCATGGTTCATGACCAATGCGGAGAAGCTGTAGCTAAAGCTAACAGGTTACTCGGGTGTATTAATCAGTTTAAATCAAAAGACACCATTCTGTCATTATCAGGTTGCTGGTCAGACCACACCTGCAGTACCTTGGTTCCCTCACATGGTGGGTGATATAGTGGCCTTGGAAAAGGTCCAGAGGAGAGCTACAAGAATGATTCCTAGCTTAGAGAATCTCAGCTACTCAGATAGGCCAAGGTCCTTGGTCTATTTACTTTGGAGTAGCGTAGACTTTGAAGCAATCTGATAGAAATCTATAAAATAATTTAAGGGCTGGCTAGCATCCCTATTGATAGATTATTCCAGTTTAACAGACTGGGGAGGACTGGGGACAGGAGTTATACTGTGTAAGAGTGGGAATAAACTGGATGTTAGGCGGATCTTTTCTCAGAGAGTAGTGAGCCTCTGGAATACATTGCCGGCTGGTAGGCTGGGTGCTGACTCTCTGCATTGCCTTCAAGAGGGATCGGACCCGTTCTTGACTGCAGCAGAGATCACATCATTTATAAATAACACTTGGATCGCGTGACCTCCTGCATTGGCTTTGATTCCCCTGAGAATGTCAAAGAATAATTTCACAGAGTATTTTTTCTCTTATTGGGCTTGTAGTACTTTGTGTTACAGGTAGATATTTAATTTCAGTACCCTTTATTTAAGCTAGATCAAGTAAGTAGTCAAGAAACTACACTGTAAACTAAGTTACCTAATTACAAATTTAATTATATGTAATTAAATAAATCAAGGTCATATCGGGATGGCAGTGCAGGCGGTGTGCCACAACTGCAGCATGTGGGAGTTTGTGGAGAGCATTGTGATCCCGGACAACCACGTTTGCAGTAAGTGCCTGCATCTTGAGCAACTTCAGCTCAGAGTTTTTAAGCTGGAGTCTGAGGTGCAGACATTGCGGGGAATCAGAGATGGGGCGAGTTACCTGGACACTTTGATCCAGGAGGCAGTCACACCCCTTAGGTTAGGTAGTGGTACAGGTCTGGTTAGTGGTCAGGGACAGGAGGGTGTGACTGTTAGTGGTAGGCCAGTGGATTGGGACATTTTTAAAAACCAGCAAAGGACGACTAAAAAAAGAGAAGATAGATTATGAGAGTAAACTAGCAAGAAATATATAAACAGACAGCAAGAGCTTCTACAGGTATATAAAAAGGAAGAGAGTAACTCAAGTAAACGTTGGTCCCTTAGAGGATGAGACTGGGGAATCAATAATGGGAAACAGGGAAATGACAGAGACTTTGAACAAATATTTTGTACACGGTAGAAAATACTAAAAGCATCCCAGTAATAATAAATAATCAAGGGGCTATAAGGGAGGGGGGAACTCAAAACAATCACCATCACTAGAGAAAAAGTACTAGGTACACTAATGGGACTAAAGGTGGACAAGTCCCCTGGACCTGATGGCCTGCATCCTAGAGTCTTAAAAGAAGTGGCTGCAGAGATAGTGGATGCATTGGTTGTAATCTACCAAAATTACTGGATTCTGGAGAGGTCCCAGCAGATTGGAAAACCGCAAATGTAACACCCCTATTCAAGAAAGGAGGGAGACAGAAAGCAGGAAACTATAGACCAGTTAGCCTAACATCTGTCATTGGGAAAATGCTGGAGTCCATTATTAAGGAAGTAATAGTAGGAAGCTGCAACCTCTGAGGGTGCACTGTCAGCAGAATTGAGCGCACCCAGCACCAGCGCAGAGATACGCACCTCGATGGCTCATTCGCGAGATAGTGCAGTGTTGTCACCTGGTGTATCACAGCTCACAAGTGATAATCAGCAGATGGTGGAGACAGGGACAGCAGTGGAGAGTCCTCGTCGGAGGCCACAGGGCACTCCTAGCTCTGCTCAGTTGCATGTGGACCCTGTGCCTCTGGGGCCATCCAGAAAGAGAGCGGTGCTGGAACTTCAGCAACAAGTGCAGGAGTCTCTTGACAGGTTTTGCATCCACGGTAGCTGCAAGCGTGCAAAGAATGGAGGAGTCCATCACAAACGTAAGCAATGCAATGATGGAGGCATTGGCACATCAACGCACCACCATGGATAGGATGGCAACCTGCGTGGAAAGGATGGCTACGGCCATGGAGGAAGTAAGTCGCCAGAGTAAGGAAAAGATGGTGACTGTTCAGAATAGACTGACATCTCTGGAGGAGCAATGGGCAGCTATTGAGCAGAGAGGCCAGAGCTTCATGGACATCTTTTTGAGGAGGACTGCTAGTGCAGATATGGGTCCTCATGGCCCCGTTGAAGTGCAGCAAGGTGCTCTCCTGCCACTTGCCAGCACTGAGGTGCGGCTGACCCGTGAGAGGGATGTTGGTGGTCGACAACAAGGAAGTGTGGGCACCTCTCCAAGTGCTCACACTCCCATACCATAGCGGAGCCCTCAGTCAGAGCCCCAGATTCCTCACCCAAATGAGATGGCCATCTCAGCCTCTGCACAGCCGCAGGAGAAGCAGACTGTTGCCGAGCCCTCCCAGGCTCCCAAACCCAGAGGACACCCACCAAAGGTGTTGAAGCAGGAGCAGCATGAAGGTGAGCAAGGTGCCTCCACATCTGCTGAAGCCACAGGGGAAGCACCACGTAGAAGCACACATAAGAGAAAGTTAACACACAAACAAGGGTAGTCACTTGGGTGTTTTGATGTTATACAAATTTAAGATTATCTTCGTCATTTCCATTGTAATAAAGAAATGCGATGGCAAACATTCAAAGAGTTGGCCTATGTGTGCCCAGAAATGGGTGTCACAGTAGGGTGTCGGGGCATATTTCGTCTGTAATGATGGTGGTGAGAGTGATAGGAACCCACAGTTTATTGTACAGATGGTGTATGGTGTGTTGAGAAGGTGGCAGCCACATGTGTTTGCTTCGTAAACTTAAGCAAATCTGGCATGGATTAGTGCATACCTTGCATCACGGCCAGCAATGTGCTCGCGTGCTTATGGAACTGGTACATCCGCCTCCACAAGGTCTTCCTCCAAGGAGGAGGAGGAGGCTGTGCGCTGAGCCACTTGTTCCTCAGGCAACGGTAAGCCACGCTGCAGTGCGATGTTGTGCATGATGATTCTGGAGACCCTGGCTGGTGAGTACTGTAGGGCTCCACCTGATCTGTCGAGGCATCTGAATCGCATTTTGAGCAAGCCGATGGTTTACTCGATGATGGCTCTGGTGGAAATGTGGCTGGCATTGTAGCGCTCCTCAGCTTCGTTTGATGGTCTCCTCAACAGTGTCATTAGCCACGTCTTCAGGGGATAGCCCTTGTCTCCAAGTAGCCATTCGGAAAGTTGGTCTGGCGGATTGAACAGCTGAGGCACAGTAGACTGCCATAAGATGTACTTGGCACAAACATGCAAAATGCTCTTCCTGTGGTTACACACCAGCTGGACGTTAAAGGAGTGGAATCCCTTGCGGTTCACAAATACGGTTGGGCTATGATGTGGTGCCCTAATGGCCACATGTGTGCAGTCTACGATGCCCTGCACCCTTGGGAAACCTGCCATATTTGCAAAGCCAACCGCACGCACGGTTACACTTGCTTCATCCGTGGAGAAGTGGATGTAATTACGCGCCTTTGCAAAGAGGGCATCGGTAACCTGTGTGATGCAAGTGTGTGCGGCTGACTGGGAGATGCCGCTGATGATCCCTGGAAGGACCCGAAGCAAAAAAGTTGAGTGCGGTGATGACTTTGACGGCCACTGGTAAGGAGTGTCCACCCGCTCCTCTGGGCTCCAGGTGTTGGTGCAGCATTGTGCAGATGTCAGTGACTACCTCTCGCGAAAGTCTCAGCCTCCTTTGGCACTGCTGCTCAGTCACGTTGAAGAAACTCCCCCTTGGTGTGTAAACCCTGTGTTGGGGGTATCTCCTGCGGCGACGTGCAGCCCTACGCCGATGCCCTCTGCCCTGTGCAGCACCAGGTGACGGAGGAGAAGGTTGGCGCTCCTGTTGTTGCTGCTGCTGTTGTGCCTGGTTCTGCTGCTGCTGTTGTGCCTGGTTCTGCTGCTGCTGTGGCTGCTCTTCCTCCGATTCTGAGGACATAAATGGTGCCCATTCCGCTGGTATATATGTCAGTTGAGGAATAGAAGTTATAAGCGCTCAGGCAATGTGGAGAGAGGGTTTTCCAAGGAGGTCACAGTGCAAGTGGATCTCAGCTTAACCACTTACAAGCTCAACAGACCTGCAAAAAGTGTTCCAACACCTCCAAAAACAAATGTAAGAAGTCACACAACACCAGGTTATAGTCCAACAGCTTTATTTGAAATCACAAGCTTTCGGAGCGCTGCTCCTTCTTCAGGTGAAGTGGAGAAATGCATAAAGACACAGCTTATATAGTCAGAGAATCATGTCAGATGTTTACAGGTAACCTTTCCAACTGCCATTTATCGCACCTCGGCAGAGAGATAATCACAGCAGTCAAAGGTGTGAATGGTGTCCAAACAGGTCAGTCAGGGAAACATTACATCAAAGAACAATGAGGTGGGGTCACAAGGGGTCAAATATTGCAGATGCTGGGGTCTGTATGAAAAACAAAAAAAGACAAAAAACATTTTTTTTGGCTGGAAATCACAGCAGGTCCGGCCGCATCTGTGTAGAGAGAACAAGCCAATGTCGACTCGAGTCTGGATGACCCTGCATCAGGTGGGGTTACATGTAGCGTGACATGAACCCAAGATCTCGGTTGAGGCCGTCCTCATGAGTACGGAACTTGGCTATCAGTTTCTGCTCGACGATTTTGCGTTGTCGTGTGTCTCGAAGGCCACCTTGGAGAATGCTTACCCGAAGATCGGAGGCTGAATGTCCTTGACTGCTGAAGTGTTCCCCGACTGGGAGGGAACACTCCTGCCTGGTGATTGTTGCGCGGTGTCCGTTCATCCATTGTCGCAGTGTCTGCATGGTCTCGCCGATGTACCATGCTCCGGGGCATCCTTTCCTGCAACGTATGAGGTAGACAACGTTGGCCGAGTCACATGAGTATGTACCATGTACCTGGTGGGTGGTGTCCTCACGTGTGATGATGGTATCTGTGTTGATGATCTGGCATGTCTTGCAGAGGTTGCTGTGGCAGGGTTGTGTGGTGTCGTGGTCGCTGTTCTCCTGAAAGCTGGGTAATTTGCTGCGAACGATGGTCTGTTTGAGGTTAGGCGGCTGTTTGAAAGCGAGTAGTGGAGGCGTGGGGATGGCCTTAGCGAGGTGTTCGTCGTCATCGATGACATGTTGAAGGCTGCGAAGAACATGGCGTAGTTTCTCCGCTCTGGGGAAGTACTGGACGACGAAGGGTACTCTGTTGGTTGTGTCCCGTGTTTGTTTTCTGAGGAGGTCTATGCGATTTTTCGCTGTGGCCCGTCGGAACTGTCGATCGACGAGTCGAGCGTCATATCCCGTTCTTACAAGGGCGTCTTTCAGTGTCTGTAGGTGTCCATCGCGTTCCTCCTCGTCTGAGCAGATCCTGTGTATTCGCAGGGCTTGTCCATAGGGGATGGCTTCTTTAACGTGGTTAGGGTGGAAGCTGGAGAAGTGAAGCATCGTGAGGTTGTCCGTGGGCTTGCGGTAGAGTGAAGTGCTGAGGTGTCCGTCTTTGATGGAGATTCGTGTGTCCAGGAATGAGACTGATTCTGAGGATTAGTCCATGGTGAGTTTGATGGTGGGATGGAACTTGTTGATGTTATCGTGTAGTCTTTTCAGTGATTCTTCGCCGTGGGTCCATAGGAAGAAAATGTCGTCGATGTATCTGGTGTATAGCGTTGGTTGGAGATCCTGTGCAGCGAAGAAGTCTTGCTGAACTTGTGCATGAAGATGTTTGCGTATTAGGGTGTGAATTTGGTCCCCATGGCTGTTCCGTGTGTTTGGGTAAAGAACTGGTTGTCGAAGGTGAAGACATTGTGGTCAAGGCAAAAACAAAGTTCTGTCATCTGGAAATCAGCCATGTTACAGGTCCGCTTTTATGCTGCAGGAGCAGCTGTCAAGAATTTGTGTAGTTGCTGAACCCGGCACAATCAGCTGGCGTGTTCTGGGAACGGCATGGAACACGCTGAAAATGTGGTAAAATGGGAAGAGCCTGTTAAAATGGGATTATGTAGTGCCTCTCCCGCCGCTTGGTGGTGGCTCTGATCGGAACTTCCAGACCCGACACTTGGTAAAGTTGCGTGGAGGCGGGTTGACTGCGGGTTCGGGACCCACCGTCAATCAAAACTAATTTAACCTCTGACCCGCCTCGTAACCCGCCCTCTGAGTGCCGGCAAAATTGCGGCCTTTGTGTTTGTCTTCACGGAAGAAAATGCAAAAAAACTTCCTGGAAATAGTGGTGAACCAAGGCTCCAGCGAGAATGAGGAACTGAAAGAAATTAGTATTAGTAAAAAATAGTACTGGAGAAATTAATGGGACTGAAAGCCGATAAATCCTCTGGAGCTGATGGCCTACATCCTAGGGTTTTGAAAGAGGTGGTTATCGAGATAGTGGATGCATTGGTTGTCATTTTCCAAAATTCCATAGATTCTGGAACAGTTCCCGTGGATTGAAAAGTAGCAAATGTAACTCCACTATTTAAGAAAGGGGGGAAAAGAGAAAACGGGGAACTACAGACCAGTTAGCCTGACATCAGTAGTAGGGAAAATGCTAGAATCTATTATTAAGGACGTGCTAACAGGACACTTAGAAAATAATAATAGGATTGGGCAGAATCAACACGGATTTATGACAGGAAAATCATGTTTGACAAATCTGTTCTTTGAGGTTGTAACTAGCAGAATAGATAAGGGGGAACCAGTGGATGTGGTGCATTTGGATTTTCAGAAGGGATTCAATAAGGTGCCACACAAGAGGTTATTAAACAAAATTGGGGTTCATAGGATTGGGGTAATATACTAGCATGGATTGAGGATTGGTTAACGGACAGAAAACAGAGAGTAGGAATAAACGGGTCATTTTCGGGTTGGCAGGCTGTAACTAGTGGGGTACCACAAGGATCAGTGCTTGGGCCTCAGCTATTCAGAAGCTACATCAATGATTTGGATGAGGGGATCAAATGTAGTACAGTCATCCCTCCCCAACCGCAGGGGATACATCCCTGAAAACCCCCATGGTTAGTAAAACCGCGGTTGGCAAATACAGTATAAATGTTCAAATAACACAATAAAAAAGAATATAAAAGCAATAAAATCATGTTATTTACCTTAACCCTAAATTAAAAATCGCGTATACGCAAAATTCACTGCCGCAGTTGGCAAAAGTTGTCGCAGAGAGGAAACCGTATATATTTGAAATCCGCGTATGGCAAAATCGCGGTTGGGGCGGGATTCCTGTATATTCAAGTTTGCTGATGATACAAAGCTGCGAATGTAAGTTGTGAGGAGGATGCAAGGAGGCTTCAAGGGGATATAGACAGGCTAAGTGAGTGGGCAAGAACATGGCAAATGGAATATAATGTGGAGAAATGTGAAGTAATCCACTTTGGCAGGAAAAATAGAAAAGCAGAGTACTTTTTAAATGGTGAGAGATTGGGAAATGTTGGTGTTCAGAGGGACCTGGGTGTCCTTGTACACAAATCACTGAAAGTTAACATGCAGGTACAACAAGCAATTAGGAAAGCAAATGGTGTGTTGGCCTTTATTACAAGAGGATTTGAGTGTAAGAGTAAAGACGTCTTACTGCAATTATATAGGGCACTGGTGAGACCATACCTGGAGTATTGTGTACAGTTTTAGTCTCCTTACCTAAGGAAGGATATACTTGCCATAGAGGGAGTGCAACGAAGGTTCACCAGACTGGTTCCTGGGATGGGGGGGATTGTCCTTTGAGGAGAGATTGAGTAGACTAGGCCTATATTCTCGAGAGTTTAGAAGAATGAGAGGTGATCTCATTGAAACATACAAAATTCTTACAGGGCTTGACAGGGTAGATGCAGGGAGGATCTTTCCCCTGGCTGGGGAGTCTAGAACCAGGGGTCAGTCTCAGAATAAGGGGTCGGCCATTTAGGACTGAGATGAGGAGAAATTTCGTCACTCAGAGGGTTGTGAATCTTTGGAATTCTCTATCCCAGAGGGCTGTGGAGGCTCAGTCGTTGAGTATATTCAAGACAGAGATCGATAGATTTTTGAATATTAAGGGAATCAAGGGATATGGGGATAGTGCAGGAAAGTGGAGATGAGGTAGAAGATCAGCCATGATCTTATCGAATGGCGGAGCAGGCTCGAAGGGGCAAATGGCCGACTCCTGCTCCTATTTCTTATGTTCTCATGGAAGTGTCCTTTAAGATGCTCCTGTTCCCATAAGAACAAGAAGTAGGAGCAGGAGTAGGCCATACAGCCCCTCGGGCCTGCTCCACCATTCAATAGGATCATGGCTGATCCGAATCCAGACTCACGTCCACTTCCCTGCCCTCTCCCCGTAACCCCTAATTCCCTTATCTGCTAGGAAACTGTCTATCTCCATTTTAAATTTATTTAATGTTGCAGCTTCCACAGCTCTCTGGGGTAGCAAATTCCATAGATTTACTACCCTCTGAGTGAAGAAGTTTCTCCTCATCTCAGTTTTGAAAGGGCAGCCCCTTATTCTTAGATTATGCCCCCTAGTTCTAGTCTCACCCATCAGTGGAAACATCCTCCCCGCATCCACCCGATCAAGCCCCCTCACAATCTTATATGTTTCGATAAGATCGCCTCTCATTCTTCTGAACTCCAATGAGTGGAGTCCCAACCTACTCAACCTTTCCTCATACGTCAACCCCCTCATCTCCGGAATCAACCGAGTGAACCTTCTCTGAACCGCCTCGAGAGCAAGTATATCTTTTCTTAAATATGGAAACCAAAACTGCACACAGTATTCCAGGTGTGGCCTCACCAATACCCTGTATAACTGCAGCAAGACTTCCCTGTTTTTATACTCCATCCCCCTTGCAATAAAAGCCAAGATTCCATTGGCCTTCCTGATCACCTGCATACTAACTTTTTGTGTTTCATGCACCAGGACCCCCAGATCCCTTTGTACTGTAGCACTTTGCAGTTTCTCTCCATTTAGATAATAGTTTGCTCTTTGATTTTTTCTGCCAAAGTGCATAACCTCACACTTTCCAACATTATATTGCATCTGCCAAATCTCTGCCCACTCACTTAGCCTGTCTATGTCCTTTTGCAGGTTTTTTATGTCCTCCTCACTCATTGCTTTCCCTCCCATCTTTGTATCGTCGGCAAACTTGGATATGTTGCACTCGGTCCCTTCCTCCAAATCGTTAATATAGATTGTAAAGAGTTGGGGTCCCAGCACTGACCCCTGCGGAACACCACTCGTTACTGATTGCCAGCCCGAGAATGAACCATTTATCCCAACTCTTTGTTTTCTGTTAGATAGCCAATCTTCCACCCATGCCAGTATATTACCCCCAATCCCGTGATTTCTTATCTTGATCAGTAATCTTTTGTGTGGAACCTTGTCAAATGCCTTTTGGAAGTCCAAATACACTACATCCACTGGTTCCCCTTTATCCACCCTATATGTTACATCCTCAAAGAATTCGAGCAAATTTGTCAAACATGACTTCCCCTTCATAAAACCATGCTGACTCTGTCCTATTAAATTATGTTTATCCAAATGCTCTGTTACTGTATCCTTAATAATGGACTCCAACATTTTGCCAACCGCAGATGTTAGGCTAACTGGTCTATAGTTTCCAGCTTTTTGTCTACTTCCCTTCTTAAATAAGGGTGTTACATTAGCAGTTTTCCAATCTGCTGGGACCTTTCCTGAGTCCAGGGAGTTCTGGAAAATAATCACCAATGCATCCACAATCCCTACCGCCACTTCTCGCAAGACCCTAGGATGTAGGCCATCAGGTCCGGGGGATTTATCCGCCTTAAGTCCCATTATTTTACTGAGTACCATCTCCTTAGTGATTTTAGTCGTCTTTAGCTCCTCCTCCCCCCCATTGCCCCCTGTTTGTCCAGTGTTGGGATATTTTTAGTGTCCTCTACTGTAAAGACTGATACAAAATATTTGTTCAGCGTCTTTGCCATCTCCATGTTCCCCACCACTAGTTTCCCGGCAACATTCACTTTAGCCACCCTTTTTCTTTTTATATAGCTGTAGAAACTCTTGCTATCTGTTTGTATAAACAGCGCACAAGGGGTCCAGGACCCTGTATAACTGTTTAGTACATCGAAATGCTAATTTAATCAGTACTCAACCTCCAGTACAATCAGAGATGCGTCAGTCAAATGTTTGTGTGTCTGGGACTTTAAGGCAACATTTTAGGAAACAGCAAAATCGAGTACAGTATGTTCCCATCCTTGCCATCCCTACATCCCCATTTGGGATTCTCTCAACCCACAGGATTAATACTAATTAAACAGCTCCAGCACTGTACCTGGTTTCATGACTCTGTAGATCTCTTTGCTCCCAGCTCGTAGGTCAGGCCAGAAGTAGTAACAGTTGCAGTGATACACTTTGTCCACCACACTGTCTCCCAGAGGGATCTGCTCCACACTGCCCAGAAACAGTGTCACCTTCCCTGCCTGAATTTCTGCCTGCAGCCTCCTGCTGGCTACATTCAGCATATACTCTGAGTAATCCAGGCCGTACAGTTTCCCTCTGGGGTGTGTGAGGCGTTTGGCAGCTTCCAGCAAACCCTGGCCGGGTCCAAAGCCCACTTCCAGCACCACACTGTCAGGCTGAATGTCACACAGTTTGACAGCGTTCGTCTCCAGGAATCTGTTCTTCTTCTCAAAGAGCCTTTTCGCCAACCATCCCAACAGGCCCTCGGTCGGTTTCCCGAACTGCTGCGTGAGGCGTTCACGAAACCGATCCATTCTTCAACGGTTCAAAAATCTTCCTTCAGCTGTTGCACAACTGTGAGCTGTGGCCCGCCCCTGCCGTTTGATTGACAGCATTGTTGGCCATACAGAAGGGAGGGGCCGACCCAGCACAAATTTACACATGGAAATCAACCAATCAGCTGGGTTCATTTAATTAAACTGAGACATGACACTAAAATGTGAAACACTGCCAAGCACACCAACTGGTGGCAGATGCTGAGAGAGCGATAAAGGATGTGGACAGGTTATCAGAGGCTGTGACACTCCTGCTGGGTGACTGCGCCGCTCATCATCCCCATTAGGGAATGCGAGCTGACACCTCGCTGTTACTGCTTCTCACCGTCAACAAAACCAATTCTCACTGTTTGCATTCTTCTCCACGGACAAGACAGGCTGTGTGTGAGGCCAGAAAGAGGGAACCCCAAAACTCAAACTTCTAATTCCCTGGGAGGTAGAAACTCTTAAAATAGTGCAGAGGGAGGCCAAAGAGGGTGGGAGAGCACTGCCAGCTGCAGGTTTGTAGAGAAGTTCAGAGACCTGCACCATCACTCGCCCTATAACATCAGCCCAGACACTCCATCACTCACCCTCCAACATCAGCCCAGAGACACCATCACTCACCCTCCAACATCAGCCCAGACACACCATCACTCACCCTCCAACATCAGCCCGGAGACACCATCACTCACCCTATAACAGCAGCCCAGACACTCCATCACTCACCCTCCAACATCAGCCCAGACACACCATCACTCACCCTCCAACATCAGCCCGGAGACACCATCAGTCACCCTCCAACATCAGCCCAGACACACCATCACTCACCCTCCAACATCAGCCCAGACACACCATCACTCACCCTCCAACATCAGCCCAGACACACCATCACTCACCCTCCAACATCAGCCCAGACACACCATCACTCACCCTCCAACATCAGCCCAGACACACCATCACTCACCCTATAACAGCAGCCCAGACACTCCATCTCTCACCCTCCAACATCAGCCCAGACCCACCATCACTCACCCTCCAACATCAGCTCAGACACACCATCACTCACCCTCCAACATCAGCTCAGACACACCATCACTCACCCTCCAACATCAGCCCAGACACACCATCACTCACCCTCCAACATCAGCTCAGACACACCATCACTCACCCTCCAACATCAGCCCAGAGACACCATCAGTCACCCTCCAACATCAGCCCACACACACCATCACTCACCCTCCAACATCAGCCCAGACACACCATCACACACGTTGCAACATCAGCCCAGACACACCATCACTCACCCTCGAACATCAGCTCAGACACACCCTCCAACATCAGACCAGACACACCATCACTCACCCTCGAACATCAGCCCAGACACACCATCACTCGCCCTCGAACATCAGCCCAGACACACCATCACTCACCCGCGAACATCAGCCCAGACAGACCATCACTCACCCTCCAACATCAGCCCGGACACACCATCACTCAGCCTCGAAAATCAGCCCAGACACACCATCACTGACTCTCCAACATCAGCCCAGAGACACATCATCACTCATCCTAGAACATCAGCTCAGACACGCCATCACTCACCCTCCAACATCAGCCCAGACACACCATCACTCAGCCTCGAACATCAGCCCAGACACAGCATCACTCAGCCTCGAACATCAGCCCAGACACAGCATCACTCTCCCTCCCACATCAGCCCAGACACACCATCACTCACCCTCGAACTTCAGCCCAGAGACACCATCACTCACCCTCCAACATCAGCCCAGACACACCATCACTCACCCTCCAACATCAGCCCAGACACACCATCACTCAGCCTCGAACATCAGCCCAGACACAGCATCACTCTCCCTCCCACATCAGCCCAGACACACCATCACTCACCCGCGAACATCAGCCCAGACACACCATCACTCACCCTCGAACATCAGCCCAGACACACCATCACTCACCCTCCAACATCAGCCCAGACACACCATCACTCACCCTCCAACATCAGCCCAGAGACACAATGACACATCCTAGAACATCAGCCCAGACACACCATTACTCACCTTCCAACATCAGTCCAGTGACATCATCACTCACCCTCGAACATCAGCCCAGACAAACCATCACTCACCCTCGAACATCAGCCCAGACAAACCATCACTCACCCGCGAACATCAGCCCAGACACACCATCATTCACCCTCGAACATCAGCCCAGACACACCATCACTCACCCTCCAACATCAGTCCAGACACACCATCACTCACCCACAAACATCAGCCCAGACACACCATCACTCACCCTCCAACATCAGCCCAGAGACACAATCACACATCCTAGAACATCAGCCCAGACACACCATTACTCACCTTCCAACATCAGTCCAGTGACATCATCACTCACCCTCGAACATCAGCCCAGACAAACCATCACTCACCCGCGAACATCAGCCCAGACACACCATCACTCACCTTCCAACATCAGCCCAGAGACACAATCACACATCCTAGAACATCAGCCCAGACACAGCATTACTCACCTTCCAACATCAGTCCAGTGACATCATCACTCACCCTCAAACATCAGCCCAGACAAACCATCACTCACCCGCGAACATCAGCCCAGACACACCATCACTCACCCTCGAACATCAGCCCAGACACACCATCACTCACCCTCCAACATCAGTCCAGACACACCATCACTCACCCACAAACATCAGCCCAGACACACCATCACTCACCCTCCAACATCAGCCCAGAGACACAATCACACATCCTAGAACATCAGCCCAGACACACCATTACTCACCTTCCAACATCAGTCCAGTGACATCATCACTCACCCTCGAACATCAGCCCAGACAAACGATCACTCACCCGCGAACATCAGCCCAGACACACCATCACTCACCCTCGAACATCAGCCCAGACACACCATCACTCACCCTCCAACATCAGCCCAGAGACACAATCACACATCCTAGAATATTAGCCCAGACACACCATTACTCACCTTCCAACATCAGTCCAGTGACATCATCACTCACCCTCGAACATCAGCCCAGACAAACCATCACTCACCCGCGAACATCAGCCCAGACACACCATCACTCACCCTCGAACATCAGCCCAGACACACCATCACTCACCCTCCAACATCAGTCCAGACACACCATCACTCACCCTCCAACATCAGCCCAGACACACCATCACTCACCCTCCAACATCAGCCCAGACACACCATCACACACGTTGCAACATCAGCCCAGACACACCATCACTCACCCTCGAACATCAGCTCAGACACACCCTCCAACATCAGACCAGACACACCATCACTCAGCCTTGAACATTAGCCCAGGCACACCATCACTCACCCTCCAACATCAGCCCAGAGACACCATCACTCACCCTCCAACATCAGCCCAGACACACCATCACTCACCCTCCAACATCAGCCCAGACACACCATCACACACATTGCAACATCAGCCCAGACACACCATCACTCACCCTCGCACATCAGCTCAGACACACCCTCCAACATCAGACCAGACACACCATCACTCACCCTCGAACATCAGCCCAGACACACCATCACTCGCCCTCGAACATCAGCCCAGACACACCATCACTCACCCGCGAACATCAGCCCAGACAGACCATCACTCACCCTCCAACATCAGCCCGGACACACCATCACTCAGCCTCGAAAATCAGCCCAGACACACCATCACTCACCCTCGAACATCAGCCCAGACACACCATCACGGACTCTCCAACGTCAGCCCAGAGACACATCATCACTCATCCTAGAACATCAGCTCAGACACGCCATCACTCACCCTCCAACATCAGCCCAGACACACCATCACTCAGCCTCGAACATCAGCCCAGACACAGCATCACTCAGCCTCGAACATCAGCCCAGACACAGCAGCACTCTCCCTCCCACATCAGCCCAGACACACCATCACTCACCCTCGAACTTCAGCCCAGAGACACCATCACTCACCCTCCAACATCAGCCCAGACACACGATCACTCACCCTCCAACATCAGCCCAGACACACCATCACTCAGCCTCGAACATCAGCCCAGACACAGCATCACTCTCCCTCCAACATCAGCCCAGACACACCATCACTCACCCACAAACACCAGCCCAGACACACCATCACTCACCCTCCAACATCAGCGCAGAGACACAATCACACATCCTAGAACATCGGCCCAGACGCACCATTACTCACCTTCCAACATCAGTCCAGTGACATCATCACTCACCCTCGAACATCAGCCCAGACAAACCATCACTCACCCGCGAACATCAGCCCAGACACACCATCACTCACCCTCCAACATCAGCCCAGACACACCATCACTCACCCTCCAACATCAGCCCAGACACACCATCACTCACCCTCCAACATCAGCCCAGAGACACAATCACACATCCTAGAACATCAGCCCAGACACACCATTACTCAGCTTCCAACATCAGTCCAGTGACATCATCACTCACCCTCGAACATCAGCCCAGACAAACCATCACTCACCCGCGAACATCAGCCCAGACACACCATCACTCACCCTCGAACATCAGCCCAGACACACCATCACTCACCCTCCAACATCAGTCCAGACACACCATCACTCACCCACAAACATCAGCCCAGACACACCATCACTCACCCTCCAACATCAGCCCAGAGACACAATCACACATCCGAGAACATCAGCCCAGACACACCATTACTCACCTTCCAACATCAGTCCAGTGACATCATCACTCACCCTCGAACATCAGCCCAGACAAACCATCACTCACCCGCGAACATCAGCCCAGACACACCATCACTCACCCTCGAACATCAGCCCAGACACACCATCACTCACCCTCCAACATCAGCCCAGAGACACAATCACACATCCTAGAACATCAGCCCAGACACACCATTACTCACCTTCCAACATCAGTCCAGTGACATCATCACTCACCCTCGAACATCAGCCCAGACAAACCATCACTCACCCGCGAACATCAGCCCAGACACACCATCACTCACCCTCCAACATCAGTCCAGACACACCATTACTCACCCTCCAACATCAGCCCAGACACACCATCACTCACCCTCCAACATCAGCCCAGACATGCCATCGTTCATCCTCAAACATCAGCCCAGACACACCATCACTCCCCCACAAACATCAGCCCAGACACACCATCACTCACCCTCCAACATCAGCCCAGACACACCATCACACACCCTCCAATTTCAGACTAGACTCACCATCACTCACCCTTGAACATCAGCCCAGACACACCATCACTCACCCTCGAACATCAGCCCAGAAACACCATCCCTCACCCTCCAACATCAGCCCAGACACACCATCACACACGTTGCAACATCAGCCCAGACACACCATCACTCACCCTCCAACATCAGCCCGGACACACCATCACTCAGCCTCGAAAATCAGCCCAGACACACCATCACTGACTCTCCAACATCAGCCCAGAGACACATCATCACTCATCCTAGAACATCAGCTCAGACACGCCATCACTCACCCTCCAACATCAGCCCAGACACACCATCACTCAGCCTCGAACATCAGCCCAGACACAGCATCACTCAGCCTCAAACATCAGCCCAGACACAGCATCACTCTCCCTCCCACATCAGCCCAGACACACCATCACTCACCCTCGAACTTCAGCCCAGAGACACCATCACTCACCCTCCAACATCAGCCCAGACACACCATCACTCACCCTCCAACATCAGCCCAGACACACCATCACTCAGCCTCGAACATCAGCCCAGACACAGCATCACTCTCCCTCCCACATCAGCCCAGACACACCATCACTTACCCGCGAACATCAGCCCAGACACACCATCACTCACCCTCGAACATCAGCCCAGACACACCATCACTCACCCTCCAACATCAGCCCAGACACACCATCACTCACCCTCCAACATAAGCCCAGAGACACAATCACACATCCTAGAACATCAGCCCAGACACACCATTACTCACCTTCCAACATCAGTCCAGTGACATCATCACTCACCCTCGAACATCAGCCCAGACAAACCATCACTCACCCTCGAACATCAGCCCAGACAAACCATCACTCACCCGCGAACATCAGCCCAGACACACCATCATTCACCCTCGAACATCAGCCCAGACACACCATCACTCACCCTCCAACATCAGTCCAGACACACCATCACTCACCAACAAACATCAGCCCAGACACACCATCACTCACCCTCCAACATCAGCCCAGAGACACAATCACACATCCTAGAACATCAGCCCAGACACACCATTACTCACCTTCCAACATCAGTCCAGTGACATCATCACTCACCCTCGAACATCAGCCCAGACAAACCATCACTCACCCGCGAACATCAGCCCAGACACACCATCACTCACCCTCGAACATCAGCCCAGACACAGCATCACTCTCCCTCCCACATCAGCCCAGACACACCATCACTTACCCGCGAACATCAGCCCAGACACACCATCACTCACCCGCGAACATCAGCCCAGACACACCATCACTCACCCTCGAACATCAGCCCAGACACACCATCACTCACCCTCCAACATCAGCCCAGAGACACAATCACACATCCTAGAATATTAGCCCAGACACACCATTACTCACCTTCCAACATCAGTCCAGTGACATCATCACTCACCCTCGAACATCAGCCCAGACAAACCATCACTCACCCGCGAACATCAGCCCAGACACACCATCACTCACCCTCGAACATCAGCCCAGACACACCATCACTCACCCTCCAACATCAGTCCAGACACACCATCACTCACCCTCCAACATCAGCCCAGACACACCATCACTCACCCTCCAACATCAGCCCAGACACACCATCACACACGTTGCAACATCAGCCCAGACACACCATCACTCACCCTCGAACATCAGCTCAGACACACCCTCCAACATCAGACCAGACACACCATCACTCAGCCTTGAACATTAGCCCAGGCACACCATCACTCACCCTCCAACATCAGCCCAGAGACACCATCACTCACCCTCCAACATCAGCCCAGACACACCATCACTCACCCTCCAACATCAGCCCAGACACACCATCACACACATTGCAACATCAGCCCAGACACACCATCACTCACCCTCGAACATCAGCTCAGACACACCCTCCAACATCAGACCAGACACACCATCACTCGCCCTCGAACATCAGCCCAGACACACCATCACTCACCCGCGAACATCAGCCCAGACAGACCATCACTCACCCTCCAACATCAGCCCGGACACACCATCACTCAGCCTCGAAAATCAGCCCAGACACACCATCACTCACCCTCGAACATCAGCCCAGACACACCATCACGGACTCTCCAACGTCAGCCCAGAGACACATCATCACTCATCCTAGAACATCAGCTCAGACACGCCATCACTCACCCTCCAACATCAGCCCAGACACACCATCACTCAGCCTCGAACATCAGCCCAGACACAGCATCACTCAGCCTCGAACATCAGCCCAGACACAGCAGCACTCTCCCTCCCACATCAGCCCAGACACACCATCACTCACCCTCGAACTTCAGCCCAGAGACACCATCACTCACCCTCCAACATCAGCCCAGACACACGATCACTCACCCTCCAACATCAGCCCAGACACACCATCACTCAGCCTCGAACATCAGCCCAGACACAGCATCACTCTCCCTCCAACATCAGCCCAGACACACCATCACTCACCCACAAACACCAGCCCAGACACACCATCACTCACCCTCCAACATCAGCGCAGAGACACAATCACACATCCTAGAACATCGGCCCAGACGCACCATTACTCACCTTCCAACATCAGTCCAGTGACATCATCACTCACCCTCGAACATCAGCCCAGACAAACCATCACTCACCCGCGAACATCAGCCCAGACACACCATCACTCACCCTCCAACATCAGCCCAGACACACCATCACTCACCCTCCAACATCAGCCCAGACACACCATCACTCACCCTCCAACATCAGCCCAGAGACACAATCACACATCCTAGAACATCAGCCCAGACACACCATTACTCACCTTCCAACATCAGTCCAGTGACATCATCACTCACCCTCGAACATCAGCCCAGACAAACCATCACTCACCCGCGAACATCAGCCCAGACACACCATCACTCACCCTCGAACATCAGCCCAGACACACCATCACTCACCCTCCAACATCAGTCCAGACACACCATCACTCACCCACAAACATCAGCCCAGACACACCATCACTCACCCTCCAACATCAGCCCAGAGACACAATCACACATCCGAGAACATCAGCCCAGACACACCATTACTCACCTTCCAACATCAGTCCAGTGACATCATCACTCACCCTCGAACATCAGCCCAGACAAACCATCACTCACCCGCGAACATCAGCCCAGACACACCATCACTCACCCTCGAACATCAGCCCAGACACACCATCACTCACCCTCCAACATCAGCCCAGAGACACAATCACACATCCTAGAACATCAGCCCAGACACACCATTACTCACCTTCCAACATCAGTCCAGTGACATCATCACTCACCCTCGAACATCAGCCCAGACAAACCATCACTCACCCGCGAACATCAGCCCAGACACACCATCACTCACCCTCCAACATCAGTCCAGACACACCATTACTCACCCTCCAACATCAGCCCAGACACACCATCACTCACCCTCCAACATCAGCCCAGACATGCCATCGTTCATCCTCAAACATCAGCCCAGACACACCATCACTCCCCCACAAACATCAGCCCAGACACACCATCACTCACCCTCCAACATCAGCCCAGACACACCATCACACACCCTCCAATTTCAGACTAGACTCACCATCACTCACCCTTGAACATCAGCCCAGACACACCATCACTCACCCTCGAACATCAGCCCAGAAACACCATCCCTCACCCTCCAACATCAGCCCAGACACACCATCACACACGTTGCAACATCAGCCCAGACACACCATCACTCACCCTCGAACATCAGCTCAGACACACCCTCCAACATCAGACCAGACACACCATCACTCACCCTCGAACATCAGCCCAGACACACCATCACTCGCCCTCGAACATCAGCCCAGACACACCATCACTCACCCGCGAACATCAGCCCAGACAGACCATCACTCACCCTCCAACATCAGCCCGGACACACCATCACTCAGCCTCGAAAATCAGCCCAGACACACCATCACTGACTCTCCAACATCAGCCCAGAGACACATCATCACTCATCCTAGAACATCAGCTCAGACACGCCATCACTCACCCTCCAACATCAGCCCAGACACACCATCACTCAGCCTCGAACATCAGCCCAGACACAGCATCACTCAGCCTCAAACATCAGCCCAGACACAGCATCACTCTCCCTCCCACATCAGCCCAGACACACCATCACTCACCCTCGAACTTCAGCCCAGAGACACCATCACTCACCCTCCAACATCAGCCCAGACACACCATCACTCACCCTCCAACATCAGCCCAGACACACCATCACTCAGCCTCGAACATCAGCCCAGACACAGCATCACTCTCCCTCCCACATCAGCCCAGACACACCATCACTTACCCGCGAACATCAGCCCAGACACACCATCACTCACCCTCGAACATCAGCCCAGACACACCATCACTCACCCTCCAACATCAGCCCAGACACACCATCACTCACCCTCCAACATAAGCCCAGAGACACAATCACACATCCTAGAACATCAGCCCAGACACACCATTACTCACCTTCCAACATCAGTCCAGTGACATCATCACTCACCCTCGAACATCAGCCCAGACAAACCATCACTCACCCTCGAACATCAGCCCAGACAAACCATCACTCACCCGCGAACATCAGCCCAGACACACCATCATTCACCCTCGAACATCAGCCCAGACACACCATCACTCACCCTCCAACATCAGTCCAGACACACCATCACTCACCCACAAACATCAGCCCAGACACACCATCACTCACCCTCCAACATCAGCCCAGAGACACAATCACACATCCTAGAACATCAGCCCAGACACACCATTACTCACCTTCCAACATCAGTCCAGTGACATCATCACTCACCCTCGAACATCAGCCCAGACAAACCATCACTCACCCGCGAACATCAGCCCAGACACACCATCACTCACCCTCGAACATCAGCCCAGACACACCATCACTCACCCTCCAACATCAGCCCAGACACACCATCACTCACCTTCCAACATCAGCCCAGAGACACAATCACACATCCTAGAACATCAGCCCAGACACAGCATTACTCACCTTCCAACATCAGTCCAGTGACATCATCACTCACCCTCAAACATCAGCCCAGACAAACCATCACTCACCCGCGAACATCAGCCCAGACACACCATCACTCACCCTCGAACATCAGCCCAGACACACCATCACTCACCCTCCAACATCAGTCCAGACACACCATCACTCACCCACAAACATCAGCCCAGACACACCATCACTCACCCTCCAACATCAGCCCAGAGACACAATCACACATCCTAGAACATCAGCCCAGACACACCATTACTCACCTTCCAACATCAGTCCAGTGACATCATCACTCACCCTCGAACATCAGCCCAGACAAACCATCACTCACCCGCGAACATCAGCCCAGACACACCATCACTCACCCTCGAACATCAGCCCAGACACACCATCACTCACCCTCCAACATCAGCCCAGAGACACAATCACACATCCTAGAACATTAGCCCAGACACACCATTACTCACCTTCCAACATCAGTCCAGTGACATCATCACTCACCCTCGAACATCAGCCCAGACAAACCATCACTCACCCGCGAACATCAGCCCAGACACACCATCACTCACCCTCGAACATCAGCCCAGACACACCATCACTCACCCTCCAACATCAGTCCAGACACACCATCACTCACCCTCCAACATCAGCCCAGACACACCATCACTCACCCTCCAACATCAGCCCAGACACACCATCACACACGTTGCAACATCAGCCCAGACACACCATCACTCACCCTCGAACATCAGCTCAGACACACCCTCCAACATCAGACCAGACACACCATCACTCAGCCTTGAACATTAGCCCAGGCACACCATCACTCACCCTCCAACATCAGCCCAGAGACACCATCACTCACCCTCCAACATCAGCCCAGACACACCATCACTCACCCTCCAACATCAGCCCAGACACACCATCACACACATTGCAACATCAGCCCAGACACACCATCACTCACCCTCGAACATCAGCTCAGACACACCCTCCAACATCAGACCAGACACACCATCACTCACCCTCGAACATCAGCCCAGACACACCATCACTCGCCCTCGAACATCAGCCCAGACACACCATCACTCACCCGCGAACATCAGCCCAGACAGACCATCACTCACCCTCCAACATCAGCCCGGACACACCATCACTCAGCCTCGAAAATCAGCCCAGACACACCATCACTCACCCTCGAACATCAGCCCAGACACACCATCACGGACTCTCCAACGTCAGCCCAGAGACACATCATCACTCATCCTAGAACATCAGCTCAGACACGCCATCACTCACCCTCCAACATCAGCCCAGACACACCATCACTCAGCCTCGAACATCAGCCCAGACACAGCATCACTCAGCCTCGAACATCAGCCCAGACACAGCAGCACTCTCCCTCCCACATCAGCCCAGACACACCATCACTCACCCTCGAACTTCAGCCCAGAGACACCATCACTCACCCTCCAACATCAGCCCAGACACACGATCACTCACCCTCCAACATCAGCCCAGACACACCATCACTCAGCCTCGAACATCAGCCCAGACACAGCATCACTCTCCCTCCAACATCAGCCCAGACACACCATCACTCACCCACAAACACCAGCCCAGACACACCATCACTCACCCTCCAACATCAGCGCAGAGACACAATCACACATCCTAGAACATCGGCCCAGACGCACCATTACTCACCTTCCAACATCAGTCCAGTGACATCATCACTCACCCTCGAACATCAGCCCAGACAAACCATCACTCACCCGCGAACATCAGCCCAGACACACCATCACTCACCCTCCAACATCAGCCCAGACACACCATCACTCACCCTCCAACATCAGCCCAGACACACCATCACTCACCCTCCAACATCAGCCCAGAGACACAATCACACATCCTAGAACATCAGCCCAGACACACCATTACTCACCTTCCAACATCAGTCCAGTGACATCATCACTCACCCTCGAACATCAGCCCAGACAAACCATCACTCACCCGCGAACATCAGCCCAGACACACCATCACTCACCCTCGAACATCAGCCCAGACACACCATCACTCACCCTCCAACATCAGTCCAGACACACCATCACTCACCCACAAACATCAGCCCAGACACACCATCACTCACCCTCCAACATCAGCCCAGAGACACAATCACACATCCGAGAACATCAGCCCAGACACACCATTACTCACCTTCCAACATCAGTCCAGTGACATCATCACTCACCCTCGAACATCAGCCCAGACAAACCATCACTCACCCGCGAACATCAGCCCAGACACACCATCACTCACCCTCGAACATCAGCCCAGACACACCATCACTCACCCTCCAACATCAGCCCAGAGACACAATCACACATCCTAGAACATCAGCCCAGACACACCATTACTCACCTTCCAACATCAGTCCAGTGACATCATCACTCACCCTCGAACATCAGCCCAGACAAACCATCACTCACCCGCGAACATCAGCCCAGACACACCATCACTCACCCTCCAACATCAGTCCAGACACACCATTACTCACCCTCCAACATCAGCCCAGACACACCATCACTCACCCTCCAACATCAGCCCAGACATGCCATCGTTCATCCTCAAACATCAGCCCAGACACACCATCACTCCCCCACAAACATCAGCCCAGACACACCATCACTCACCCTCCAACATCAGCCCAGACACACCATCACACACCCTCCAATTTCAGACTAGACTCACCATCACTCACCCTTGAACATCAGCCCAGACACACCATCACTCACCCTCGAACATCAGCCCAGAAACACCATCCCTCACCCTCCAACATCAGCCCAGACACAACATCACTCACCCCGCAACATCAGCCCAGACAAACCATCACTCACCTTCCCACATCAGCCCGGACACACCATCACTCAAACTCGAACATCAGCCCAGAGACACCATCACTCACCCTCCAACATCAGCCCAGACACGCCATCACTCACCCTCGAACATCAGCCCAGACAAACCATCACTCACCCTCCAACATCAGCCCAGACACACCAGCACTCACCCTCGAACATCAGCCCAGACACACCATCACTCACACTCCAACATCAGCCCAGACACACCATCACTCACCCTCGAACATCAGCCCAGACACACCATCACTCGCTAAGTAAGTGGGCAGAGATTTGGCAGATGGAATACAATCCTGGAAAGTGTGAGGTTATGCACTTTGGCAGGAAAAATCGTAGAGCAATTTATTATCTTAATGGCAAGAAACTGGAAAGTACTGAAGTACAATGGGATCTGGGGGTGCTGGTGCACGAAACTCAAAAGGTTAGTATGCAGGTGCAGCAAGTGATTAAGAAGGCCAATGGAATGTTGGCTTTCATTGCTAGGGGGATAGAATATAAAAATAGGGAGGTATTGCTTCAGTTGTACAAGGTATTGGTGAGACCGCACCTGGAATACTGCGTACAGTTTTGGTGTCCATACTTAAGAAAGGACATACTTGCTCTCGAGTCAGTACAAAGAAGGTTCACTCGGTTAATCCCGGGGATGAGGGGATGGACATATGAGGAGAGGTTGAGTAGATTGGGACTCTTCTCATTGGAGTTCAGAAGAATGAGAGGCGATCTTATTGAAACATATAAGATTGTGAAGGGGTTGGATCGGGTGGATGCGGGGAGGATGTTCCCGATGATGGGTGAAACTAGAACTAGGGGGCATAGTCTTAGAATAAGGGGCTGCTCTTTCAAAACTGAGATGAGGAGGAACTACTTCACTCAGAGGGTGGTAGGTCCATGGAATATGCTGCCCCAAAAAGCTGTAGAAGCTACATCATTAGATAAATTTAAAACAGAAATAGACAGTTTCCTAGAACTAAAGGGAATTAAGGGTTACGGGGAGCGGGCAGGAATTTGGACATGAGTCTAGGTTCGGATCGGTCATGGCCCTGTGGGTAGCGGAGCGGGCCCAGGGGCCGGGTAGCCTGATCCTGCTCCTATTTCGTATGTTTAATTCTGTTAGATTCAGGAGATGGTTCTGTGATAGTGGATTGGCGGTTAGGATCAGATCAGCCATGATCTTATTGAATGGCAGAGCAGGCTCGAGGGGCCGATTGGCCTACTCCTGCTCCTATTTCTTATGTTCTTATGTTCTTATGTTCTAACATCAGCCCAGAAACGCCATCACTCACCCTCCAACATCAGCCCAGATACACCATCACTCAACCTCGACCATGAGCCCAGACACACCATCACTCACCCTCCAACATCAGCCTAGACACACCATCACTGAGCCTCGAACATTAGCCCAGACACACCATCACTCATCCTTGAACATCAGCCCAGACACACCATCACTCACCCTGCAACATCAGCCCAGACAAACCATCACTCACCTTCCAACATCAGCCCAGACACACCATCACTCACCCTCGAACATCAGCCCAGACACACCATTACTCACGCTCGAGCATCAGCCCAGACACACCATCAGTCGGCCTCGAACATCAGCCCAGACACACCATCACTCACCCTCCAACATCAGCCCAGACACACCATCACTCACCCTCCATCATCAGCCCAGACACACCATCACTCACGCTCCAACATCAGCCCAGACACACCATCACTCACCCTCGGACATCAGCCCAGAGACACCATCACTCACCCTCGAACAACTGCCCAGACACACCATCACTCACCCTGCAACATCAGCTCTGACACACCATCACTCACCCTCCAACATCAGCCCTAAGACACAATCACTCACCCTCCAACATCAGCCCAGACACACCAACACTCACGCTCTAACATCAGCCCTCAGACACCATCACTCACCCTCCAACATCAGCCCAGACACACCATCACTCACCCTCCAACATCAGCCCAGACACACCATCACTCACCCTCCAACATCAGCCCAGACACACCATCACTCACCCTCCAACATCAGCCCAGACATGACATCACTCCCCCTCCAACACCAGCCCAGACACACCATCACTCACCCTCCAACATCAGCCCAGACACACCATCACTCAGCCTCGAACATCAGCCCAGACACAGCATCACTCGCCCTCCAACATCAGCCCAGACACTCCATCACTCACCCTCGAACTTCAGCCCAGAGACACCATCACGCACCCTGCAACATCAGCCCAGACACACCATCACTCAGCCTCGAACATCAGCCCAGACACACCATCACTCAGCCTCGAACATCAGCCCAGACACAGCATCACTCTCCCTCCAACATCAGCCCAGAGACACAATCACACATCCTAGAACATCAGCCCAGACACACCATCACTCATCCTCCAACATCAGCCCAGAGACACAATCACTCACCCCCGAACATCAGGATTGACACACCATCACTCACCCTCCAACATCAGTCCAGTGACATCATCACTCACCCTCGAACATCAGCCCAGACAAACCATCACTCACCCGCGAACATCAGCCCAGACACACCATCACTCACCCTCGAACATCAGCCCAGACACACCATCACTCACCCTCCAACATCAGCCCAGACACGCCATCGCTCATCCTCAAACATCAGCCCAGACACACCATCACTCCCCCACAAACATCAGCCCAGACACACCATCACTCACCCTCCAACATCAGCCCAGACACACCATCACACACCCTCCAATTTCAGACCAGACTCACCATCACTCACCCTCGAACATCAGCCCAGACACACCATCACTCACCCTCGAACATCAGCCCAGAAACAGCATCACTCACTGTTAAGTCTGTGTGTTATAATGAGAATTACTACACAGACCACAAGAGTAAATTTTAACAGGTCTTTACCAGTCGAAGGTCCGGGCTGAACTGCCCAATAAATCATTACACAGCACTTATATACCGGTGTGGTCACCACCGGTATTACAGTATACAGCAGCCAAGATAAAGTAGTGCAACCCTTAAAATAGTTCTCTTAAAGGTGGAACGGTTACATACACTACAATCCTCCCTTTTTAGCTTAACCATATATATTCCCCATTAAACATAACATCATAACATATATACACAACTTCATGTAAAAACAGTTCACAGATTCAGTCTCTCTGGAGGCTTCCTGACTCGGTCCGGATAACGCCTCGGTGGAGTAGTAGTTTTCGGTGGTGTAGTAGGTTCTTTTGGCAAGGTCGTTTCGGCTTGAATGCCAGTGTCGGGTTCATCTGATTCCAGTATCACCGGATCGGAGGTAGATACTATGGGTATCTCTGCTTCATCATTAGGCGTATAGAGTTGTGGAGTAGGTTGTCCCTTTTCGGATGACTCTATGATCTGGTCAACATGGCGCCTTATTATGCTTTCACCAATGTCCACGGTATACATCAGCGGTCCTAGTCGTGTGCAAATAGTTCCAGGCTGCCATTTCTCGGTACGGTAGTCCCGGGCCAAAGCTTGTTGACCTATCTGGAAGGTTCTAGTTGGCCTTTCATTCATGCCTTGAAATTGCCGGTTCTCTACGTCCCTTCTGACGTTTGGCTTGATCAAATCCAGCTGGCATCTTAGTCTTCTATTGAAAAACATCATGGCGGGAGTTTGGTTTGTAACCACATGTGTTGCATTCCTGTACGCCAACAAGAAGTTATCTACCTTATGTTGTAGATTTATGTCTTCATTACCCATGGCCTTTATGGCCTTCTTGAAGGTCTGGACAAACCTTTCAGCTAATCCATTGGTGGCGGGATGGTATGGGGCGGACGTGTAGTGCTTAACCCCATTGTTTTTTAAGAACTTCCTGAATTCTTCGGACACAAATTGCGGTCCATTATCAGAACAGATCTGTTCCGGCAGCCCATTCCTGGCAAATATGGTCCTGAATACTGTGATGGTTTTTTCCGTGGTGGTGGAGGACATCTTTATTACCTCCGGCCACTTGGAGTGTGCATCCACCGCGATTAAGAACATTGAGTCCATAAATGGACCAGCAAAGTCGATATGTACCCTTTGCCATGGAGATGAGGGCCACTCCCATGGATGTAGAGGGGCTTGTGGTGGGGCATTTTGGACCTTCTGACATCCTAGACAGCTCTTGGTCATTTCTTCGATGTCTCCATCGATACCTGGCCACCACACAAACGCTCTGGCTAAGTTCTTCATTTTCACTCCACCCAGATGGCCCTCGTGAAGCTCCTTTAGCACTTTATGCTGGAGTTTGGGTGGAATCACCACTCTGGATCCACACATCAAAGTCCCTCGGCACACTGACAGCTGTTCTCTTCTTTGCGAGAATGCTGGCAACAGTGGTTCGCCATGTGCTGGCCATCCCTTCACCGTTAAATCGTAGACTCGTGAGAGAGTCGGGTCATTTCTCGTTTCCTTTTCGATGGTAGAATTTGTTACTGGTAGACATTCCACTAGGGTTGAGTGGAACATCTCCACTGGGTCCACTGTAGGCGCCTCTTCTACCGTTGGCAACGGTAGGCGCGATAAACCGTCAGCATTCCCATGCTGTTTTGATCCTTTGTATTCTATGTCATATTGGTGTGCCCTTAGGAAAAGGGACCACCTCTGTAGCCTTTGCGCTGTCATAATGGAAACGCCCTTTTTAGGGTTGAATATGGATACCAACGGCTGGTGGTCTGTCAGCAGTGTAAACTTCTTGCCCTGCAGGTAATGATTAAACTTCTTTACTCCCCACACAAGGCTGAGAGCCTCCCTATCTATCTGAGCATAGTTGCGCTCAGCGGAGGTCAATGATCTGGATGCAAATGCGACTGGCCTTTCCGAGCCATTTGGCAACTTGTGTGAGAGTACTGCTCCAATACCATAAGGAGAAGCATCACAAGCTAAACGAATAGGTAGCGTTGGGTTGAAGTGAGCCAACACTTCCTCTGAGGTGATCAATGCCTTGCTTTTGCGAAAGGCCTTCTTACAGTCCTCGCTCCACTTCCATGGTACTTCTTTCTGCAAAAGAGCATTCAGCGGGTGCAGCACCGTGGATAGATTTGGCAGAAACTTATGGTAATAGTTAATCAACCCTAGGAACGACCTCAACTGGGATACATTTTCCGGAGCGGGAGCCTTCACAACAGCTTCGATCTTGTCAGGTGACTTGTGCAGCCCCTCCTGGTCAATGACATGACCACAGTACGAGATCCGTTTCTGAAAGAACTCACATTTCTGGCGATTAACTCGAAGGCCATATTCCTTCAACCTGGTGAGCACCAGTTTCAAATTTGCAAGGTGTTCCTCATCGTCATCTCCTGTAATCAGGATATCGTCCAAGTAACATTGAGTGCTTGGAATTCCCTGTAATACCTGCTCCATGGCCCTCTGCCAAATTGCTGGAGCCGAAGCCACTCCAAAAACCAGTCTATTATATCGATACAAGCCTCTGTGCGTGTTGATTGTGAGATACTGGCGCGACTCTTCCTCAACTTCCATCTGTAAGTACGCTTGCGCCAGGTCTATCTTGGTGAAGTGTTTCCCGCCAGACAATGAAGCAAAGATATCCTCAATCCGCGGAAGTGGATATTGCACCGTGTGAAGCACCGGATTAACTGTGATCTTGAAGTCTCCACAGATGCGGACCTTCCCCGGTTCCCCTGGCTTGTTACTCGATGAACGCTTCATGACGGGAACAATGGGCGTGGCCCACTCACTCCAGTCCACCTTAGACAGTAGTCCTGAACGTTCAAGCCCTTCCAGCTCAGCTTCCACAGCAGGTCATATCGCATAAGGTACCGGTCTGGCTTTGAAAAATTTTGGGTTTGCATGTTCTGCAATCTTGATTTTTGCCTTAATTCCTCTCAGTGTTCCCAGTCCCTGTTGGAACACCTCTTTAGCCTCATCCAATATTCTGGACAATCGTTCAGGTTTGACATCTTTCTTTCCGGAATCTACCGTTATTGCTTTTAGGGAGTGCCAGTCCATATTTATTTTCTTGATCCACTCCCGTCCCAGAAGTGGTGGACCTCCCTCAGGTAGTACATATAAGTCCATTCCTTGCTGTTCTTTGCCCTTGTGTATCACCTTGACTTTTATCTTTCCGATGGGGTATACTTTTTGCCCCGTGTATGTCTGCAATACTATCTCCGTATCCCGTAGGGGAATATGTGTGAATAACCTTTTGTAATCTTGCTTATTCCTGACCATCAACGCCGATCTGGTGTCCAATTCCATCTTCACTTGGACTCCTGCTATCTGCAGTGTGACCCAGATAGTTTGTCGGTCAGCTTCCTTACTCACATTGTGAATTCTCAGACTACCCAGTTCCTTGCTGTTGGAGTCTGAATCCGAATTCTGTTCATCCGAACTCTTCTTAGCCACCTTATGTACCTTTCTGCACTTTTCCTGCGGTGACTTTTTGTTGCTGGTCTTCTTTCCTGACCGGCATACTTTAGCTATGTGACCAAGCTTGCCACATTTTCTACATTCCTGGTTTTTAAACCAGCGTTGGTTCTGATCGTGTGTTGGCTTTCCACAACGATAACATTTCGTTGTACCCAAAGCCATTTGATCTACGCTGAGTACCGCTGCCTTCAGCTGCATTTCCACAGTGCCTCTCGCTGCGGCTTCGTGCGATGCTGCAATAGTGACAGCCTTATCAAGTGTAAGATCATTCTCTTCAAGCAGCCGCTTTTGTGTTCCTTCTTTCGACAATCCACACACGAATTTGTCTCTCAGTGCCTCTGTCAGACTTTCCCCAAACTGACAGTATTTCGCTAGCTTATGCAGTTCAATTAAATACTCCGCGTTGCTTTCCTCTTTCAGTTGCGTTCTCGCATAAAATTTAAATCGTTCCGCTAACATCAGCGGTGTGGGGTTCAAATGATTTTTCAGGACAGCAACAATTTTAGCGAAAGTCTGATCCGCCGGTTTAGCTGGTGATAGAAGATGCTTCAATAGCCCGTGTGTCCTCGCACCCATTGAGTTTAGTAAGGTTAGTGCTTTATCTTCATCTGATATTTTATTTGCCTTACAATATATCTCTATGCGTTCTACATACGTGGCCCAATCTTCAACATCGGGATCGAATTCGTTGATGTTACCACGCTTAGGCATCCTCGCAATCTTCTTGAGAAACAAAAAGAAATTTTTCTTTTATTTGTTTTTTTCAAAATGGCGGTTTCCCGCGCTTGTCTTCTTCCCCCGCCTACGAAAATGGCGGCTTCCCGCATTTGCCTTTCTCCCCCGCTGGCTGTAATGGCGATTGCCGTATTGCTGCGTTCGCCTTCCCCAGCGATTTTCAAATCGTGCCTCCCAGCCCCTCTTGCAGTCCGGTCCTTTCCCCCGGCTGCGGCTGAGTTCTCCGCGGTTTTTTTATTTTTATTTTCTCCCGCGCCTTACGCTGACCCGGTCGCTGCGCCTCGCGGCCTCGGTAGCTGCCCGGCCTTTCTCACCGGTCGCGGTCGAGCTCTCTCTCGACGCTGTTGCGTCTCCCAGCCCGCTTGCAGCCCGGTCTTTTACACCGGCTGCGTTTGCATTCACCGCGGCTCCCGTGCCTTACGCTGCCCCAGTCTCAGCGCCTCTGGCCCCGACTTCTGTCCGGCTCTTTTCCCCAGCCGTGGTCGAGTTCTCCGCCCTTATATCCTCCGTTTTTCCCTCCCCTACTTCACGCCAACGTGGCCGACTTGCTGCTCGTCGCTGATCGGCTTACCCACCACCGTGATAGAAGGGATGATCACTGCCTGTTGCTGATGGAAGGCTTCGTGTCAGAATTCTTCCTTTGCTCTGCAGACCCGAGTCTTTTCTCAGCAGAATGATGAGGGCGGATGCCTCCTCTCGACGCCCGTTAACTGCCTTGGATGTATCTCTGCCGCAGGGTAAGATCGTACTCGTCGCCACTGTTAAGTCTGTGTGTTATAATGAGAATTACTACACAGACCACAAGAGTAAATTTTAACAGGTCATAGAGTCATAGAGTCATAGAGTTTTACAGCACAGAAAGAGGCCCTTCGGCCCATCGTGTCTGCGCCGCCCATCCCTCCCTGTCCAGACGTATCCCATTTTCCAGCATTTGGTCCATAGCCTTGTATGCAATGGCATTTCAAGTGCTCATCCAAATGCTTCTTGAATGTTGTGAGGGTTCCTGCCTCTACCACCCTTTCAGGCAGTGAGTTCCAGCTTCCAACCACCCTCTGGGTGAAAAAGTTCCTCCTCAAATCCCCCCTAAATCTCCTGCCCCTTACCCTGAATCTGTGCCCCCTTGTTATTGACCCCCCTACTAAGGGGAAAAGTTCCTCTTTATCTACCCTATCTATGCCCCTCATCATTTTGTACACCTCAATCAGGTCCCCCCTCAGCCTTCTTT
This sequence comes from Somniosus microcephalus, assembly GCF_052327205.1. Lineage (NCBI taxonomy): Eukaryota > Metazoa > Chordata > Chondrichthyes > Squaliformes > Somniosidae > Somniosus > Somniosus microcephalus. The sequence continues at coordinate 69,509,930 of NC_141004.1, read as the reverse complement.
GCTCCAAGGAAAACAACCCCAGCCTGTCCAGTCTCTCTTCATAGCTGAGGCGCTCCATCCCAGGTAACATCCTGGTGAATCTTCTCTGCACCCTCTCCAAAGCAATCACATCCTTCCTATAGTGAGGCGACCAGAACTGCACACAGTACTCCAGCTGTGGCCTCACCAGCGTTTTGTACAGCTCTATCATAACCTCCCTGCTCTTATATTCTATGCCTCTGCTAATGAAGGCAAGTATCCCATAAGCCTTTTTAACCACCTTATCTACCTGTTCCGCTGCCTTCAGGGAATTTTGTACATGTACACCAAGGTCCCTCTGACCCTCTGTACTTCCTAGGGTCCTACCACTCATTGTGTATTCCCTTGCCTTATTTGTCCGTCCAAAATGCATCACCTCGCACTTTTCCGGGTTAAATTCCATTTGCCACTTTTCCGCCCATCTGACCAACCCGTTAATATTGTCCTGTAGCCTGAGGCTTTCCTCCTCGCAATTTACCACCCCACCAATTTTCGTGTCATCCGCGAACTTACTGATCATACCCTTTACATTCTCATCCAAATCATTTATGTAGATCACAAACAGCAAGGGACCCAGCACCGATCCCTGAGGTACCCCACTGGACACAGGCTTCCAGTCACAAAAGCAACCTTCGACCATCACCCTCTGCCTCCTGCCACTCAGCCAGTTTAGGATCCAACGCGCCAAGGCCCCCTGGATCCCATGGGCTCTTACCTTCTTGACCAGTCTCCTATGCGGGACCTTGTCAAAAGCTTTACTGAAGTCCATGTAAACCACATCCACAGCATTTCCCTCATCGACACACCTAGTCGCCCCCTCGAAAAATTCAATCAGATTGGTCAGACATGATTTACCCTTGACAAAGCCATGCTGACTATCCCCGATTAATCCTTGCCTCTCCAAGTGGAGACTAATTTTGTCCCTCAGAATTTTTTCCAAAAATTTCCCTACCACAGATGTTAGGCTCACTGGCCTGTAATTCCCTGGTTTATCCCTGCTACCCTTCTTGAATAATGGTACTACGTTAGCTGTTCTCCAGTCCTCTGGTACATCCCCTGTGGCCAGAGAGGTTCTGAAAATTTGTGTCAGAGCCCCTGCAATCTCCTCCTTTGCCTCCCACAGCAGCCTGGGATACATCTCGTCCGGGCCTGGGGATTTATCCACTTTTTGGCCTGCTAAAACCGCTAGTACCTCCTCCCTCTCGATGCTAATATGTTCAAGTATGTCACAGTACCCTTGCCCGACTTCTATGTCTACATCGTCTTTCTCCATAGTGAACACTGAGGCAAAAAATTCATTTAAAACCCCACCTACTTCATCTGGCTCTACACACAGCTTGCCACTTTGGTCCCTAATGGGCCCTACCCTTTCCCTGGTTATCCTCTTGCCCTTAATATACTTATATAACATCTTAGGATTTTCCTTTATTTTGCTCGCCAGTGTTATTTCATGGTCTTTACTAGTCGAAGGTCCGGGCTGAACTGCCCAATAAATCATTACACAGCACTTATATACCGGTGTGGTCACCACCGGTATTACAGTATACAGCAGCCAAGATAAAGTAGTGCAACCCTTAAAATAGTTCTCTTAAAGGTGGAACGGTTACATACACTACACTCACCCTCCAACATCAGCCCAGACAAACCATCACTCACCTTCCAACATCAGCCCGGACACACCATCACTCAACCTCGAACATCAGCCCAGAGACACCATCACTCACCCTCCAACATCAGCCCAGACACGCCATCACTCACCCTCCAACATCAGCCCAGAGACACCATCACTCACCCTCCAACATCAGCCCAGACACGCCATCACTCACCCTCGAACATCAGCCCAGACAAACCATCACTCACCCTCCAACATCAGCCCAGACACACCAGCACTCACCCTCGAACATCAGCCCAGACACACCATCACTCACGCTCCAACATCAGCCCAGAGACACCATCACTCACCCACCAACATCAGCCCAGACACACTATCACTCGCCCTCGAACATCAGTCCAGACACACCATCACTCACCCTCCAACATCAGACCAGACACTCCATCATTCACCTTCCAACATCAGTCCAGACACACCAACACTCACCCTCCAACATCAGACCAGACACACCATCACTCACCCTCCAGCATCAGCCCCGACACACCATCACTCACCCTCGAGCATCAGCCCAGACACACCATCACTCACCCTCCAACATCAGCCCAGACACAGCATCACTCAGCCTCGAACATCAGGCCAGACACACCATCACTCACTCTCCAACATCAGCCCAGACACACCATCACGCACCCTCGAGCAACAGCCCAGAAACACCGTCACTCAACCTTGAACATCAGCCCAGACACACCATCAATCACCCTCCGACATCAGCCCAGACACACCATCAATCACCCTCCAACATCAGCCCAGACACACCATCAATCACCCTCCAACATCAGCCCAGAAACACCATCACTCACCCTCCAACATCAGCCCAGACACACCATCACTCACCCTCCAACATCGGCCCAGACACACTGTTGTGTATTTTGAATGTGTATTAGAATTGTTGGTGATTTGCAATGCACTATGGGAAATGTAGTGCATTGAGTGAAGAAGCCCATTGTAAATAAAATGGCCGTTAACTAAACTCTCCACCCCGGAGTCCTTCTTAATTGTTATATAGGTGAGGGTATAAAACCCCTTGAGATACAACAAAACTGGCGACGAGGACGACGGACCTGCGCATCACTTTGCACTGGAATCGGCGATGTTTAAAGTAAGAAGTTCCTGTCTTTTCTTAATGGTGCGCCTGCAGTTTAGTGCTGATGCAATTGTCTCGTAAAGGTGGCGGTTCGTGTGTTACACAAATAAGAAGGGGGAGAGTAATGATACAGTGAAACGAAGTGGAGGAAAAGGACTGTAAAGAAAAAAAAAAGAAAACAAAATGGCTATGCTAACCGGAGCGTTTGGACCATTTGATGAAACGGCGGAGCAATGGAGTGCTTATACAGAGCGTTTCTGATTTTTCGTGACTGCAAATGGCATTAACGATGACGTGAAAGTGGCGACGTTCCTCAGTGTGATCGGAGCAAAAACTTTTGGCTTGTTACGGAGTTTGATGCACCCAGATAAGCCCGGCGCTAAGACATATGATCAGATTGTGGAAGTTTTGGAAACACATTTCGCACCCAAGCCGCTGCTGATTGCCGAGAGGTTCAGGTTTCACAAACAAAACCAAGGGGAGGGTGAGTCCATAGCCGAATATGTTGCAGTGCTGAAGAAGCTAACTGAGCTTTGTGAGTTTGGTGAAACTCTAAATGACACTGTCCGTGATAGGTTTGTGTGTGGATTAAGATGTGAAGCAACACAGAAGCGCTTGCTCACGACTGACAAACTGATGCTTAAATCAGCAGTGGAGCTCGCTGTATCTATGGAGTTAGCAGTTAAAGATGCACAGCTGTTGGGGGCTGCAACAAGAGTGCACAGGGTAGCAGCTACACCGGATAAGCATTCAAGGGGCGCCAGAGAGTGTTACAGATGTGGAAGGTCAGGTCAGCAGCCATCTGACTGCTGGTGTAAAGACCTGACCTGTCTGAAATGTGAAAAGAAAGGACACATTGAACGTGTGTGTAAAGGGCAAAACAAACAATCCTACACAGAGACACACAAAAAACAAAGGAAACACATCCAACTGGCATTCTAAAAAGAAAAACCTACACATGGTGAAACAAGAACAGGAAGACAGTGACACAGACTCTGATGGGGAGCTGAATCTCCATGTGTTAACGGTGAATGGAGGCTCATCAGGCTATGGAGTCACTCCACTACTAGAGGGAATACCGGTCAAAATGGAGCTGGATATGGGGGCCACTGTCTCCTTGATTTCAGAGAAGCTATTCAAAGAAAAACTGAACCACCTATCACTGACGCCGGCCAAGCTCATTTTAAAGACCTACACTGGGGAAACAGTCCCAATGCTGGGTAAGACAGAGGTCAAGGTGGAGCTTCATGGACAAACCGTGATGCTGCCAGTTTACGTGGTCAAGGGTGACTATCCATCCCTGATGGGCAGGCCATGGTTGGAGAAAATTCATCTGGATTGGAAAAAAGTGAATGCGGTGTCAGTCGAAGAGGCGGGGCTAGCGGCAGTGTTGACAAAGCATGCGGCTGTCTTTGACGGAGAATTGGGGAGTATGAAGGGGATTACGGTCAAACTCAAGGTGAAGCCTGACAGCCAGCCACGACTCCTGTAGGCCAGGAATGTTCCCTACGCCCTCAGACCAAAGGTGGAGGCTGACCTGGAGCGTCTGGTCAAGATAGGGGTCCTGGTGCCAGTTTCGCACAGTGAGCGGGCCACGCCCGTGGTACCAGTGATGAAGAGTGACGGCGCGGTTCGCTTATGTGGAGATTTCAAAGTAACAGTGAATCCTGTGCCCTCAGCTGAACAGTACCCCCTCCCCATCATTGAAGATCTTTTCGCGGGTCTAGCAGGCAGTCAGAAGTTTAGCAAGATTGATCTATGCCAAGCCTACTTGCAGATGCATGTAGAAGAGGACTCACAGAAGTACCTGACCATCACCACCCAGAAGGGCCTCTACAGGTACTGCCGCCTACCCTTTGGTATAACGTCAGCACTAGCATTGTTTCAGCGGGCTATGGGCCAGATCTTAAGCAGCATTCCAGGGGTACAATGTTATCTCGACGGTATCCTTGTCACAGGAAAGGACGACAACGAGCATCTGCAGAACCTGACGAAGACACTGGGAAGACTTGAAAAATATGGCTTACACGTTCGCAAGGACAAACGCGAATTTTTCAAGCTATCAGTGGAGTACCTAGGCCATGTCATCGACGCGGACGGCCTACACACAGCACCGTCGAAAGTGAAAGCCATTGCCGACGCTCCTGCACCTACAAATGTCGGCCAGCTGTGGTCATTCTTAGGTCTCCTGAACTATTACGGAAAGTTTATTCCACAGCTGGCATCACTGTTGAAGCCATTACATGAGTTGCTGTGTCAGGGCAAGGCCTGGGCGTGGACGAAGGAGTGCGAAGCTGCATTCAAGAAAGCCAAAGCAGCTTTGACTGACCCCAGAGTGTTGACGCACTTTGACTCGTCGTTGCAGATTCAGCTGGCCTGTGACGCGTCGCCTTATGGCGTCGGCGCGGTCGTGTCCCACATCTTTCCCTCAGGCGAAGAGAAGCCGATTGCGTTCGCGTCAAAGTCCCTGAGCAAGGCAGAGGTGAAATACCCGCAGATCGAAAAAGAGGCTTTGGGCATCATCTTTGGAATCAAAAAGTTCCATCACTACTTGTTCGGAAGGAAATTCACCTTGCTGACGGATCATCGTCCTCTGACATCGATCTTTGGTCCACATACAGGAATACCCTCCCTGATAGCGTGCAGGATGCAGCGCTGGGCGCTGATGTTAAGCGTTCACAATTACAACATCAAATACCGGAGGTCAGCAGCACATGGCAATGCGGACGGATTGTCAAGACTTCCGCTGCCTGTGCCCTCTGAAGGCTGTGAGCAGAAGATTTTCTACATTGACATGGTGAGCAATGCCCCTGTCACGGCCCGGCAGGTCAAGGAAGAGACCAGAGTGGACCCTACGCTATCCAAGGTGCTGGATCAGGTGATGCGAGGAGACGGATCACGGGTGTCAGACGCACCACCTGAGCTCCTACCTTACCTGTCAAGAGGGAAGGAGTTGTCCGTCACGTCAGGATGCCTCCTTTGGGGCATGCGAGTGATCATACCACCAAAGCTGCGGAAACATGTCCTCAACGAGCTGCACTCAGGACAGTGTGGTATTGTCCGGATGAAGGAGCTGGCACGAAGCTACTTCTGGTGGCCCGGTCTGGATCATGAAATTGAAGTTGAAGCGAAATCATGCCCATCATGCGAGACAACGAGGGATACGCCAAGAGCAGCGCCACTGCATCCATGGGAATGGCCGGCGACACCGTGGCAACGGATCCATCTGGACTTCGCAGGACAAGTGGAAGGAGCGATGTTCGTGGTCGCGGTGGACTCCCATTCCAAATGGCCGGAGGTTGCAGTAATGTCCACTACCACTACGGAGAAAACCATCGAGACTCTGAGAGAGATGTTCGGGCGATTTGGTCTGCCGGAGCAGATCGTAACCGACAATGGAACACAGTTCACATCCCAGGAGATGGAGGAATTCCTCAAGAGCAATGGAATCCAGCACACGTTCTCCAGGCCTTATCATCCATCCACAAATGGATTGGCGGAGAGATTTGTCAGAACGCTGAAACGCGCGTTGAAAGCGGCAAGAAGTGATGCTCCTCTAAAGCAGCGCCTGAATGCTTTCTTGCTGAAATACCGAAACACACCTCATGCTACGACTGGAGCATCTCCTGCTTACCTACTCATGGGAAGACAGCGATGGACATGCCTTGACCTGCTGAGGCCAACGTCCACAGAAGCAGTGGTGCACGCCAATCAGCAGGATCAAGTCAGCAGACGAGCTCAGAGGTCCAAAGAACGACACTTTGTGGTAGGGGTCAAAGTCCTCGCGCGTAACTACACCACCCCGGAGCGGTGGGTCCCGGCTACGGTCATTCAAAAGACGGGCCCCGTTTCATACCGAGTCTGCACCGGAGACGACCGAACATGGAGACGGCATGTAGACCAGTTACTGCCAAGACAGTCGCCACAGGTAACCCAAGAAACAGAGGATCAAGGACCTGCTGGGGGTTCCAGCAGGGACTGGTCGTCCGACCCTGAGACGGTGGCACCATCCACTTTTGTGCCATCGAGGGAGGAAGCCACGCCTGCAGGGTCACGGGAGAGCCAGCCAGAGCCTGCTCCTGAGACTAGGCGTTACCCCCAAAGAGAAAGGCAGCCTCCAGAGCGCCTTAGTTACAGTTAGTGCTAACCTGTGTGCATGGGGCAGAATAATCCCCAGGGTTAGCGGAATGTCGAGGCAGTCTACCCTCTCTTCCAAAATTATAGTCATTTTCAGTTATTCTGCTTTGTGGATGTAATGTATGTACCTTTAAGGGGGGAACTATTTTCTACAGCTCATGTATACTGTAGTACCGGCAGTGACCACACCTGTATATAATGCTGAGTAGTAATCTGTTCTTTCTGTTGCAGTTTGAACCACGTTGAGTAAACACCTGTTGTACCGTTCTCTGCAGTCCTTTTCTTATTATTACACGGACGTAACAGTGGACATTCTATTTTAAGGGGGAGGAAATATGTTGAGTATTTTGAATGTGTATTAGAATTGTCCCTCATGGGATACCGTAATGGTGATTTGCAATGCACTATGGGAAATGTAGTGCATTGAGTGAAGAAGCATATTGTAAATAAAATGGCCGTTAACTAAACTCTCCACCCCGGAGTCCTTCTAATTGTTATATAGGTAAGGGTATAAAACCACTTGAGACACAACATACACCATCACTCACCCTCCAACATCAGCCCAGACATACCATCACTCACCCTCCAACATCAGCCCAGACACACCATCACTCACCCTCCCACATCAGTCCAGACACACCATCACTCACCCTCGGACATCAGCCCAGACACACCATCACTCACCCTCCAACATAAGCCCAGACACACCATTACTCACCCTCCAACATCAGCCCAGACACACCATCACTCACCCTCCCACATCAGCCCAGACACACCATCACTCACCCTCGGACATCAGCACAGACACACCATCACTCACCCTCCAACATCAGCCCAGACAAACCATCACTCACCTTCCAACATCAGCCCGGACACACCATCACTCAACCTCGAACATCAGCCCAGAGACACCATCACTCACCCTCCAACATCAGCCCAGACACGGCATCACTCACCCTCAAACATCAGCCCAGACAAACCATCACTCACCCTCCAACATCAGCCCAGACACACCAGCACTCACCCTCGAACATCAGTCCAGACACAGCATCACTCACCCTCCAACATCAGACCAGACACTCCATCATTCACCTTCCAACATCAGTCCAGACACACCAACACTCACCCTCCAACATCAGACCAGACACACCATCACTCACCCTCGAGCATCGGCCCAGACACAGCATCACTCACCCTCCAGCATCAGCCCCGACACACCATCACTCAGCCTCGAGCATCAGCCCCAACACACCATCACTCAGCCTCGAGCATCAGCCCAGACACACCATCACTCACCCTCGAACAACAGCCCAGAAACACCGTCACTCAACCTTGAACATCAGCCCAGACACACCATCACTCGCCCTCGAACATCAGCCCAGACACACCATCAATCACCCTCCAACATCAGCCCAGACACACCATCACTCACCCTCCAACATCAGCCCAGACACACCATCAATCACCCTCCAACATCAGCCCAGACACACCATCACTCACCCTCCAACATCAGCCCAGACACACCATCACTCACCCTCGGAGATCAGCCCAGACACACCATCATTCACCCTCCAACATCAGTCCAGAGACACCATCACTCACCCTCCAATATCAGCCCAGACACACCATCACTCACCCTCCAACATCAGCCCAGACACACCATCAATCACCCTCCAACATCAGCCCAAACACACCATCATTGACCCTCCAACATCAGCTGTGACACACCATCACTCACCCTCCAACATCAGCTGTGACACACCAACACTCACCCTCCAACATCAGCCCAGACACACCATCACTCACCCTCCAACATCAGCCCAGACACACCATCACTCACCCTCCAACATCAGAGCAGACACACCATCACTGACCCTCCAACATCTGCCCAGACACACCATCACTCACCCTCCAACACCAGCCCAAACACACCATCACTGACCTTCCAACATCAGCCCAGACACACCATCACTCACCCTCCAACATCAGCTGTGACACACCAACACTCACCCTCCAACATCAGCCCAGACACACCATCACTCACCCTCCAACATCAGCCCAGACACACCATCACTCACCCTCCAAAATCAGCCTAGACACACCATCACTCACCCTCCAACATCAGCCCAGAACACCATCACTCACCCTCCAACATCAGCCCAGACACACCATCACACACCCTCCAACATCAGCCCAGTCACATCATCACTCAGCCTCCAACATCAGCCCAGATGCACCATCACTCGCCCTCGAACATCAGCCGACACACCATCACGCTCCCTGCAACATCAGCCCAGACACACCATCACTCGCCCTCGAACATCAGCCCAGACACACCATCACTCACCCTCCAACATCAGCCCAGACACGCCATCACTCACCCTCGAAAATCAGCCCAGAGACACCATCACTCAGCCGCGAACATTAGCCCAGACACAGCATTACTCATCCTCCAACATCAGACCAGACACACCATCACTCACCCTCGAACATCAGTCCAGACACACCAGGACTCACTCTCCAACATCAGCTCAGACACACCATCATTCACCCTCCAACATCAGCCCAGACACACCATCACTCACCTTCCAACATCAGCCCAGACACACCAAGACTCACCCTCGAACATCAGCCCAGACACACCATCACTCATTCTCGAACATCAGCCCAGACATGCCATCACTCACCCTCCAACATCAGCCCAGACACGCCATCACTCACCCTCCAACATCAGCCCAGACACGCCATCACTCTCCCTCCAACATCGGCCCAGACGAACCATCTCTCACGCTCGAACCTCAGCCAAGAACAGCATCACTCACCCACGAACATCAGCCCAGGCACACCATCACTCACCCTCCAACATCAGCCCAGAGACACAATCACTCACCCTCGAACATCAGCCCAGACACACCATCACTTACCCTCCAACATCAGCCCAGTCACTTCATCACTCAGCCTCGAACATTAGCCCAGATACATCATCACTTACCCTCCAACATAAGCACAGACACACCATTACTCACCCTCCAACATCAGCCCAGACACACCATTACTCACCCTCCTACATCAGCCCAGACACACCATCACTCATCCTCGAACATAAGCCCAGACACACCATCACTCATACTCAAACATCAGCCCAGACACACCATCACTCACCCTCCAACATCAGCCCAGACACACCATCACTCACCCTCCATCAGCCCAGACACACCATCACTCAGCCTCCAAAATCAGCCCAGACACACCATCACTCACCCTCCAACATCAGCCCAGAAACACCATCACTCACCCTCCAACATCAGCCCAGACACACCATCACTCACCCTCCAACATCAGCCCAGACACACCATCACTGACCCTCCAACATCAGCCCAGACACACCATCACTCACCCTCCAACATCAGCCCAGGAACACCATCACTCACCCTCCAACATCAGCCCAGACACACCATCACTCACCCTCAAACATCAGCCCAGACACACCATTACTCACCCTCCAACAGCAGTCCAGAGACACCATCACTCACCCTCCAATATCAGCCCAGACACACCATCACTCACCCTCCAACATCAGCCCAGACACACCATCACTGACCCTCCAACATCAGCCCAGACACACCATCACTCACCCTCCAACATCAGCTGTGACACACCAACACTCACCCTCCAACATCAGCCCAGACACACCATCACTCACCCTCCAACATCTGCCCAGACACACCATCACTCACCCTCCAACACCAGCCCAAACACACCATCATTGACCCTCCAACATCAGCCCAGACACACCATCACTCACCCTCCAACATCAGCTGTGACACACCAACACTCACCCTCCAACATCAGCCCAGACACACCATCACTCACCCTCCAACATCAGCCCAGACACACCATCACTCACCCTTGATCATCAGCCCAGACGCACCATCACTCTCCCTCCAACATCAGCCCAGACACACCATCACTCACCCTTGAACAGCAGCCCAGACACACCATCACTCTCCCTCCAACATTAGCCCAGACACACCATTACTCACCCTCCTACATCAGCCCAGACACACCATCACTCATCCTCGAACATAAGCCCAGACACACCATCACTCATACTCAAACATCAGCCCAGACACACCATCACTCACTCTCCAACATCAGCCCAGACACTCCATCACTCAACCTCCATCAGCCCAGACACACCATCACTCAGCCTCCAAAATCAGCCCAGACACACCATCACTCACCCTCCAACATCAGCCCAGAAACACCATCACTCACCCGCGAACATCAGCCCAGACACAACATCACTCACCCTCCAACATCAGCCCAGACACACCATCACTCACCCTCCAACATCAGCCCAGAAACACCATCACTCACCCTCCAACATCAGCCCAGACACACCATCACTCACCCTCAAACATCAGCCCAGACACACCATTAGTCACCCTCCAACAGCAGTCCAGAGACACCATCACTCACCCTCCAATATCAGCCCAGACACACCATCACTCACCCTCCAACATCAGCCCAGACACACCATCACTCACCCTCCAACATCAGCCCAGACACACCATCACTCACCCTCCATCAGCCCAGACACACCATCACTCAGCCTCCAAAATCAGCCCAGACACACCATCACTCACCCTCCAACATCAGCCCAGAAACACCATCACTCATCCGCGAACATCAGCCCAGACACAACATCACTCACCCTCCAACATCAGCCCAGACACACCATCACTCACCCTCCAACATCAGCCCAGAAACACCATCACTCACCCTCCAACATCAGCCCAGACACACCATCACTCACCCTCAAACATCAGCCCAGACACACCATTACTCACCCTCCAACAGCAGTCCAGAGACACCATCACTCACCCTCCAATATCAGCCCAGACACACCATCACTCACCCTCCAACATCAGCCCAGACACACCATCACTGACCCTCCAACATCTGCCCAGACACACCATCACTCACCCTCCAACACCAGCCCAAACACACCATCATTGACCCTCCAACATCAGCCCAGACACACTATCACTCACCCTCCAACATCAGCTGTGACACACCAACACTCACCCTCCAACATCAGCCCAGACACACCATCACTCACCCTCCAACATCTGCCCAGACACACCATCACACACCCTCCAACACCAGCCCAAACACACCATCATTGACCCTCCAACATCAGCCCAGACACACCATCACTCACCCTCCAACATCAGCTGTGACACACCAACACTCACCCTCCAACATCAGCCCAGACACACCATCACTCACCCTCCAACATCAGCCCAGACACACCATCACTCACCCTTGATCATCAGCCCAGACGCACCATCACTCTCCCTCCAACATCAGCCCAGACACACCATCACTCACCCTTGAACAGCAGCCCAGACACACCATCACTCTCCCTCCAACATCAGCCCAGACACACCATTACTCACCCTCCTACATCAGCCCAGACACACCATCACTCATCCTCGAACATAAGCCCAGACACACCATCACTCATACTCAAACATCAGCCCAGACACACCATCACTCACCCTCCAACATCAGCCCAGACACTCCATCACTCACCCTCCATCAACCCAGACACACCATCACTCAGCCTCCAAAATCAGCCCAGACACACCATCACTCACCCTCCAACATCAGCCCAGAAACACCATCACTCACCCGCGAACATCAGCCCAGACACAACATCACTCACCCTCCAACATCAGGCCAGACACACCATCACTCACCCTCCAACATCAGCCCAGAAACACCATCACTCACCCTCCAACATCAGCCCAGACACACCATCACTCACCCTCAAACATCAGCCCAGACACACCATTACTCACCCTCCAACAGCAGTCCAGAGACACCATCACTCACCCTCCAATATCAGCCCAGACACACCATCACTCACCCTCCAACATCAGCCCAGACACACCATCACTCACCCTCCAACATCAGCCCAGACACACCATCACTCACCCTCCAACATCTGCCCAGACACACCATCACTCACCCTCCAACATCAGCCCAGACACACCATCACTCACCCTCCAACATCACCCCAGACACACCATCACTCACCCTTGAACATCAGCCCAGACACACCATCACTCTCCCTCCAACATCAGCCCAGATGCACCATCACTCACCCTCGAACATCAGCCCAGACACACCATCACTCACCTTCCAACATCAGCCCCGACACACCATCACTCACCCTCGAACCTCAGCCCAGACACACCATCACGCATCCTCGAACATCAGCCCAGAAATGCCATCACTCACCCTCCAACATCAGCCCAGACACGCCATCACTCACCCTCGAAAATCAGCCAGAGACACCATCACTCGCCACAAACATCAGCCCAGAAACGCCATCCCTCACCCTCAAAAATCAGCCCAGACACACCATCACTCACCCTCGAACATCAGTCCAGACACACCATCACTCACCCTCGAACATCAGCCCAGACACACCATCACTCGCCCTCGAACATCAGCCCAGACACACCAAGACTCACTCTCCAACATCAGCTCAGACACACCATCATTCACCCTCCAACATCAGCCCAGACACACCATCACTCACCTTCCAACATCAGCCCAGACACACCAAGACTCACCCTCGAACATCAGCCCAGACACACCATCACTCTCCCTCCAACATCAGCCCAGACACCCCATCACTCACCCTCGAAAATCAGCCCAGAGACACCATCACTCACCACAAAGATAAGCCGAGACACGCCATCACTCACCCTCCAACATCAGCCCAGACACGCCATCACTCACCCTCGAACATCAGCCGAGACACACCATCACTCTCCCTCCAACATCAGCCCAGAGACACAATCACTCACCCTCGAACATCAGCCCAGACACACCATCAGTTACCCTCCAACATCAGCCCAGACACACCATCACTCACCCTCCAGCATCAGCCCAGACACACCGTCACTCACCCTTCAACATCAGCCAAGACATAGCATCACACACCCACGAACATCAGCCCAGACACACCATCACTCACCCTCCAAAATCAGCCTAGACACACCATCACTCGCCCTCCAACATCAGCCCAGACACACCATCACTCACCCTCCAACATCAGCCCAGTCACATCATCACTCAGCCTCGAACATTAGCCCAGACACACCATCACTTACCCTCCAACATCAGCCCAGACACACCATCACTCACCCTCGGACATCAGCACAGACACACCATCACTCACCCTCCAACATAAGCACAGACACACCATTACTCACCCTCCAACATCAGCCCAGACACACCATCACTCACCCTCCAACATAAGCACAGACACACCATCACTCACCCTCCAACATCAGCCCAGACACACCATTACTCACCCTCCTACATCAGCCCAGACACACCATCACTCAACCTCGAACATAAGCCCAGACACACAATATAAATTGGGATAGTCAGAGTGTGAAAGGCTTAGAGGGTGCAGAATTCTTAAAGTGCATCCAGGAGAGCTTTTTGAGCCAACATGTAGAAAGTCCTACAAGAGAGGGGGCGGTACTGGACCTAATTCTGGGGAATGTAGCCGGGCAAGTGGTGGAAGTGTCAGTAGGAAAGCATTTTGGCGACAGTGACCATAATTCGGTGAGATTTAAGGTGGTCATGGAAAAGGACAAAGACGGCCCGGAAATAAGGGTTCTAAATTGGGGGAAGGCCGATTTTAATATGATAAGGCAGGATCTGGCCAAAGTGGACTGGGAGCAGCTGCTTATAGGAAAATCCACATCAAAACAGTGGGAGGCTTTCAGAAGGGAAATAGAGAGAGTACAACGCCAACATGTTCCGGTAAAGGTCAAGGGTGGGACCAACAAGCAAAGGGAACCTTGGATGACAAGGGATATACAAAAATGCATTAGAAATAAAAGGGGGGCTTTTGGCAGTTACAAAAGACTAAAGATGGAAGAAGCCCTAGAGGAGTATAAAAAGTGCAGGGGCATACTTAAAAAAGAAATTAGGAGGGCGAGGAGGGGCCATGAAATAACACTGGCGAACAAAATAAAGGAAAATCCTAAGATGTTTTATAAGTATATTAAGGGCAAGAGGATAACCAGGGAAAGGGTAGGGCCCATTAGGGACCAAAGTGGCAATCTGTGTGTAGAGCCAGAGGATGTAGGCGGGGTTTTAAATGAATTTTTTGCATCTGTGTTCACTATGGAGAAAGACGATGCAGACATAGAAATCGGGCAAGGGGACTGTGACATACTTGAACATATTAGCATCGAGAGGGAGGAGGTGCTAGCGGTTTTAGCGGGCCAAAAAGTGGATAAATCCCCAGGCCCGGACGAGATGTATCCCAGGCTGCTGTGGGAGGCAAAGGAGGAGATTGCAGGGGCTCTGACACAAATTTTCAGAACCTCTCTGGCCACAGGGGATGTACCAGAGGACTGGAGAACAGCTAATGTAGTACCATTATTCAAGAAGGGTAGCAGGGATAAACCAGGGAATTACAGGCCAGTGAGTCTAACATCTGTGGTGGGGAAATTATTGGAAAAAATTCTGAGGGACAAAATTAATCTCCACTTGGAGAGGCAAGGATTAATCGGGGATAGTCAGCATGGCTTTGTCAAGGGTAAATCATGTCTGACAAATCTGATTGAATTTTTCGAGGGGGTAACTACGGGGGTGGATGAGGGAAATGCTGTGGATGTGGTTTACATGGACTTCAGTAAAGCTTTTGACAAAGTCCCGCATAGGAGACTGGTCAAGAAGGTAAGAGCCCATGGGATCCAGGGTGCCTTGGCGCGTTGGATCCTAAACTGGCTGAGTGGCAGGAGGCAGAGGGTGATGGTCGAAGGTTGCTTTTGTGACTGGAAGCCTGTGTCCAGTGGGGTACCTCAGGGATCGGTGCTGGGTCCCTTGTTGTTTGTGATCTACATAAATGATTTGGATGAGAATGTAAAAGGTATGATCAGTAAGTTCGCAGATGACACGAAAATTGGTGGGGTGGTAAATTGCGAGGAGGAAAGCCTCAGGCTACAGGATGATATAAACGGGTTGGTCAGATGGGCGGAAAAGTGGCAAATGGAATTTAACCCGGAAAAGTGCGAGGTGATGCATTTTGGACGGACAAATAAGGCAAGGGAATACACAATGAGTGGTAGGACCCTAGGAAGTACAGAGGGTCAGAGGGACCTTGGTGTACATGTACATAGATCCCTGAAGGCAGCGGAACAGGTAGATAAGGTGGTTAAAAAGGCATATGGGATACTTGCCTTCATTAGCCGAGGCATAGAATATAAGAGCAGGGAGGTTATGATGGAGCTGTACAAAACGCTGGTGAGGCCACAGCTGGAATACTGTGTGCAGTTCTGGTCGCCTCACTATAGGAAGGATGTGATTGCTTTGGAGAGGGTGCAGAGAAGATTCACCAGGATGTTACCTGGGATGGAGCACCTCAGCTATGAAGAGAGTCTGGACAGGCTGGGGTTGTTTTCCTTGGAGCAGAGAAGGCTGAGGGGGGACCTGATTGAGGTGTACAAAATGATGAGGGGCATAGATAGGGTAGATAAAGAGGAACTTTTCCCCTTAGGGGGGGGGTCAATAACAAGGGGGCATAGATTCAGGGTAAGGGGCAGGAGATTTAGAGGGGATTTGAGGAGGAACTTCTTCACCCAGAGGGTGGTTGGAATGTGGAACTCAATGCCTGAAAGGGTGGTGGAGGCAGGAACCCTCACAACATTCAAGAAGCATTTGGATGAGCACTTGAAATGCCATTGCATACAAGGCTATGGACCAAATGCTGGAAAATGGGATTAGACTGGACAGGGATGGATGGGCGGCGCAGACACGATGGGCCGAAGGGCCTCTTTCTGTGCTGTAAAACTCTATGGGCTAGATTTTCAGTATAGGCAGTTTTGGGGCGCTAACCTTAGCGCCCGCCCGAAGTTAGCGCCCGCCCCAAAGTAGCGCCCCGTTGCCGGGAATTCAGTGGCTTCGCCCTAAGAGGTTGGTGGAGCGCTAAAAGAGGCGTTCCACTACTCTCTTTAGGCGCTAAGCCGGCGGTCCAGAGGGATAGCGCCCAGGCGGGGCGCAGCACGGGTGCGGTCATTTTTGCACTGACAGCAGACCCCGTGGTGCCGACCAGCTCTTAAAGGGGGAAGGGACGAATTGGTCTGCTGCCACGCCCTGCACACTGCAGCCTTGCAAAGAGGCCTCAACACTACTGCTCAGCCCCAGGGAGTCATGGCAACGCCAGAGAAGGCCCGTCAGCGTGCCCTGCGCTTCTCAGAGGGTGATCTGGACATAATGGTCACAGCTCTGGAGGTGAGGCGCAAGATCTTGTTTCCAGAGAGTGGGAGGAATCCAACCCACCACGACTACACCAAAGCCTGGAAGCAGATTGCCCAGAGGGTGACGTTCACCGGCGAGGCCCCCAGGACCCACACACAATGCCGTAAGAAATACAACGATCTGACCAGGATTGTGAGGGTGAGTAGCCTTTCCAGTCTCCTCCTCATTCTTGCATGTACACCTGACATGATGGGCAAAGGGACCTGAAAGTCCTTTTGGCCAGCCCTCAGCCAGCAGCATTGGGACAGTCATGAGCATCAAATGGCCATTCGGCACTCTACACTTTGGCCCAGCTATTCCACCATGGGAGGCAGTGGACAGTACATCAGGGCTTCACTCTGTCCAAGCTATTCCACCATGGGAGGCAGTGCACACTACATCAGGGCTTCACTGCGCACTTACAGCCCGTCCTTTCTCTTGCAGGCTAAAGTAGCGTTTAATCGCCAGGCCCGTGCCAGGGGTGGCCGCGCCAAGCTGCAGAAGCTCACTCGGCTGGAGGAGCGCGTGTGTGTGCTCATGGGAGCCCGTGTGATTGTCCCCACAGCGTGCGGTGTATCCGACCCTCCACTGCCCGGCAATGGTAAGGACCTCGCCTTTTGGCCCTCTCGCGTCGCACTGGCCCATCCGAGCTACCTCCTTTGCCACTGTCCCACCAATGCGCTGAATCCCACCAGTCCTAACTCCCTCGCTGACGCCGTCTCCTCACTCTGAAGCTACTCTTGTGCATTCCTGCTTTCAGCTGGTGATGACCAGGACCCTGAGGCTGCCAGTGACAGCACCTCCAACCAGGAGGAGGAGGAGGAGCAAGCCGGACCTTCGGGGGAACAGTCACGTCCCGCAGGAGAGGAGGAAATGCTCGACACCTCCTCACTGGACGAGTGCCTGGAGGAACTGTCGCAGGGCAATGCAGCTTCTGGGACCAGTGGTGTCCAGCCACCCAGCAGCCGTGCGCGTGGCCCGCGGCCTTCCCCCCAAAGGGGGGAAGGATCAGAGGGGAGTGCTGCTGCTCGGCACACTCGCCGTCACCAACGCGGCAAGGGTCCCCTAGTTCGGCCCCCTCCTCCCCAGCGGGAGAGTCGCGACTCCAGTCCGGACACCTTCACTTCGGAGGAGGTGCGGAAGCTCGATCAGATGGCCGACGACTCGGACCGGCGCCACACGGAGCTCATGAGCGTGGTGGGGCGCATGCCTGAGGCCATCGAGTCGCTGGCGACCAGTGTGCGCGAGTTCGGGGCAGCAACTGCCGCGACTGGCCGCATGCTAACTGATGCCGTCAAGACCCTGGCGGATGTGATGCGCGCGCACACCAGGACCACAGGGCCACTCACTGCTGCCACACGCGCTGTCTCAGGCAGGCATCGCCAGGGCAGGCGCCGCGCTGGACCATCCCAGCAAGCCGGCCGTCGGCTGATTGCTGCGGATCCTGCAGTGCGGGCCCGGCCGAGTGCCACCGCGCCACAGCACCAGCCAGCGCATCCCAGACGCCAGCTGGCCCACATTGCGCCATCCATCGCCGCCATTCCCCCTCTGGGGCGTCAAGGGCAAGCGGCTGCAGCTGATGGTGGCCAGGCTCAGGTGCGCCACTCAGGAGACGGCCCCTCGAGGCCCAAACGCCGTGTAGGCCGCCCCCCAGCGGCATCTGGCGGAAGGGCATCTGAGCCTCAGGCGCCTTCCCCCAGCCTCGCAGCAGCCACTGGGCAGAGCTTGCGAAGGAGCAGCAGGCAGGGCAGGGGAGGCAAAATGCTGGCCAAGGTCTCGCCCTCGTGGGCCACTCAGTAGAGGGTGTGGCCAGCTTTCCTTTAATATGGCGGTGGCCATCTTTATTTTGCCCATGGTTGTGCTTTTGGAGGGCTTTTTTTTTGCGTTAGGCCGACGTTGAGGCCCGGTTTCAATAAAGGTGGAGTGGCTCCTCCCCAGTTTGTGGGAGTGAGTCGTTTGTTGGGCTTTTTGTGGGGCCCGTTTATTGTTTTTGGGGATTCATGTGGGAAGGGCTTTTCATTTTTGTTTAATAAAAAATTATCTTTATTCATGCAGTCTCCATGGTTGTTCTTCTTAGTGTTTGTTGGCTTCGCCGGCTGAGGGCTTGCGGAGCGGCTGCATTCATCTTCCCTCATGGCCCCTGGCCATTCCCTGACAGGGGGCTTAGAAGTACCGTGTAATAAGGTGGCGTCGTGCGACCCTTGGCCCTGGTCGCTCCCTCCTGGGAACGTACTCCTGCTCCTCCTCCTCCTCCTCCTCCTCCTCCTCATGCTCCTCCTGCTCCTCCTCCTGAGGTGCTGGTCCAACGTCAGGTGGCAGTGCCTGAGTCCTGCGGATAGCCAGGTTGTGTAGCATGCAGCAAACCACCACAAATTGGGAGACCCGGTCCGGCGAATACTGGAGAGCTCCTCCGGAGCGATCAAGGCAGCGGAACCGCTGCTTGAGGACCCCAATAGTTAGCTCGATGATGTTGCGGGTGGTTTGATGGCTCTCGTTGTAGGCCTCTTCAGCAGCGGTCCTGGGCGCGCGGAGCGGGGTCATGAGCCAGGTGCACAAAGGATAGCCTTTGTCCCCGAGTAGCCATCCTCTTGGGGGAGGCTGTGCCTGGAACATGTCATGCACAGTACTCTGCCGCAGGATAAAGGCATCGTGGCTGCTGCCTGGGAAGCTGGCATTGACTGCCATGATGCGCTGCTTGTGGTCACAGACCAGCTGCACATTCAGAGAATGGTAGCCCTTCCTGTTGCGATACTGCTCGCCATGCTCCAGAGGGGCCCGCAAAGCCACATGCGTACAGTCAATGGCGCCCTGCACCAAGGGGAATTCCCCGAGTCTGGAAAATCCCAATGCGCGCTGATGCTGGCTCTCCAGGGCCATGGGGAAGGAGATGAATTGGCTTCTCCTTCTGAACAGTGCTTCGGTCACCTGGCGGATGCAGCGATGCGCGCCGTACTGGGAGATGTTTGCTATGTCCCCAGCAGCGTATTGGAAGGAGCCGGTGGCATAGAAGTTCAATGCCACTGTCACCTTCACTTCCACCGACAGAGACGTCCTGCACCTGAGCTTTGGCCGCAGATCTCGGCGAAGCAGGTGGCAGATCTCTGCAATCACCCCCTTTCGGAATCGGAGCCTTTTAACACATCGCGCGGCACTCATGTTTAGGTAGGAGCGCTGCTGGCGGTATAGCCTGACTGGGTAAGGCCTACGTGGCCGACGCCTGTAGCCCCCTCTGCCTCTAACCAGGGCTGCCCCTCTCACAATGCGTCTGCGAGCCCTACGGACATGGAGCTGCAGCTCCGCGTTGGCACCTCATGCAACCCCCATCAAATCCTGGCAAACACTCTAATTTCCAAATGGCCACTTGCAGCGCTGTTGCCTGAGTCCAAAAATACCTGGCTCTTGCTGCTTGAAACCAGTTAGCTATCCTCCTTGTTGTGTCTCCAGAAATGCGTTGCACAAGACTGTTTTCTGAAAAAAGGATGGCCTTTATACTGGAGAGGACGTTCCCTTTAATTAGCGCCCCCCGGGGCCCGCGCTGGTTGTGTTGCGTTCCTTTTTCCAAACGCTCCGGCCGCCCGCCGCACAATGGGGCGGTCCGACTGAAGTTTGCAATCGGGGCGGCCAAAGGGCGTTGCACGAGGATGTGACGTCATTTTCTGCGCGCGCATCCGGGCGGGCGCTAAACTTTGCGCCGGCGCTAACGGGCAACTTAATTTGGGGCGGGGCACAAACTGCGCTGCGCCCGGGCGCTACACGCATAGCGCCCGGAAATCACTTCTCTTAAGGCGCTAACTGCTGGCGCAAGCAACTGAAAATCTAGCCCTATGACTATGACACCATCACTCACCCTCCAACATAAGCATAGACACACCATTACTCACACTCCAACATCAGCCCAGACACACCATTACTCACCCTCCTACATCAGCCCAGACACACCATCACTCATCCTCGAACATAAGCCCAGACACACCTTCACTCATACTCAAACATCAGCCCAGACACACCATCACTCACCCTCCAACATCAGCCCAGACACACCATCACTCACCCTCCAACATCAGCCCAGACACACCATCACTCACCCGCGAACATCAGCCCAGACACACCATCACTCACCCTCCAACATCAGCCCAGACACACCATCACTCACCCTCCAACATCAGCCCAGAAACACCATTACTCACGCTCCAACATCAGCCCAGACACACCATCACTCACCCTCAAACATCAGCCCAGACGGACCATTACTCACCCTCCAACAGCAGTCCAGAGACACCATCACTCACCCTCCACTATCAGCCCAGACACACCATCACTCACCCTCCAACATCAGCCCAGACACACCATCACTGACCCTCCAACATCTGCCCAGACACACCATCACTCACCCTCCAACACCAGCCCAAACACACCATCATTGACCCTCCAACATCAGCCCAGACACACCATCACTCACCCTCCAACATCAGCTGTGACACACCAACACTCACCCTCCAACATCAGCCCAGACACACCATCACTCACCCTCCAACATCTGCCCAGACACACCATCACTCACCCTCCAACACCAGCCCAAACACACCATCATTGACCCTCCAACATCAGCCCAGACACACCATCACTCACCCTCCAACATCAGCTGTGACACACCAACACTCACCCTCCAACATCAGCCCAGACACACCATCACTCACCCTCCAACATCAGCCCAGACACACCATCACTCACCCTTGATCATCAGCCCAGACGCACCATCACTCTCCCTCCAACATCAGCCCAGACACACCATCACTCACCCTTGAACATCAGCCCAGACACACCATCACTCTCCCTCCAACATCAGCCCAGACACACCATCACTCACCCTCGAACATCAGCCCAGACACACCATCACTCACCTTCGAACATCAGCCCCGACACACCATCACTCAACCTCGAACTTCAGCCAAGACACACCGTCACTCATCCTCGAACATCAGCCCAGACATGCCATCACTAACCCTCCAACATCAGCCCAGACACACCATCACTCACCCACGAACATCAGCCCGGACACACCAAGACTCACTCTCCAACAACAGCCCAGACACACCATCATTCACCCTCCAACATCAGCCCAGACACACCATTACTCAACTTCCAACATCAGCCCAGACACACCGAGACTCACCCTCGAGCATCGGCCCAGACACACCATCACTCACCCTCCAATATCAGCCCAGAGACACCATCACTCTCCCTCCAACATCAGCCTGGACACAGCATCACTCACGCACGTACATCAGCCCAGACACACCATCACTCTTCCTCGAACATCAGCGCAGACATGCCATCACTCACCCTCCAACATCAGCCTAGACACGCCATCACTCACCCTCGAAATTCAGCCCAGAGACAACATCACTCGCCAGAAACATCAGCCCAGAGGCACCATCACTCAACACAAACATCAGCCCAGACACGCCATCACTCACCCTCCAAAATCAGCCCAGACACGCCATCACACACCCTCAAAAATCAGCCCAGAGACACCATCACTCGCCAGAAACATCAGCTCAGACGTACCATCACTCACGACAAACATCAGCCCAGACACGCCATCACTCACCCTCGAACATTAGCCCAGACACACCATCACTCATCCTCCAACATCAGCCCAGACACACCATCACTCACCCTCGAAAATCAGCCAGAGACACCATCACTCGCCACAAACATCAGCCCAGAAACGCCATCCCTCACCCTCGAAAATCAGCCCAGAGACACCATCACTCAGCTGCGAACATTAGCCCAGACACAGCATTACTCATCCTCCAACATCAGACCAGACACACCATCACTCACCCTCGAACATCAGTCCAGACACACCATCACTCACCCTCGAACATCAGCCCAGACACACCAAGACTCACTCTCCAACATCAGCCCAGGCACACCATCATTCACCCTCCAACATCAGCCCAGACACACCATCACTCACCTTCCAACATCAGCCCAGACACACCAAGACTCACCCTCGAACATCAGCCCAGACACACCATCACTCTCCCTCCAACATCAGCCCAGACACACCATCACTCACCCTCGAAAATCAGCCCAGAGACACCATCACTCACCACAAAGATCAGCCGAGACACGCCATCACTCACCCTCCAACATCAGCCCAGACACGCCATCACTCACCCTCGAACATCAGCCCAGACACACCATCACTTTCCCTCCAACATCGGCCCAGACGCACCATCACTCACGCTCGAACCTCAGCCAAGAATAGCATCACTCACCCACGAACATCAGCCCAGGCACACCATCACTCACCCTCCAACATCAGCCCAGAGACACAATCACTCACCCTCGAACATCAGCCCAGACACACCATCACTTACCCTCCAACATCAGCCCAGACACACCATCACTCACCCTCCAGCATCAGCCCAGACACACAGTCACTCACCCTTCAACATCAGCCAAGACACACCATCACTCACCCTCCAACATCAGCCCAGACACACCATCACTCACCCTCCAACATCAGCCCAGTCACATCATCACTCAGCCTCGAACATTAGCCCTGACACACCATCACTTACCCTCCAACATCAGCCCAGACACACCATCACTCCCCCTCGGACATCAGCACAGACACACCATCACTCACCCTCCAACATAAGCACAGACACACCATTACTCACCCTCCAACATCAGTCCAGACACACCATTACTCACCCTCCTACATAAGCACTGACACACCATTACTCACACTCCAACATCAGCCCAGACACACCATTACTCACCCTCGAACATAAGCCCAGACACACCATCACTCACCCTCCAACATAAGCACTGACACACCATTACTCACACTCCAACATCAGCACAGACACACCATTACTCACCCTCGAACATAAGCCCAGACACACCATCATTCATACTCAAACATCAGCCCAGACACAACATCACTCACCCTCCAACATCAGCCCAGACACACCATCAATCACCCTCCAACATCAGCCCAGACACACCATCACTCACCCGCGAACATCAGCCCAGACACACCATCACTCACCCTCAAACATCAGCCCAGACACACCATTACTCACCCTCCAACAGCAGTCCAGAGACACCATCACTCACCCTCCAATATCAGCCCAGACACACCATCACTCACCCTCCAACATCAGCCCAGACACACCATCACTGACCCTCCAACATCTGCCCAGACACACCATCACTCACCCTCCAACATCAGCCCAGACACACCATCACTGACCCTCCAACATCTGCCCAGACACACCATCACTGACCCTCCAACATCAGCCCAGACACACCATCACTGACCCTCCAACATCAGCCCAGACACACCATCACTCACCCTCCAACATCAGCTGTGACACACCAACACTCACCCTCCAACATCAGCCCAGACACACCATCACTCACCCTCCAACATCTGCCCAGACACACCATCACTCACCCTCCAACACCAGCCCAAACACACCATCATTGACCCTCCAACATCAGCCCAGACACACCATCACTCACCCTCCAACATCAGCTGTGACACAGCAACACTCACCCTCCAACATCAGCCCAGACACACCATCACTCACCCGCCAACATCAGCCCAGACACACCATCACTCACCCTTGATCATCAGCCCAGACACACCATCACTCTATCTCCAACATCAGCCCAGACACACCATCACTCACCCTTGAACATCAGCCCAGACACACCATCACTCACCTTCCAACATCAGCCCCGACACACCATCACTCAACCTCGAACTTCAGCCAAGACACACCGTCGCTCATCCTCGAACATCAGCCCAGACATGCCATCACTCACCCTCCAACATCAGCCCAGACACACCATCACTCACCCACGAACTTCAACCCGGACACACCAAGACTCACTCTCCAACAACAGCCCAGACACACCATCATTCACCCTCCAACATCAGCCCAGACACACCATCACTCAACTTCCAACATCAGCCCAGACACACCGAGACTCACCCTCGAACATCAGCCTAGACACACCATCACTCACCCTCCAAAATCAGCCCAGAGACACCATCACTCTCCCTCCAACATCAGCCTGGACACAGCATCACTCACGCACGAACATCAGCCCAGACACACCATCACTCATCCTCGAACATCAGCGCAGACATGCCATCACTCACGCTCCAACATCAGCCCAGGCACGCCATCACTCACCCTC
Organism: Somniosus microcephalus; assembly: GCF_052327205.1. NCBI lineage: Eukaryota > Metazoa > Chordata > Chondrichthyes > Squaliformes > Somniosidae > Somniosus > Somniosus microcephalus. The sequence continues at coordinate 69,484,449 of NC_141004.1, read as the reverse complement.
GAAAATCAGCCCAGAGACACCATCACTCGCCAGAAACATCAGCTCAGACGTACCATCACTCACGACAAACATCAGCCCAGACACGCCATCACTCACCCTCGAAAATCAGCCCAGAGACACCATCACTCAACCTCGAACATTAGCCCAGACACACCATCACTCATCCTCCAACATCAGCCCAGACACACCATCACTCACCCCCCAACATCAGCCCAGACACACCATCACTCACCCTCCAACATCAGCCCAGACACACCATCACTCACCCTCCAACATCAGCCCAGAAACACCATCACTCACCCGCGAACATCAGCCCAGACACAACATCACTCACCCTCCAACATCAGCCCAGACACACCGTCACTCACCCTCCAACATCAGCCCAGAAACACCATCACTCACCCTCCAACATCAGCCCAGACACACCATCACTCACCCTCAAACATCAGCCCAGACACACCAAGACTCACCCTCGAACATCAGCCCAGACACACCATCACTCACCCTCAAACATCAGCCCAGACACACCAAGACTCACCCTCGAACATCAGCCCAGACACACCATCACTCAGCTGCGAACATTAGCCCAGACACAGCATTACTCAGCCTCCAACATCAGACCAGACACACCATCACTCACCCTCGAACATCAGTCCAGACACACCATCACTCACCCTCGAACATCAGCCCAGACACACCAAGACTCACTCTCCAACATCAGCCCAGACACACCATCATTCACCCTCCAACATCAGCCCAGACACACCATCACTCACCTTCCAACATCAGCCCAGACACACCAAGACTCACCCTCGAACATCAGCCCAGACACACCATCACTCTCCCTCCAACATCAGCCCAGACACACCATCACTCACCCTCGAAAATCAGCCCAGAGACACCATCACTCACCACAAAGATCAGCCGAGACACGCCATCACTCACCCTCCAACATCAGCCCAGACACACCATCACTCACCCTTGAACATCAGCCCAGACACACCATCACTCACCTTCCAACATCAGCCCCGACACACCATCACTCAACCTCGAACTTCAGCCAAGACACACCGTCGCTCATCCTCGAACATCAGCCCAGACATGCCATCACTCACCCTCCAACATCAGCCCAGACACACCATCACTCACCCACGAACTTCAACCCGGACACACCAAGACTCACTCTCCAACAACAGCCCAGACACACCATCATTCACCCTCCAACATCAGCCCAGACACACCATCACTCAACTTCCAACATCAGCCCAGACACACCGAGACTCACCCTCGAACATCAGCCTAGACACACCATCACTCACCCTCCAAAATCAGCCCAGAGACACCATCACTCTCCCTCCAACATCAGCCTGGACACAGCATCACTCACGCACGAACATCAGCCCAGACACACCATCACTCATCCTCGAACATCAGCGCAGACATGCCATCACTCACGCTCCAACATCAGCCCAGGCACGCCATCACTCACCCTCGAAAATCAGCCCAGAGACACCATCACTCGCCAGAAACATCAGCTCAGACGTACCATCACTCACGACAAACATCAGCCCAGACACGCCATCACTCACCCTCGAAAATCAGCCCAGAGACACCATCACTCAACCTCGAACATTAGCCCAGACACACCATCACTCATCCTCCAACATCAGCCCAGACACACCATCACACACCCCCCAACATCAGCCCAGACACACCATCACTCACCCTCCAACATCAGCCCAGACACACCATCACTCACCCTCCAACATCAGCCCAGAAACACCATCACTCACCCGCGAACATCAGCCCAGACACAACATCACTCACCCTCCAACATCAGCCCAGACACACCATCACTCACCCTCCAACATCAGCCCAGAAACACCATCACTCACCCTCCAACATCAGCCCAGACACACCATCACTCACCCTCAAACATCAGCCCAGACACACCAAGACTCACCCTCGAACATCAGCCCAGACACACCATCACTCTCCCTCCAACATCAGCCCAGACACACCATCACTCAGCTGCGAACATTAGCCCAGACACAGCATTACTCATCCTCCAACATCAGACCAGACACACCATCACTCACCCTCGAACATCAGTCCAGACACACCATCACTCACCCTCGAACATCAGCCCAGACACACCAAGACTCACTCTCCAACATCAGCCCAGACACACCATCATTCACCCTCCAACATCAGCCCAGACACACCATCACTCACCTTCCAACATCAGCCCAGACACACCAAGACTCACCCTCGAACATCAGCCCAGACACACCATCACTCTCCCTCCAACATCAGCCCAGACACACCATCACTCACCCTCGAAAATCAGCCCAGAGACACCATCACTCACCACAAAGATCAGCCGAGACACGCCATCACTCACCCTCCAACATCAGCCCAGACACGCCATCACTCACCCTCGAACATCAGCCCAGACACACCATCACTTTCCCTCCAACATCGGCCCAGACGCACCATCACTCACGCTCGAACCTCAGCCAAGAATAGCATCACTCACCCACGAACATCAGCCCAGGCACACCATCACTCACCCTCCAACATCAGCCCAGAGACACAATCACTCACCCTCGAACATCAGCCCAGACACACCATCACTTACCCTCCAACATCAGCCCAGACACACCATCACTCACCCTCCAGCATCAGCCCAGACACACAGTCACTCACCCTTCAACATCAGCCAAGACACACCATCACTCACCCTCCAACATCAGCCCAGACACACCATCACTCACCCTCCAACATCAGCCCAGTCACATCATCACTCAGCCTCGAACATTAGCCCTGACACACCATCACTTACCCTCCAACATCAGCCCAGACACACCATCACTCCCCCTCGGACATCAGCACAGACACACCATCACTCACCCTCCAACATAAGCACAGACACACCATTACTCACCCTCCAACATCAGCCCAGACACACCATTACTCACCCTCCTACATAAGCACTGACACACCATTACTCACACTCCAACATCAGCCCAGACACACCATTACTCACCCTCGAACATAAGCCCAGACACACCATCACTCACCCTCCAACATAAGCACTGACACACCATTACTCACACTCCAACATCAGCCCAGACACACCATTACTCACCCTCGAACATAAGCCCAGACACACCATCATTCATACTCAAACATCAGCCCAGACACAACATCACTCACCCTCCAACATCAGCCCAGACACACCATCAATCACCCTCCAACATCAGCCCAGACACACCATCACTCACCCGCGAACATCAGCCCAGACACACCATCACTCACCCTCCAACATCAGCCCAGACACACCATCACTCACCCTCCAACATCAGCCCAGAAACACCATTATTCACCCTCCAACATCAGCCCAGACACACCATCACTCACCCTCAAACATCAGCCCAGACACACCATTACTCACCCTCCAACAGCAGTCCAGAGACACCATCACTCACCCTCCAATATCAGCCCAGACACACCATCACTCACCCGCCAACATCAGCCCAGACACACCATCACTGACCCTCCAACATCTGCCCAGACACACCATCACTCACCCTCCAACATCAGCCCAGACACACCATCACTGACCCTCCAACATCTGCCCAGACACACCATCACTGACCCTCCAACATCAGCCCAGACACACCATCACTGACCCTCCAACATCAGCCCAGACACACCATCACTCACCCTCCAACATCAGCTGTGACACACCAACACTCACCCTCCAACATCAGCCCAGACACATCATCACTCACCCTCCAACATCTGCCCAGACACACCATCAGTCACCCTCCAACACCAGCCCAAACACACCATCATTGACCCTCCAACATCAGCCCAGACACACCATCACTCACCCTCCAACATCAGCTGTGACACAGCAACACTCACCCTCCAACATCAGCCCAGACACACCATCACTCACCCGCCAACATCAGCCCAGACACACCATCACTCACCCTTGATCATCAGCCCAGACACACCATCACTCTCCCTCCAACATCAGCCCAGACACACCATCACTCACCCTTGAACATCAGCCCAGACACACCATCACTCACCTTCCAACATCAGCCCCGACACACCATCACTCAACCTCGAACTTCAGCCAAGACACACCGTCACTCATCCTCGAACATCAGCCCAGACATGCCATCACTCACCCTCCAACATCAGCCCAGACACACCATCACTCACCCACGAACTTCAACCCGGACACACCAAGACTCACTCTCCAACAACAGCCCAGACACACCATCATTCACCCTCCAACATCAGCCCAGACACACCATCACTCAACTTCCAACATCAGCCCAGACACACCGAGACTCACCCTCGAACATCAGCCTAGACACACCATCACTCACCCTCCAAAATCAGCCCAGAGACACCATCACTCTCCCTCCAACATCAGCCTGGACACAGCATCACTCACGCACGAACATCAGCCCAGACACACCATCACTCATCCTCGAACATCAGCGCAGACATGCCATCACTCACGCTCCAACATCAGCCCAGGCACGCCATCACTCACACTCGAAAATCAGCCCAGAGACACCATCACTCGCCAGAAACATCAGCTCAGACGTACCATCACTCACGACAAACATCAGCCCAGACACGCCATCACTCACCCTCGAAAATCAGCCCAGAGACACCATCACTCAACCTCGAACATTAGCCCAGACACACCATCACTCATCCTCCAACATCAGCCCAGACACACCATCACTCACCCCCCAACATCAGCCCAGACACACCATCACTCACCCTCCAACATCAGCCCAGACACACCATCACTCACTCTCCAACATCAGCCCAGACACACCATCACTCACCCTCCAACATCAACCCAGACACACCATCATTCACTCTCCAACATCAGCCCAGACACACCATCACTCACTCTCCAACTTCAGCCCAGACACACCATCACTCACCCTTCAACATCAGCCCAGACACACCATCACTCACCCTCCAACATCAGCCCAGACACACCATCACTCACCTTCCAACATCAGCCCAGACACACCATGACTCACACTCGAAAATCAGCCCAGAGACACCATCACTCAACCTCGAACATTAGCCCAGACACACCATCACTCATCCTCCAACATCAGCCCAGACACACCATCACTCACCCTCCAACATCAGCCCAGACACACCATCACTCACCCTCCAACACCAGCCCAGACACACCATCACTCACCCTCCAACATCAGCCCAGACACACCATCACTCACCCTCCAACATCAGCCCAGACACACCATCATTCACTCTCCAACATCAGCCCAGACACACCATCACTCACTCTCCAACATCAGCCCAGACACACCATCACTCACCCTTCAACATCAGCCCAGACACACCATCACTCACCCTCCAACATCAGCCCAGACACACCATCACTCACCTTCCAACATCAGCCCAGACACACCATCACTCACCCTTGAACATCAGCCCAGACACACCATCACTCACCTTCCAACATCAGCCCCGACACACCATCACTCAACCTCGAACTTCAGCCAAGACACACCGTCACTCATCCTCGAACATCAGCCCAGACATGCCATCACTCACCCTCCAACATCAGCCCAGACACACCATCACTCACCCACGAACTTCAACCCGGACACACCAAGACTCACTCTCCAACAACAGCCCAGACACACCATCATTCACCCTCCAACATCAGCCCAGACACACCATCACTCAACTTCCAACATCAGCCCAGACACACCGAGACTCACCCTCGAACATCAGCCTAGACACACCATCACTCACCCTCCAAAATCAGCCCAGAGACACCATCACTCTCCCTCCAACATCAGCCTGGACACAGCATCACTCACGCACGAACATCAGCCCAGACACACCATCACTCATCCTCGAACATCAGCGCAGACATGCCATCACTCACCCTCCAACATCAGCCCAGGCACGCCATCACTCACCCTCGAAAATCAGCCCAGAGACGCCATCACTCGCCAGAAACATCAGCTCAGACGTACCACCACTCACGACAAACATCAGCCCAGACACGCCATCACTCACCCTCGAAAATCAGCCCAGAGACACCATCACTCAACCTCGAACATTAGCCCAGACACACCATCACTCATCCTCCAACATCAGCCCAGACACACCATCACTCACCCTCCAACATCAGCCCAGACACACCATCACTCACACTCCAACATCAGCCCAGACACACCATCACTCACCCTCCAACATCAGCCCAGACACACCATCACTCACCCTCCAACATCAGCCCAGACACACCATCATTCACTCTCCAACATCAGCCCAGACACACCATCACTCACTCTCCAACATCAGCCCAGACACACCATCACTCACCCTTCAACATCAGCCCAGACACACCATCACTCACCCTCCAACATCAGCCCAGACACACCATCACTCACCTTCCAACATCAGCCCAGACACACCATGACTCACACTCGAAAATCAGCCCAGAGACACCATCACTCAACCTCGAACATTAGCCCAGACACACCATCACTCATCCTCCAACATCAGCCCAGACACACCATCACTCACCCTCCAACATCAGCCCAGACACACCATCACTCACCCTCCAACATCAGCCCAGACACACCATCACTCACCCTCCAACATCAGCCCAGACACACCATCACTCACCCTCCAACATCAGCCCAGACACACCATCACTCACCCTCCAACATCAGCCCAGACACACCATCACTCACTCTCCAACATCAGCCCAGACACACCATCACTCACTCTCCAACATCAGCCCAGACACACCATCACTCACCCTTCAACATCAGCCCAGACACACCATCACTCACCCTCCAACATCAGCCCAGACACACCATCACTCACCTTCCAACATCAGCCCAGACACACCATGACTCACACTCGAAAATCAGCCCAGACACACCATCGCTCACCCTCCAACCTCAGCCCAGACAGACCATCACGGTGGCATAGTGGTTAGCACTGTTGCCTCACAGCGCCAAGGACCCAGCTTCGAATCCGGCCTCGGGTGACTGTGTGGAGTTTGCACATTCTCCCCGTGTTTGCGTGGGTTTCCTCCGGGTGCTCCGGTTTCCTCCCACAGTCCAAAGATGTGCGGGTTAGGTTGATTGGCTATGATAAATTGACCCTTAGTGTTAGGGGGGATTAAATACATGGGGATAGGGTGGGATATATGTTGGTGTAGGGGTTACGGGGATCGGGTGTGATATGTGTCGGTGCAGGCTCGATGGGCCGAAATGGCCTCTTTCTGCACTGTGGGGTTTCTGTGATTCTGTGATCACTCACACTCCAACACCAGCCCAGAGAGACAATCACTCACCCTTGAACATCAGCTCAGACACACCATCACTCACCCTCGAACTTCAGCCCAGACACACCATCACTCACCCTCGAACATCAGCCCAGACACACCAAGAATCACCCTCGAACATCAGCCCAGACACGCCATCACTCACCCTCCACCTTCAGCCCAGAGACACCATCACTCTCCCTCCAACATCAGCCCGGACACACCATCACTCATCCTCGAACATCAGCCCAGACATGCCATCACTCACCCACGAACATCAGCCCAGACACACCATCACTCACCCTCGAACTTCAGCCCAGATGCACCATCACTCACCCTCCAACATCAGCCCAGACACACCATCACTCAGCCTCCAACATCAGTCCAGAGACACACCATCAGTCACCCTCCAACATCTGCCCAGACACACTATCACTCAGCCTCAACATCAGCCCTAATACACCATCACTCACCCTCAATCATCAGCCCGGACACACCATCACTCAACCTCCAACATCAGCCCAGACACGCCATCACTCACCCTCGAACCTCAGCCCAGACACGCCATCACTCACCCTCGAACATCAGCCCAGACACACCATCACTCACCCTCGAACTTCAGCCCAGTCGCACCATCACTCACCCTCCAACATCAACCCAGACACACCATCACTCAGCCTCCAACCTCAGTCCAGAGACACCATCCCAGACCCTCCAATATCAGCCCAGACACACCATCACTCACCCTCCAACATCTGCCCAGACACACCATCACTCACCCTCCAACATCAGCCCAGACACACCATCGCTCACCCTCCAACATCAGCCCAGACACACCATCACTCACCCTCCAACATCAGCCCAGACACACCATCACTCACCCTCGAGCATCAGCCCAGACACACCATCACTCACCCTCCAACATCAGCCCAGACACACCATCAGTCACCCTCCAACACCAGCCCAGACACACCATCACTCACCCTCCAACATCAGCCCAGACACACCATCACTCACCCTCCAACATCAGCCCAGACACACCATCACTCACCCTCCAACACCAGCCCAGACACACCATCACTCACCCTCCAACATCAGCCCAGACACACCATCATTCACTCTCCAACATCAGCCCAGACACACCATCACTCACTCTCCAACATCAGCCCAGACACACCATCACTCACCCTTCAACATCAGCCCAGACACACCATCACTCACCCTCCAACATCAGCCCAGACACACCATCACTCACCTTCCAACATCAGCCCAGACACACCATCACTCACCCTTGAACATCAGCCCAGACACACCATCACTCACCCTCCAACATCAACCCAGACACACCATCATTCACTCTCCAACATCAGCCCAGACACACCATCACTCACTCTCCAACTTCAGCCCAGACACACCATCACTCACCCTTCAACATCAGCCCAGACACACCATCACTCACCCTCCAACATCAGCCCAGACACACCATCACTCACCCTCCAACATCAGCCCAGACACACCATCACTCACCCTCCAACACCAGCCCAGACACACCATCACTCACCCTCCAACACCAGCCCAGACACACCATCACTCACCCTCCAACATCAGCCCAGACACACCATCACTCACCCTCCAACATCAGCCCAGACACACCATCATTCACTCTCCAACATCAGCCCAGACACACCATCACTCACCTTCCAACATCAGCCCAGACACACCATGACTCACACTCGAAAATCAGCCCAGAGACACCATCACTCAACCTCGAACATTAGCCCAGACACACCATCACTCATCCTCCAACATCAGCCCAGACACACCATCACTCACCCTCCAACATCAGCCCAGACACACCATCACTCACCTTCCAACATCAGCCCAGACACACCATCACTCACCCTTGAACATCAGCCCAGACACACCATCACTCACCTTCCAACATCAGCCCCGACACACCATCACTCAACCTCGAACTTCAGCCAAGACACACCGTCACTCATCCTCGAACATCAGCCCAGACATGCCATCACTCACCCTCCAACATCAGCCCAGACACACCATCACTCACCCACGAACTTCAACCCGGACACACCAAGACTCACTCTCCAACAACAGCCCAGACACACCATCATTCACCCTCCAACATCAGCCCAGACACACCATCACTCAACTTCCAACATCAGCCCAGACACACCGAGACTCACCCTCGAACATCAGCCTAGACACACCATCACTCACCCTCCAAAATCAGCCCAGAGACACCATCACTCTCCCTCCAACATCAGCCTGGACACAGCATCACTCACGCACGAACATCAGCCCAGACACACCATCACTCATCCTCGAACATCAGCGCAGACATGCCATCACTCACCCTCCAACATCAGCCCAGGCACGCCATCACTCACCCTCGAAAATCAGCCCAGAGACGCCATCACTCGCCAGAAACATCAGCTCAGACGTACCACCACTCACGACAAACATCAGCCCAGACACGCCATCACTCACCCTCGAAAATCAGCCCAGAGACACCATCACTCAACCTCGAACATTAGCCCAGACACACCATCACTCACCCTCCAACATCAGCCCAGACACACCATCACTCACACTCCAACATCAGCCCAGACACACCATCACTCACCCTCCAACATCAGCCCAGACACACCATCACTCACCCTCCAACATCAGCCCAGACACACCATCATTCACTCTCCAACATCAGCCCAGACACACCATCACTCACTCTCCAACATCAGCCCAGACACACCATCACTCACCCTTCAACATCAGCCCAGACACACCATCACTCACCCTCCAACATCAGCCCAGACACACCATCACTCACCTTCCAACATCAGCCCAGACACACCATGACTCACACTCGAAAATCAGCCCAGAGACACCATCACTCAACCTCGAACATTAGCCCAGACACACCATCACTCATCCTCCAACATCAGCCCAGACACACCATCACTCACCCTCCAACATCAGCCCAGACACACCATCACTCACCCTCCAACATCAGCCCAGACACACCATCACTCACCCTCCAACATCAGCCCAGACACACCATCACTCACCCTCCAACATCAGCCCAGACACACCATCACTCACCCTCCAACATCAGCCCAGACACACCATCACTCACTCTCCAACATCAGCCCAGACACACCATCACTCACTCTCCAACATCAGCCCAGACACACCATCACTCACCCTTCAACATCAGCCCAGACACACCATCACTCACCCTCCAACATCAGCCCAGACACACCATCACTCACCTTCCAACATCAGCCCAGACACACCATGACTCACACTCGAAAATCAGCCCAGACACACCATCGCTCACCCTCCAACCTCAGCCCAGACAGACCATCACGGTGGCATAGTGGTTAGCACTGTTGCCTCACAGCGCCAAGGACCCAGCTTCGAATCCGGCCTCGGGTGACTGTGTGGAGTTTGCACATTCTCCCCGTGTTTGCGTGGGTTTCCTCCGGGTGCTCCGGTTTCCTCCCACAGTCCAAAGATGTGCGGGTTAGGTTGATTGGCTATGATAAATTGACCCTTAGTGTTAGGGGGGATTAAATACATGGGGATAGGGTGGGATATATGTTGGTGTAGGGGTTACGGGGATCGGGTGTGATATGTGTCGGTGCAGGCTCGATGGGCCGAAATGGCCTCTTTCTGCACTGTGGGGTTTCTGTGATTCTGTGATCACTCACACTCCAACACCAGCCCAGAGAGACAATCACTCACCCTTGAACATCAGCTCAGACACACCATCACTCACCCTCGAACTTCAGCCCAGACACACCATCACTCACCCTCGAACATCAGCCCAGACACACCAAGAATCACCCTCGAACATCAGCCCAGACACGCCATCACTCACCCTCCACCTTCAGCCCAGAGACACCATCACTCTCCCTCCAACATCAGCCCGGACACACCATCACTCATCCTCGAACATCAGCCCAGACATGCCATCACTCACCCACGAACATCAGCCCAGACACACCATCACTCACCCTCGAACTTCAGCCCAGATGCACCATCACTCACCCTCCAACATCAGCCCAGACACACCATCACTCAGCCTCCAACATCAGTCCAGAGACACACCATCAGTCACCCTCCAACATCTGCCCAGACACACTATCACTCAGCCTCAACATCAGCCCTAATACACCATCACTCACCCTCAATCATCAGCCCGGACACACCATCACTCAACCTCCAACATCAGCCCAGACACGCCATCACTCACCCTCGAACCTCAGCCCAGACACGCCATCACTCACCCTCGAACATCAGCCCAGACACACCATCACTCACCCTCGAACTTCAGCCCAGTCGCACCATCACTCACCCTCCAACATCAACCCAGACACACCATCACTCAGCCTCCAACCTCAGTCCAGAGACACCATCCCAGACCCTCCAATATCAGCCCAGACACACCATCACTCACCCTCCAACATCTGCCCAGACACACCATCACTCACCCTCCAACATCAGCCCAGACACACCATCGCTCACCCTCCAACATCAGCCCAGACACACCATCACTCACCCTCCAACATCAGCCCAGACACACCATCACTCACCCTCGAGCATCAGCCCAGACACACCATCACTCACCCTCCAACATCAGCCCAGACACACCATCAGTCACCCTCCAACACCAGCCCAGACACACCATCACTCACCCTCCAACATCAGCCCAGACACACCATCACTCACCCTCCAACATCAGCCCAGACACACCATCACTCACCCTCCAACACCAGCCCAGACACACCATCACTCACCCTCCAACATCAGCCCAGACACACCATCATTCACTCTCCAACATCAGCCCAGACACACCATCACTCACTCTCCAACATCAGCCCAGACACACCATCACTCACCCTTCAACATCAGCCCAGACACACCATCACTCACCCTCCAACATCAGCCCAGACACACCATCACTCACCTTCCAACATCAGCCCAGACACACCATCACTCACCCTTGAACATCAGCCCAGACACACCATCACTCACCTTCCAACATCAGCCCCGACACACCATCACTCAACCTCGAACTTCAGCCAAGACACACCGTCACTCATCCTCGAACATCAGCCCAGACATGCCATCACTCACCCTCCAACATCAGCCCAGACACACCATCACTCACCCACGAACTTCAACCCGGACACACCAAGACTCACTCTCCAACAACAGCCCAGACACACCATCATTCACCCTCCAACATCAGCCCAGACACACCATCACTCAACTTGCAACATCAGCCCAGACACACCGAGACTCACCCTCGAACATCAGCCTAGACACACCATCACTCACCCTCCAAAATCAGCCCAGAGACACCATCACTCTCCCTCCAACATCAGCCTGGACACAGCATCACTCACGCACGAACATCAGCCCAGACACACCATCACTCATCCTCGAACATCAGCGCAGACATGCCATCACTCACCCTCCAACATCAGCCCAGGCACGCCATCACTCACCCTCGAAAATCAGCCCAGAGGCGCCATCACTCGCCAGAAACATCAGCTCAGACGTACCACCACTCACGACAAACATCAGCCCAGACACGCCATCACTCACCCTCGAAAATCAGCCCAGAGACACCATCACTCAACCTCGAACATTAGCCCAGACACACCATCACTCATCCTCCAACATCAGCCCAGACACACCATCACTCACCCTCCAACATCAGCCCAGACACACCATCACTCACACTCCAACATCAGCCCAGACACACCATCACTCACCCTCCAACATCAGCCCAGACACACCATCACTCACCCTCCAACATCAGCCCAGACACACCATCATTCACTCTCCAACATCAGCCCAGACACACCATCACTCACTCTCCAACATCAGCCCAGACACACCATCACTCACCCTTCAACATCAGCCCAGACACACCATCACTCACCCTCCAACATCAGCCCAGACACACCATCACTCACCTTCCAACATCAGCCCAGACACACCATGACTCACACTCGAAAATCAGCCCAGAGACACCATCACTCAACCTCGAACATTAGCCCAGACACACCATCACTCATCCTCCAACATCAGCCCAGACACACCATCACTCACCCTCCAACATCAGCCCAGACACACCATCACTCACCCTCCAACATCAGCCCAGACACACCATCACTCACCCTCCAACATCAGCCCAGACACACCATCACTCACCCTCCAACATCAGCCCAGACACACCATCACTCACCCTCCAACATCAGCCCAGACACACCATCACTCACTCTCCAACATCAGCCCAGACACACCATCACTCACTCTCCAACATCAGCCCAGACACACCATCACTCACCCTTCAACATCAGCCCAGACACACCATCACTCACCCTCCAACATCAGCCCAGACACACCATCACTCACCTTCCAACATCAGCCCAGACACACCATGACTCACACTCGAAAATCAGCCCAGACACACCATCGCTCACCCTCCAACCTCAGCCCAGACAGACCATCACGGTGGCATAGTGGTTAGCACTGTTGCCTCACAGCGCCAAGGACCCAGCTTCGAATCCGGCCTCGGGTGACTGTGTGGAGTTTGCACATTCTCTCCGTGTTTGCGTGGGTTTCCTCCGGGTGCTCCGGTTTCCTCCCACAGTCCAAAGATGTGCGGGTTAGGTTGATTGGCTATGATAAATTGACCCTTAGTGTTAGGGGGGATTAAATACATGGGGATAGGGTGGGATATATGTTGGTGTAGGGGGTTACGGGGATCGGGTGTGATATGTGTCGGTGCAGGCTCGATGGGCCGAAATGGCCTCTTTCTGCACTGTGGGGTTTCTGTGATTCTGTGATCACTCACACTCCAACACCAGCCCAGAGAGACAATCACTCACCCTTGAACATCAGCTCAGACACACCATCACTCACCCTCGAACTTCAGCCCAGACACACCATCACTCACCCTCGAACATCAGCCCAGACACACCAAGAATCACCCTCGAACATCAGCCCAGACACGCCATCACTCACCCTCCACCTTCAGCCCAGAGACACCATCACTCTCCCTCCAACATCAGCCCGGACACACCATCACTCATCCTCGAACATCAGCCCAGACATGCCATCACTCACCCACGAACATCAGCCCAGACACACCATCACTCACCCTCGAACTTCAGCCCAGATGCACCATCACTCACCCTCCAACATCAGCCCAGACACACCATCACTCAGCCTCCAACATCAGTCCAGAGACACACCATCAGTCACCCTCCAACATCTGCCCAGACACACTATCACTCAGCCTCAACATCAGCCCTAATACACCATCACTCACCCTCAATCATCAGCCCGGACACACCATCACTCAACCTCCAACATCAGCCCAGACACGCCATCACTCACCCTCGAACCTCAGCCCAGACACGCCATCACTCACCCTCGAACATCAGCCCAGACACACCATCACTCACCCTCGAACTTCAGCCCAGTCGCACCATCACTCACCCTCCAACATCAACCCAGACACACCATCACTCAGCCTCCAACCTCAGTCCAGAGACACCATCCCAGACCCTCCAATATCAGCCCAGACACACCATCACTCACCCTCCAACATCTGCCCAGACACACCATCACTCACCCTCCAACATCAGCCCAGACACACCATCGCTCACCCTCCAACATCAGCCCAGACACACCATCACTCACCCTCCAACATCAGCCCAGACACACCATCACTCACCCTCGAGCATCAGCCCAGACACACCATCACTCACCCTCCAACATCAGCCCAGACACACCATCAGTCACCCTCCAACACCAGCCCAGACACACCATCACTCACCCTCCAACATCAGCCCAGACACACCATCACTCACCCTCCAACATCAGCCCAGACACACCATCACTCACCCTCCAACATCAGCCCAGACACACCATCATTCACTCTCCAACATCAGCCCAGACACACCATCACTCACTCTCCAACATCAGCCCAGACACACCATCACTCACCCTTCAACATCAGCCCAGACACACCATCACTCACCCTCCAACATCAGCCCAGACACACCATCACTCACCTTCCAACATCAGCCCAGACACACCATCACTCACCCTTGAACATCAGCCCAGACACACCATCACTCACCCTCCAACATCAACCCAGACACACCATCATTCACTCTCCAACATCAGCCCAGACACACCATCACTCACTCTCCAACTTCAGCCCAGACACACCATCACTCACCCTTCAACATCAGCCCAGACACACCATCACTCACCCTCCAACATCAGCCCAGACACACCATCACTCACCCTCCAACATCAGCCCAGACACACCATCACTCACCCTCCAACACCAGCCCAGACACACCATCACTCACCCTCCAACACCAGCCCAGACACACCATCACTCACCCTCCAACATCAGCCCAGACACACCATCACTCACCCTCCAACATCAGCCCAGACACACCATCATTCACTCTCCAACATCAGCCCAGACACACCATCACTCACCTTCCAACATCAGCCCAGACACACCATGACTCACACTCGAAAATCAGCCCAGAGACACCATCACTCAACCTCGAACATTAGCCCAGACACACCATCACTCATCCTCCAACATCAGCCCAGACACACCATCACTCACCCTCCAACATCAGCCCAGACACACCATCACTCACCTTCCAACATCAGCCCAGACACACCATCACTCACCCTTGAACATCAGCCCAGACACACCATCACTCACCTTCCAACATCAGCCCCGACACACCATCACTCAACCTCGAACTTCAGCCAAGACACACCGTCACTCATCCTCGAACATCAGCCCAGACATGCCATCACTCACCCTCCAACATCAGCCCAGACACACCATCACTCACCCACGAACTTCAACCCGGACACACCAAGACTCACTCTCCAACAACAGCCCAGACACACCATCATTCACCCTCCAACATCAGCCCAGACACACCATCACTCAACTTCCAACATCAGCCCAGACACACCGAGACTCACCCTCGAACATCAGCCTAGACACACCATCACTCACCCTCCAAAATCAGCCCAGAGACACCATCACTCTCCCTCCAACATCAGCCTGGACACAGCATCACTCACGCACGAACATCAGCCCAGACACACCATCACTCATCCTCGAACATCAGCGCAGACATGCCATCACTCACCCTCCAACATCAGCCCAGGCACGCCATCACTCACCCTCGAAAATCAGCCCAGAGACGCCATCACTCGCCAGAAACATCAGCTCAGACGTACCACCACTCACGACAAACATCAGCCCAGACACGCCATCACTCACCCTCGAAAATCAGCCCAGAGACACCATCACTCAACCTCGAACATTAGCCCAGACACACCATCACTCATCCTCCAACATCAGCCCAGACACACCATCACTCACCCTCCAACATCAGCCCAGACACACCATCACTCACACTCCAACATCAGCCCAGACACACCATCACTCACCCTCCAACATCAGCCCAGACACACCATCACTCACCCTCCAACATCAGCCCAGACACACCATCATTCACTCTCCAACATCAGCCCAGACACACCATCACTCACTCTCCAACATCAGCCCAGACACACCATCACTCACCCTTCAACATCAGCCCAGACACACCATCACTCACCCTCCAACATCAGCCCAGACACACCATCACTCACCTTCCAACATCAGCCCAGACACACCATGACTCACACTCGAAAATCAGCCCAGAGACACCATCACTCAACCTCGAACATTAGCCCAGACACACCATCACTCATCCTCCAACATCAGCCCAGACACACCATCACTCACCCTCCAACATCAGCCCAGACACACCATCACTCACCCTCCAACATCAGCCCAGACACACCATCACTCACCCTCCAACATCAGCCCAGACACACCATCACTCACCCTCCAACATCAGCCCAGACACACCATCACTCACCCTCCAACATCAGCCCAGACACACCATCACTCACTCTCCAACATCAGCCCAGACACACCATCACTCACTCTCCAACATCAGCCCAGACACACCATCACTCACCCTTCAACATCAGCCCAGACACACCATCACTCACCCTCCAACATCAGCCCAGACACACCATCACTCACCTTCCAACATCAGCCCAGACACACCATGACTCACACTCGAAAATCAGCCCAGACACACCATCGCTCACCCTCCAACCTCAGCCCAGACAGACCATCACGGTGGCATAGTGGTTAGCACTGTTGCCTCACAGCGCCAAGGACCCAGCTTCGAATCCGGCCTCGGGTGACTGTGTGGAGTTTGCACATTCTCCCCGTGTTTGCGGGGTTTCCTCCGGGTGCTCCGGTTTCCTCCCACAGTCCAAAGATGTGCGGGTTAGGTTGATTGGCTATGATAAATTGACCCTTAGTGTTAGGGGGGATTAAATACATGGGGATAGGGTGGGATATATGTTGGTGTAGGGGTTACGGGGATCGGGGTGTGATATGTGTCGGTGCAGGCTCGATGGGCCGAAATGGCCTCTTTCTGCACTGTGGGGTTTCTGTGATTCTGTGATCACTCACACTCCAACACCAGCCCAGAGAGACAATCACTCACCCTTGAACATCAGCTCAGACACACCATCACTCACCCTCGAACTTCAGCCCAGACACACCATCACTCACCCTCGAACATCAGCCCAGACACACCAAGAATCACCCTCGAACATCAGCCCAGACACGCCATCACTCACCCTCCACCTTCAGCCCAGAGACACCATCACTCTCCCTCCAACATCAGCCCGGACACACCATCACTCATCCTCGAACATCAGCCCAGACATGCCATCACTCACCCACGAACATCAGCCCAGACACACCATCACTCACCCTCGAACTTCAGCCCAGATGCACCATCACTCACCCTCCAACATCAGCCCAGACACACCATCACTCAGCCTCCAACATCAGTCCAGAGACACACCATCAGTCACCCTCCAACATCTGCCCAGACACACTATCACTCAGCCTCAACATCAGCCCTAATACACCATCACTCACCCTCAATCATCAGCCCGGACACACCATCACTCAACCTCCAACATCAGCCCAGACACGCCATCACTCACCCTCGAACCTCAGCCCAGACACGCCATCACTCACCCTCGAACATCAGCCCAGACACACCATCACTCACCCTCGAACTTCAGCCCAGTCGCACCATCACTCACCCTCCAACATCAACCCAGACACACCATCACTCAGCCTCCAACCTCAGTCCAGAGACACCATCCCAGACCCTCCAATATCAGCCAGACACACCATCACTCACCCTCCAACATCTGCCCAGACACACCATCACTCACCCTCCAACATCAGCCCAGACACACCATCGCTCACCCTCCAACATCAGCCCAGACACACCATCACTCACCCTCCAACATCAGCCCAGACACACCATCACTCACCCTCGAGCATCAGCCCAGACACACCATCACTCACCCTCCAACATCAGCCCAGACACACCATCAGTCACCCTCCAACACCAGCCCAGACACACCATCACTCACCCTCCAACATCAGCCCAGACACACCATCACTCACCCTCCAACATCAGCCCAGACACACCATCACTCACCCTCCAACACCAGCCCAGACACACCATCACTCACCCTCCAACATCAGCCCAGACACACCATCATTCACTCTCCAACATCAGCCCAGACACACCATCACTCACTCTCCAACATCAGCCCAGACACACCATCACTCACCCTTCAACATCAGCCCAGACACACCATCACTCACCCTCCAACATCAGCCCAGACACACCATCACTCACCTTCCAACATCAGCCCAGACACACCATCACTCACCCTTGAACATCAGCCCAGACACACCATCACTCACCTTCCAACATCAGCCCCGACACACCATCACTCAACCTCGAACTTCAGCCAAGACACACCGTCACTCATCCTCGAACATCAGCCCAGACATGCCATCACTCACCCTCCAACATCAGCCCAGACACACCATCACTCACCCACGAACTTCAACCCGGACACACCAAGACTCACTCTCCAACAACAGCCCAGACACACCATCATTCACCCTCCAACATCAGCCCAGACACACCATCACTCAACTTCCAACATCAGCCCAGACACACCGAGACTCACCCTCGAACATCAGCCTAGACACACCATCACTCACCCTCCAAAATCAGCCCAGAGACACCATCACTCTCCCTCCAACATCAGCCTGGACACAGCATCACTCACGCACGAACATCAGCCCAGACACACCATCACTCATCCTCGAACATCAGCGCAGACATGCCATCACTCACCCTCCAACATCAGCCCAGGCACGCCATCACTCACCCTCGAAAATCAGCCCAGAGGCGCCATCACTCGCCAGAAACATCAGCTCAGACGTACCACCACTCACGACAAACATCAGCCCAGACACGCCATCACTCACCCTCGAAAATCAGCCCAGAGACACCATCACTCAACCTCGAACATTAGCCCAGACACACCATCACTCATCCTCCAACATCAGCCCAGACACACCATCACTCACCCTCCAACATCAGCCCAGACACACCATCACTCACACTCCAACATCAGCCCAGACACACCATCACTCACCCTCCAACATCAGCCCAGACACACCATCACTCACCCTCCAACATCAGCCCAGACACACCATCATTCACTCTCCAACATCAGCCCAGACACACCATCACTCACTCTCCAACATCAGCCCAGACACACCATCACTCACCCTTCAACATCAGCCCAGACACACCATCACTCACCCTCCAACATCAGCCCAGACACACCATCACTCACCTTCCAACATCAGCCCAGACACACCATGACTCACACTCGAAAATCAGCCCAGAGACACCATCACTCAACCTCGAACATTAGCCCAGACACACCATCACTCATCCTCCAACATCAGCCCAGACACACCATCACTCACCCTCCAACATCAGCCCAGACACACCATCACTCACCCTCCAACATCAGCCCAGACACACCATCACTCACCCTCCAACATCAGCCCAGACACACCATCACTCACCCTCCAACATCAGCCCAGACACACCATCACTCACCCTCCAACATCAGCCCAGACACACCATCACTCACTCTCCAACATCAGCCCAGACACACCATCACTCACTCTCCAACATCAGCCCAGACACACCATCACTCACCCTTCAACATCAGCCCAGACACACCATCACTCACCCTCCAACATCAGCCCAGACACACCATCACTCACCTTCCAACATCAGCCCAGACACACCATGACTCACACTCGAAAATCAGCCCAGACACACCATCGCTCACCCTCCAACCTCAGCCCAGACAGACCATCACGGTGGCATAGTGGTTAGCACTGTTGCCTCACAGCGCCAAGGACCCAGCTTCGAATCCGGCCTCGGGTGACTGTGTGGAGTTTGCACATTCTCTCCGTGTTTGCGTGGGTTTCCTCCGGGTGCTCCGGTTTCCTCCCACAGTCCAAAGATGTGCGGGTTAGGTTGATTGGCTATGATAAATTGACCCTTAGTGTTAGGGGGGATTAAATACATGGGGATAGGGTGGGATATATGTTGGTGTAGGGGTTACGGGGATCGGGTGTGATATGTGTCGGTGCAGGCTCGATGGGCCGAAATGGCCTCTTTCTGCACTGTGGGGTTTCTGTGATTCTGTGATCACTCACACTCCAACACCAGCCCAGAGAGACAATCACTCACCCTTGAACATCAGCTCAGACACACCATCACTCACCCTCGAACTTCAGCCCAGACACACCATCACTCACCCTCGAACATCAGCCCAGACACACCAAGAATCACCCTCAAACATCAGCCCAGACACGCCATCACTCACCCTCCACCTTCAGCCCAGAGACACCATCACTCTCCCTCCAACATCAGCCCGGACACACCATCACTCATCCTCGAACATCAGCCCAGACATGCCATCACTCACCCACGAACATCAGCCCAGACACACCATCACTCACCCTCGAACTTCAGCCCAGATGCACCATCACTCACCCTCCAACATCAGCCCAGACACACCATCACTCAGCCTCCAACATCAGTCCAGAGACACACCATCAGTCACCCTCCAACATCTGCCCAGACACACTATCACTCAGCCTCAACATCAGC
The DNA here is from genome assembly GCF_052327205.1 of Somniosus microcephalus. Lineage (NCBI taxonomy): Eukaryota > Metazoa > Chordata > Chondrichthyes > Squaliformes > Somniosidae > Somniosus > Somniosus microcephalus. Next base: position 69,462,834 of record NC_141004.1, on the reverse strand, counting down.
CCTAATACACCATCACTCACCCTCAATCATCAGCCCGGACACACCATCACTCAACCTCCAACCTCAGTCCAGAGACACCATCCCAGACCCTCCAATATCAGCCCAGACACACCATCACTCACCCTCCAACATCTGCCCAGACACACCATCACTCACCCTCCAACATCAGCCCAGACACACCATCGCTCACCCTCCAACATCAGCCCAGACACACCATCACTCACCCTCCAACATCAGCCCAGACACACCATCACTCACCCTCGAGCATCAGCCCAGACACACCATCACTCACCCTCCAACATCAGCCCAGACACACCATCAGTCACCCTCCAACACCAGCCCAGACACACCATCACTCACCCTCCAACATCAGCCCAGACACACCATCACTCACCCTCCAACATCAGCCCAGACACACCATCACTCACCCTCCAACATCAGCCCAGACACACCATGACTCACCCTCCAACATCAGCCCAGACACACCATCACTCACCTTCCAACATCAGCCCAGACACACCATCACTCACCCTCCAACATCAGCCTAGACACACCATCACTCACCCTACAACATCAGCCCAGACACACCATCACTCACCCTCCAACATCAGCCCAGACACACCATCATTCACTCTCCAACATCAGCCCAGACACACCATCACTCACTCTCCAACATCAGCCCAGAGACACCATCACTCACTCTCCAACATCAGCCCAGACACACAATACAATACAATACAATAATACAAATCGCTTTATTGGCATGATAAGGTACATCTTATGTTGCCAAAGCATCAAAATACATTTATGGTTGAACACATAAACGCGGTTCCATTCATACAGTGTATAAACAGGTATATCCCTGAGTTTATAAATATATTTTCGCCTTGTTTATATATACTCTTGTCTTAGTTTACTGGTTGTCCCTCTGTTCATGGCAAGCTGTAACATAGTGTGCCGCCAGTGTTACACAGCTTCTCTCCTCCCCCAGTAGGAATGGGAGTTTTTGGTTGTCAGTCAGATTTCTGAATTCAGGGCATATTTGTGAGAATTTTTGATAGAAATTCTCTCTGATGCCCTGATATTTTCCACAGGCTGTGAGGAAGTGCATCTCTGTCTCAACTACTCCCTGACTGCAGTGAGAGCATATCCTGTCTTCTCTTGGCAGCCTGGTCTGCCTGTGTCTGCCTTTTTCGATCGCTAGGCTATGTTCGCTAAGTCTGTACCTTGTCAAGGTTCTTCTCAGTTTGTTATCCTTTACCATGGTCAGGTAATCAGCTATGTTGTATTGTCTGTTTAGGGCCAAGTAGCAATTGAGTTTGCTTTGGGTTTTTGTTGTTTCTGCCCAATATGACAGATATTTTTCCTTTTGCTTAGCGACGATTGTGTTGGGTCGAATTCTTTGTGTTACCCTGTCACTGTCCTGGGGCTGGTTATTGTTAGTATTGTTATTAGTTACTTTATTGAGTCCCAGGACTAGTTGACTGAGGGTATTCTTCTTTATGGTCAGCTCTTGGCATTTCAGGGCGTCGTAGTGATAGCATTGGGGGTTGCTCATTTGTAGGTGATTCCAAAATTTGGTGGCTCTTTTTTGGATAGTGATTATTAATGGGTATTGGCCTAGTTCCGCCCTGCATGCGTTGTTTACTGTTTTCCTTTGAGTCCGGAGGATACTTTTACAGAATTCCGCATGTAGGATCTCAATTGGGTGTTTGTCCCATTTTGCAAAATCTTGTTGTGTTAGTGGTCCCCAGACCTCACTGCCATAGAGTGCAATTGGTTCAATTACTGATTTGAAAATTTTGAGCCAAATGCTAATTGGGATTTCTATTTGGATTGATTTTTTGATGGCATAGAAAGCCCTTCTTGCTTTCTCTTTCAGTTCATTCACAGCCAGTTTGAAGTTTCCCGTAGAACTGATTTTTAAGCCCAAGTATGTGTAGTGAGTGGTTTGTTCAATTTTGGTTGTTCCGACTGTGAAATTTATTGTGGGTCCATGTTGTTTGGATCTTTGCTGGAACACAAGGACTTTGGTTTTTTGGGGATTTATTGTCAGGGCCCAAGTCTGGCAGTACGACTCCAGCAGGTCCAGGTTCTGCTGTAGACCCTCCTTAGTTGGTGACAGCAGAACCAGGTCGTCGGCATAGAGGAGGAATTTAACCTTGGATTCATATAGGGTGAGGCCGGGTGCTGTAGATTGTTCAAGTAGTTTTGCCAATCCATTAATGTAAATATTAAAGAGTGTCGGTGAGATTGGCGAGCCCTGCGTCACCCCCCGCCCCTGTGGGAAGTATTTTGTTTGTTTGTCTCCAATTTTAACTGCACATTTATTGTTTGTATACATTGATTTAATTACATCATATGTTTTACCTCCTACCCCGCTTTCGATAAGTTTCAGGAATAAACCGTCATGCCAGATGGAGTCGAAAGCCTTCTGGAAATCTACAAAGCATGCGTAGATTTTGCTTTTGTTATGGTGAACGTGTTTGTCAATTAGGGTCTGTAGGGTGAAAATATGATCGGATGTTCTATAGTTTGGCAGGAATCCAATTTGGCTTTTACTCAAGACATTGTGCTCTTCAAGGAAGTTTATAAGTCTTTTGTTTATGATGCTACAGAATACCTTCCCCAGGTTACTGTTTACACAGATGCTTCGATAGTTGTTTGGGTCGATTTTGTCCCCACTTTTGTGTATGGGTGTTATGAGTCCTTTGTTCCAGATGTCAGGGAAATAACCGACACTCAGAACCAAGTTGAAGAGTTTTAGGATAGCCAGTTTCAGTTTGTCGTCTGCGTGTTTAATCATCTCATTTAGTATGCCGTCTGTCCCGCAAGCTTTTCCTGGTCGCAGGTCCTTGAGTTTTTCAAGAAGTTCTTTTTCTGTTATTATGGCGTCTAGCGGGTTTTGGTTATCTTTTATGGCCATTTCAAGCTTTTCAAGTTTTTTGCGTATTTGGTGTTGCTCTGGTCCTAGTGTGTTTTTCTGGTATAATTTTTCAAAGTGGTTTACCCATGTGTCCCCATTTTGAATGGACAAATCGTCATCACTCACCGTCCAACATCAGCCCAGACACACCATCACTCACCCTCGAGCATCAGCCCAGACACACCATCACTCACCCTCCAACATCAGAGCAGACACACCATCACTCACCCTCCAACATCAGCACAGACACACCATGACTCACACTCGAAAATCAGCCTGGACACACCAACACTCACCCTTGAACATCAGCCCAGACACACCATCACTCTCCCTCCAACATCAGCCCAGACACACAATCACTCACCCTCGAACCTCAGCCCAAACACACCATCACTCACCCTCCAACATCAGAGCAGACACACCATCACTCACCCTCCAACATCAGCACAGACACACCATGACTCACACTCGAAAATCAGCCTGGACACACCAACACTCACCCTTGAACATTAGCCGAGACACACCATCACTCACCCTCCAACATCAGCCCAGACACACAATCACTCTCTCTCCAACATCAGTTCAGACACACCGTCACTCACCTTCCAACATCAGCCCAGACACACCATGACTCACACTCGAAAATCAGCCCAGACACACCATCGCTCACCCTGCAACATCAGCCCAGAGAGACAATCACTCACCCTCGAACACCAGCCCAGACACAGTAGCACTCACCCTCGAACATCAGCCCAGACACACCATCACTCACCATCGAACTTCAGCCCAGACACACCATCACTCACCCTTCAACATCAGCCCAGAGACACAATCACTCACCCTTGAACATCAGCCCAGACACACCATCACTCACCCTCGAACTTCAGCCCAGATGCACCATCACTCACCCTCCAACATCAGCCCAGACACACCATCACTCAGCCTCCAACATCAGTCCAGAGACACACCATCAGTCACCTTCCAACATCTGCCCAGACACACCATCACTCAGCCTCAACATCAGCCCTAATACGCCATCACTCACCCTCAATCATCAGCCCGGACACACCATCACTCAACCTCCAACATCAGCCCAGACACGCCATCACTCACCCTCGAACCTCAGCCCAGACACACCATCACTCACCCTCGAACTTCAGCCCAGTCGCAGCATCACTCACCCTCCAACATCAACCCAGACACACCATCACTCAGCCTCCAACCTCAGTCCAGAGACACCATCCCACACCCTCCAATATCAGCCCAGACACACCATCACTCACCCTCCAACATCAGCCCAGACACACCATCACTCACCCTCGAACTTCAGTCCAGACGCACCATCACTCACCCTCCAACATCAGCCCAGACACACCATCACTCACCCTCGAACTTCAGCCCAGACACACCATCACTCACTGTCCAACATCAGCCCAGACACACCATCACTCACCCTCCAACATCAGCCCAGAGACACCATCACTCTCCCTCCAACATCAGCCCAGACACACCATCACTCATCCTCGAACATCAGCCCAGACATGCCATCACTCACCCTCCAACATCAGCCCAGACACGCCATCACTCACCCTCGAAAATCAGCCCAGAGACAGCATCACTCGCCAGAAACATCAGCCCAGAGGCACCATCACTCACCACAAACATCAGCCCAGACACGCCATCACTCACCCTCCAAAATCAGCCCAGACACGCCATCACTTACTCTCGAAAATCAGCCCAGACACATCATCACTCATCCTAGAACATCAGCCCAGACACACCATCACTCATCCTCCAACACCAGCCCAGACACACCATCACTCACCCTCGAACATCAGCCCAGACACACAATCATTCACCCTCGAACATCAGGCCAGACACACCATCACTCACCCACGAACATCAGCCCAGACACACCAACACTCACCCTTGAACATCAGCCCAGACACACCAGCACTCTCCCTCCAACATCAGCCCAGACACACCATCACTCACCCTCGAACATCAGCCCAGACACAACATCACTCACCCTCCAACAGCAGCCCAGACACACCTTCACTCACCCTCCAACATCAGCCCAGTCACACCATCGCTCATCCTCCAACATCAGCCCAGAGACACAATCACTCACCCTCGAACATCAGCCCAGACACACCATCACTCACCCTCCAACATCAGCCCAGACACACCATCACTCATCCTCGAACATCAGCCCAGACATGCCATCACTCACCCTCCAACATCAGCCAAGACATGCCATCACTCACCGTCAAAAATCAGCCCAGAGACATCATCACTCAACCTCGAACATTAGCCCAGACACACCATCACTCATCCTCCAACATCAGCCCAGACACGCCATCACTCACCCTTCAACATCAGCCAAGACATAGCATCACTCACCCACGAACATCAGCCCAGACACACCAACACTCACCCTCCAACATCAGCCCAGACACACCATCACTCACCCTCCAACATCAGCCCAGACAGACCATCACTCACCCTCCAACATCAGCCCAGAGACACAATCACTCACCCTCGAACATCAGCCCAGACACACCATCACTCACCCTTCAACATCAGCCCAGACACACCATCACTCACCCTTCAACTTCAGCCAAGACATAGCATCATTCACCCACGAACATCAGCCCAGACACACCATCACTCACCCAAGAACTTCAGCCCAGACACAACATCACTCACCCTCCAACATCAGCCCAGACACAACATCACTCATCCTTCAACATCAGCCCAGACACACCATCACTCACCCTTCAATATCAGCCCAGACAGACCATCACTCACCCTCGAAAATCAGCCCAGACAGACCATCAGTCACCCTCCAACATCAGCCCAGAGACACAATCACTCACCCTCGAACATCAGCCTAGACACACCAAGACTCACCCTCGAACATCAGCCCAGACACGCCATCACTCACCCTCCAACATCAGCCCAGACACACCATCACTCTCCCTCCAACATCAGCCCAGACACACCATCACTCACCCTCGAACATCAGCCCAGACACACCATCACTCTCCCTCCAACATCAGCCCAGACACACCATCACTCACCCTCCAACATCAGCCCAGACACAACATCACTCATCCTCCAACATCAGCCCAGACACACCATCACTCAGCCTCCAACATGAGCCCAGACACACCATCACTCACCCTCCAACATCAGCCAGACACACCATCACTCACCCTCCAACATCAGCCCAGACACACCATCAGTCACCCTCCAACATCAGCCCAGACACACCATCACTCACCCTCCAACATCAGCCCAGACACACCATCACTCACCCTCCAACATCAGCCCAGACACACCATCACTCACCCTTGAACATCAGCCCAGACACACCATCACTCTCCCTCCAACATCAGCCCAGACACACCATCACTCACCCTCGAACGTCAGCCCAGACACACCATCAGTCAACCTCCAACATCAGCCCAGACACACCATCACTCACCCTCGAAAATCAGCCCAGACACACCATCACTCACCCTTGAACATCAGCCCAGACACACCATCACTCTCCCTCCAACATCAGCGCAGACACACCATCACTCAACCTCGAACATCAGGCCAGACACACCATCACTCACCCTCGAACATCAGCCCAGACACACCATCACTCTCCCTCCAACAGCAGCCCAGACACACCATCACTCACCCTCCAACATCAGCCCAGACACTCCATCACTCAGCCTCCAACATCAGCCCAGACACACCATCACTCACCCTCGAACTTCAGCCCAGACACACCATCACTCACCCTCCAACATCAGCCCAGACAAACCATCACTCAGCTACCAACATCAGCCCAGAGACACCATCACTCACCCTCCAACATCAGCCCAGTCACACCATCACTCACTCTGCAACATCAGCCCAGACACACCATCAGTCACCCTCCAACATCAGCCCAGACACACCATCACTCACCCTCGAAAATCAGCCCAGACACACCATCACTCACCCTCCAACATCAGCCCAGACAAACCATCACTCAGCTACCAACATCAGCCCAGAGACACCATCACTCACCCTCCAACATCAGCCCAGTCACACCATCGCTCAACCTCCAAGATCAGCCCAGAGACACAATCACTCATCCTCGAACATCAACCCAGACATGCCATCACGCACCCTCGAAAATCAGCCCAGAGACACCATCACACGCCACAAACATCAACCCAGACACGCCATCACTCACCCTCGAAAATCAGCCCAGAGACACCATCACACGCCACAAACATCAACCCAGACATGCCATCACTCACCCTCGAAAATCAGCCCAGAGACACCATCACACGCCACAAACATCAACCCAGACATGCCATCACTCACCCTCGAAAATCAGCCCAGAGACACCATCACACGCCACAAACATCAACCCAGACACGCCATCACTCACCCTCGAAAATCAGCCCAGAGACACCATCACACAACCTCGAACATTAGCCCAGACACACCATCACTCACCCTCCAACATCAGCTCAGAGTCACAATCACTCACCCTCGAACATCAGGCCAGACACACCATCACTCACCCTCCAAAATCAGCCCAGACACACCATCACTCACCCTCCAACATCAGCCCAGACACACCATCATTCACCCTCCAAAATCAGCCCAGACACACCATCACTCACCCTCCAACATCAGCCCAGACACACCATCACTCACCCTCGAATTTCAGCCCAGACACACCATCACTCACTCTCCAACATCAGCCCAGACACACCATCAATCTCCCTCCAACATCAGCCCGGACACATCATCACTCACCCTCCAACATCAGCCCAGACACACCATCACTCACCCTCTAACATCAGCCCAGACACACCATCACTCACCCTCCAACATCAGCCCAGTCACACCATCGCTCAACCTCCAACATCAGCCCAGACACACCATCGCTCACCCTCCAACATCAGCCCAGAGACACAATCGTTCACCCTCGAACATCAGCCCAGATACACCATCACTCACCCTCCAACATCAGCCCAGACACAGCATCGCTCACCCACGAACATCAGCCTAGACACACCATCACTCATCCTCGAACATCAGCCCAGACATGTCATCACTCACCCTCCAACATCAGCACAGACACACCAGGACTCACCTTCCAACATCAGCCCAGACACACCATGACTCACACTCGAAAATCAGCCCAGACACACCATCACTCACCCTCCAACATCAGCCCAGACAGACCATCACTCACCCTCCAACATCAGCCCAAACACACCATCACTAACCCTTGAACATCAGCCCAGACACACCATCACTCTCCCTCCAACATCAGCCCAGACACACCATCACTCACCCTCGAACATCAGCCCAGACACACCATCACTCACCCTCCAACATCAGCCCAGACACACCATCACACACCCTCCAACATCAGCCCAGTCACACCATCACTCACCCTCCAACATCAGCCCAGACACACCATCACTCACCCTCCAACATCAGCCCAGACACACCATCACTCACCCTCCAACATCAGCCCAAACACAGCATCACTCACCCTCCAACATCAGCCCAGACATGCCATCACTCACCCTCGAAAATCAGCCCAGAGACACCATCACACGCCACAAACATCAGCCCAGAGACACCATCACTCAACATCGAACATAAGCCCAGACACACCATCACTCATCCTCCAACATCAGCCCAGACACACCATCACTCACCCTTGAACATCAGCCCAGACACATCATCACTCATCCTAGAACATCAGCCCAGACACGCCATCACTCATCCTCCAACATCAGCCCAGACACACCATCACTCACCCTCGAACTTCAGCCCAGACACACCATCACTCACTCTCCAACATCAGCCCAGACACACCATCACTCACCCTCCAACATCAGCCCAGACACACCATCACTCACCCTCCAACATCAGCCCAGAGACACAATCACTCACCCTCGAACATCAGCCCAGACACACCATCACTGAAACTTCAACATCAGCCCAGACACACCATCACTCACCCTTCAACTTCAGCCAAGACATAGCATCATTCACCCACGAACATCAGCCCAGACACACCATCACTCACCCACGAACTTCAGCCCAGACACAACATCACTCACCCTCCAACATCAGGCCAGACACAACATCACTCATCCTTCAACATCAGCCCAGACACACCATCACTCACCCTTCAACATCAGCCCAGACAGACCATCACTCACCCTCGAAAATCAGCCCAGACAGACCATCAGTCATCCTCCAACATCAGCCCAGAGACACAATCACTCACCCACGAACATCAGCCTCGACACACCAAGACTCACCCTCGAACATCAGCCCAGACACGCCATCACTCACCCTCCAACATCAGCCCAGACACACCATCACTCTCCCTCCAACATCAGCCCAGACACACCATCACTCACCCTCGAACATCAGCCCAGACACACCATCACTCTCCCTCCAACATCAGCCCAGACACACCATCACTCACCCTCCAACATCAGCCCAGACACACCATCAGTCACCCTCCAACATCAGCCCAGACACACCATCACTCACCCTCCAACATCAGCCCAGACACACCATCACTCACCCTCCAACATCGGCCCAGACACACCATCGCTCAACCTCCAACATCAGCCCAGACACACCATCACTCACCCTCCAACATCAGCCCAGAAACACAATCGTTCACCCTCGAACATCAGCCCAGACACAGCATCACTCACCCACGAACATCAGCCTAGACACACCATCACTCATCCTCGAACATCAGCCCAGACATGCCATCACTCACCCTCCAACATCAGCCCAGACACACCATGACTCACCTTCCAACATCAGCCCAGACACACCATGACTCACACTCGAAAATCAGCCCAGACACACCATCACTCACCCTCCAGCATCAGCCCAGACAGACCATCACTCACCCTCCAACATCAGCCCAAACACTCCATCACTCTCCCTCCAACATCAGCCCAGACACACCATCACTCACCCTCGAACATCAGCCCAGACACACCATCACTCTCCCTCCAACATCAGCCCAGACACACCATCACTCACCCTCGAACATCAGCCCAGACACACCATCACTCACCCTCCAACATCAGCCCAGACACACCATCACTCACCCTCCAACATCAGCCCAGTCACACCATCCCTCACCCTCCAACATCAGCCCAGACACACCATCATGCACCCGCCAACATCAGCCCAAACACAGCATCACTCACCCTCCAACATCAGCCCAGACATGCAATCACTCAGCCTCGAAAATCAGCCCAGAGACACCATCACACGCCACAAACATCAGCCCAGACACGCCATCACTCACCCTCGAAAATCAGCCCAGAGTCACCTTCACTCAACCTCGAACATAAGCCCAGACACACCATCACTCATCCTCCAACATCAGCCCAGACACGCCATCACTCACCCTCGAACTTCAGCCCAGACACACCATCACTCACTCTCCAACATCAGCCCAGACACACCATCACTCACCCTCCAACATCAGCCCAGACACACCATCACTCACCCTCCAACATCAGCCCAGAGACACAATCACTCACCCTCGAACATCAGCCCAGACACACCATCACTCAACCTTCAACATCAGCCCAGGCACACCATCACTCACCCTTCAACTTCAGCCAAGACATAGCATCATTCACCCATGAACATCAGCCCAGACACACCATCACTCACCCTTCAACATCAGCCCAGACAGACCATCACTCACCCTCGAAAATCAGCCCAGACAGACCATCAGTCATCCTCCAACATCAGCCCAGAGACACAATCACTCACCCTCGAACATCAGCCCAGACACACCAAGACTCACCCTCGAACATCAGCCCAGACACGCCATCACTCACCCTCCAACATCAGCCCAGACACACCATCAATCTCCCTCCAACATCAGCCCAGACACACCATCACTCACCCTCGAACATCAGCCCAGACACACCATCACTCTCCCTCCAACATCAGCCCAGACACAACATCACTCACCCTCCAACATCAGCCCAGACACACCATCATTCAGCCTCCAACATCAGCCCAGACACACCATCACTCACCCTCCAACATCAGCCAGACACACCATCACTCACCCTCCAACATCAGCCCAGACACACCATCAGTCACCCTCCAACATCAGCCCAGACACACCATCACTCACCCTCCAACATCAGCCCAGACACACCATCACTCATCCTCCAACATCAGCCCAGACACACCATCACTCACCATTGACCATCAGCCCAGACACACCATCACTCCCCCTCCAACATCAGCCCAGACACACCATCACTCACCCTCGAACTTCAGCACAGACACACCATCAGTCACCCTCCAACATCAGCCCAGACACACCATCACTCACCCTCGAAAATCAGCCCAGACGCACCATCACTCACCCTTGAACATCAGCCCAGACACACCATCACTCTCCCTCCAACATCAGCCCAGACACACCATCACTCAACCTCGAACATCAGGCCAGACACACCATCACTCATCCTCGAACATCGGCCCAGACACACCATCGCTCAACCTCCAACATCAGCCCAAACACACCATCACTCACCCTCCAACATCAGCCCAGAGACACAATCGTTCACCCTCGAACATCAGCCCAGACACACCATCACTCTCCCTCCAACATCAGCCCAGATACAGCATCACGCACATTCCAACATCAGCCCAGACACAGCATCACTCACCCACGAACATCAGCCTCGACACACCATCACTCATCCTCGAACATCAGCCCAGGCATGCCATCACTCACCCTCCAACATCAGCCCAGACACACCATGACTCACCTTCCAACATCAGCCCAGACACACCATGACTCACACTCGAAAATCAGCCCAGACACACCATCACTCACCCTCCAACATCAGCCCAGACAGACCATCACTCACCCTCCAACATCAGCCCAGACACACCATCACTCACCCTCGAACATCAGCCCAGACACACCATCACTCACCCTCGAACATCAGCCCAGACACACCATCACTCTCCCTCCAACATCAGCCCAGACACACCATCACTCACCCTCGAACATCAGCCCAGACACACCATCACTCACCCTCCAACATCAGCCCAGACATGCAATCACTCACCCTCGAAAATCAGCCCAGAGACACCATCACACGCCACAAACATCAGCCCAGACACGCCATCACTCACCCTCGAAAGTCAGCCCAGAGAGACCATCACTCAACCTCGAACATAAGCCCAGACACACCATCACTCATCCTCCAACATCAGCCCAGACACGCCATCACTCACCCTTGAACATCAGCCCAGACACATCATCACTCATCCTAGAACATCAGCCCAGACACGCCATCACTCATCCTCCAACATCAGCCCAGACACACCATCACTCACCCTCGAACTTCAGCCCAGACACACCATCACTCACTCTCCAACATCAGCCCAGACACACCATCACTCACCCTCCAACATCAGCCCTGACACACCATCACTCACCCTCCAACATCAGCCCAGAGACACAATCACTCACCCTCGAACATCAGCCCAGACACACCATCACTCAACCTTCAACATCAGCCCAGACACACCATCACTCACCCTTCAACTTCAGCCAAGACATAGCATCATTCACCCACGAACATCAGCCCAGACACACCATCACTCACCCTTCAACATCAGCCCAGACAGACCATCACTCACCCTCGAAAATCAGCCCAGACAGACCATCAGTCATCCTCCAACATCAGCCCAGAGACACAATCACTCACCCTCGAACATCAGCCGAGACACACCAAGACTCACCCTCGAACATCAGCCCAGACACGCCATCACTCACCCTCCAACATCAGCCCAGACACACCATCACTCTCCCTCCAACATCAGCCCAGACACACCATCACTCACAATCGAACATCAGCCCAGACACACCATCACTCTCCCTCCAACATCAGCCCAGACACACCATCACTCACCCTCCAACATCAGCCCAGACACAACATCACTCACCCTCCAACATCAGCCCAGACACACCATCACTCAGCCTCCAACATCAGCCCAGACACACCATCACTCACCCTCCAACATCAGCCAGACACACCATCACTCACCCTCCAACATCAGCCCAGACACACCATCAGTCACCCTCCAACATCAGCCCAGACACACCATCACTCACCCTCCAACAGCAGCCCAGACACACCATCACTCTCCCTCCAACATCAGCCCAGACACACCATCACTCACCCTCGAACTTCAGCCCAGACACACCATCAGTCACCCTCCAACATCAGCCCAGACACACCATCACTCACCCTCGAAAATCAGCCCAGACACACCATCACTCACCCTTGAACATCAGCCCAGACACACCATCACTCTCCCTCCAACATCAGCCCAGACACACCATCACTCACCCTCGAACATCAGCCCAGACACACCATCACTCACCCTCCAACATCAGCCCAGACACACCATCACTCACCCTCCAACATCAGCCCAGTCACACCATCGCTCACCCTCCAACATCAGCCCAGACACACCATCACTCACCCTCCAACATCAGCCCAGACACACCATCACTCACCCTCGAACATCAGCCCAGACACACCATCACTCACCCTCCAACATCAGCCCAGACACACCATCACTCACCCTCCAACATCAGCCCAGTCACACCATCGCTCACCCTCCAACATCAGCCCAGACACACCATCACTCACCCTCCAACATCAGCCCAGTCACACCATCGCTCACCCTCCAACATCAGCCCAAACACAGCATCACTCACCCTCCAACATCAGCCCAGACATGCAATCACTCACCCTCGAAAATCAGCCCAGAGACACCATCACACGCCACAAATATCAGCCCAGACACGCCATCACTCACCCTCGAAAATCAGCCCAGAGACACCATCACTCAACCTCGAACATAAGCCCAGACACACCATCACTCCTCCTCCAACATCAGCCCAGACACGCCATCACTCACCCTTGAACATCAGCCCAGACACATCATCACTCATCCTAGAACATCAGCCCAGACACGCCATCACTCATCCTCCAACATCAGCCCAGACACACCATCACTCACCCTCGAACTTGAGCCCAGACACACCATCACTCACTCTCCAACATCAGCCCAGACACACAATCACTCATCCTTCAACTTCAGCCCAGACACACCATCACTCTCCCTCCAACATCAGCCCAGACACACCATCACTCAACCTCGAACATCAGGCCAGACACACCATCACTCATCCTCGAACATCGGCCCAGACACACCATCACTCACCCTCGAACATCAGCCCTGACGCACCATCACTCTCCCTCCAACATCAGCCCAGACACACCATCACTCAACCTCGAACATCAGGCCAGACACACCATCACTCATCCTCCAACATCGGCCCAGACACACCATCACTCACCCTTGAACATCAGCCCAGACACACCATCACTCACCCTCCAACATCAGCCCAGACACACCATCACTCACCCTCCAACATCAGCCCAGACATGCCATCACTCACCCTCCAACATCAGCCCAGACATGCAATCACTCACCCTCGAAAATCAGCCCAGAGACACCATCACACGCCACAAACATCAGCCCAGACACGCCATCACTCACCCTCGAAAATCAGCCCAGAGACACCATCACTCAACCTCGAACATAAGCCCAGACACACCATCACTCCTCCTCCAACATCAGCCCAGACACGCCATCACTCACCCTTGAACATCAGCCCAGACACATCATCACTCATCCTAGAACATCAGCCCAGACACGCCATCACTCATCCTCCAACATCAGCCCAGACACACCATCACTCACCCTCGAACTTGAGCCCAGACACACCATCACTCACTCTCCAACATCAGCCCAGACACACAATCACTCATCCTTCAACTTCAGCCCAGACACACCATCACTCTCCCTCCAACATCAGCCCAGACACACCATCACTCAACCTCGAACATCAGGCCAGACACACCATCACTCATCCTCGAACATCGGCCCAGACACACCATCACTCACCCTCGAACATCAGCCCTGACGCACCATCACTCTCCCTCCAACATCAGCCCAGACACACCATCACTCACCCTCCAACATCAGCCCAGACACACCATCACTCAGCCTCCAACATCAGCCCAGACACACCATCACTCACCCTCGAACTTCAGCCCAGAGACACCATCAGTCACCCTCCAACATCAGCCCAGACACACCATCACTCACCCTCGAAAATCAGCCCAGACACACCATCACTCACCCTCCAACATCAGCCCAGACAAACCATCACTCAGCTACCAACATCAGCCCAGAGACACCATCACTCACCCTCCAACATCAGCCCAGTCACACCATCGCTCAACCTCCAACATCAGTCAAGACACAGCATCACCCACCCTCGAAAATCAGCCCAGAGACACCATCACTCACACTCGAAAATCAGCCCAGAGACACCATCACACAACCTCGAACATTAGCCCAGACACACCATCACTCATCCTCCAACATCAGTCCAGACACACCATCACTCACCCTCCAACATCAGCTCAGAGTCACAATCACTCAAACTCGAACATCAGGCCAGACACACCATCACTCACCCTCCAACATCAGCCCAGACACACCATCACTCACCCTCGAATTTCAGCCCAGACACACCATCACTCACTCTCCAACATCAGCCCAGACACACCATCAATCTCCCTCCAACATCAGCCCGGACACATCATCACTCACCCTCCAACATCAGCCCAGACACACCATCACTCACCCTCCAACATCAGCCCAGAGACACAATCGTTCACCCTCGAACATCAGCCCAGACACACCATCACTCACCCTCCAACATCAGCCCAGACACACCATCACTCACCCTCGAATTTCAGCCCAGACACACCATCACTCACCCTCCAACATCAGCCCAGACACAGCATCGCTCACCCACGAACATCAGCCTAGACACACCTTCACTCATCCTCGAACATCAGCCCAGACATGCCATCACTCACCCTCCAACATCAGCCCAGACATGCCATCACTCACCCTCGAAAATCAGCCCAGAGACACCATCACTCAACCTCGAACATTAGCCCAGACACACCAACACTCACCCTCGAACTTCAGCCCAGACACACCATCACTCACCCTCCAACATCAGCCCAGACACACCATCACTCACCCTCCAACATCAGCCCAGACACACGAAGACTCACCCTCGAAAATCACCCCAGACAGACCATCACTCACCCTCCAACATCAGCCCAGAGACACAATCACTCACCCTCGAACATCAGCCCAGACACACCATCACTCACCCTCCAACATCAGCCCAGAGACGCCATCACTCACCCTTGAACATCAGCCCAGACACATCATCACTCATCCTAGAACATCAGCCCAGACACGCCATCACTCACCCTCCAACAGCAGCCCAGACACACCATCACTCATCCTCCAACATGAGCCCAGACACACCATCACTCACCCTCGAACATCAGCCCAGACACACCATCACTCTCCCTCCAACATCAGCCCAGACACACCATCACTCACCCTACAACATCAGCCCAGACACACCATCACTCAGCCTCCAACATCAGCCCAGACACACCATCACTCACCCTCCAACACCAGCCCAGACACACCATCACTCACCCTCGAAAATCAGCCCAGACACACCATCACTCACCCTCCAACATCAGCCCAGTCACACCATTGCTCAACCTCCAACATCAGCCCAGACACAGCATCACTCACCCTCCAAGATCAGCCCAGAGACACAATCACTCATCCTCGAACATCAGCCCAGAGACACCATCACACGCCACAAACATCAACCCAGACACGCCATCACTCACCCTCGAAAATCAGCCCTGAGACACCATCACACAACCTCGAACATGAGCCCAGACACACCATCACTCACCCTCCAACATCAGCCCAGAGTCACAATCACTCACCCTCGAACATCAGGCCAGACACACCATCACTCACCCTCCAACATCAGCCCAGACACACCATCACTCACCCTCCAACATCAGCCCAGACACACCATCACTCACCCTCCAACATCAGCCCAGACACACCATCACTCACCCTCGAATTTCAGCCCAGACATACCATTACTCACTCTCCAACATCAGCCCAGACACACCATCAATCTCCCTCCAACATCAGCCCGGACACATCATCATTCACCCTCCAACATCAGCCGAGTCACACCACCGCTCAACCTCCAACATCAGCCCAGAAACACCATCACTCACCCTCCAACATCAGCCCAGAGACACAATCGCTCACCCTCGAACATCAGCCTAGACACACCATCACTCATCCTCAAACATCAGCCCAGACATGCCATCACTCACCCTCCAACATCAGCCCAGACATGCCATCACTCACCCTCGAAAATCAGACCAGAGACACCATCACACGCCACAAACATCAGCCCAGAAACGCCATCACTCACCCTCGAAAATCAGCCCAGAGACATCATAAATCAACCTCGAACATTAGCCCAGACACACCAACACTCACCCTCGAACTTCAGCCCAGACACACCATCACTCACCCTCCAACATCAGCCCAGACACACGAAGACTCACCCTCGAAAATCACCCCAGACAGACCATCACTCACCCTCCAACATCAGCCCAGAGACACAATCACTCACCCTCGAACATCAGCCCAGACACACCATCACTCACCCTCCAACATCAGCCCAGACACACCATCACTCACCCTCCAACATCAGCCCAGATTCGCCATCACTCAACCTTGAACATCAGCCCAGACACATCATCACTCACCCTAGAACATCAGCCCAGACACGCCATCACTCACCCTCCAACATCAGCCCAGACACACCATCACTCATCCTCCAACATGAGCCCAGACACACCATCACTCACCCTCCAACATCAGCCCAGACACACCTTCACTCACCCTCCAACATCAGCCCAGACAGACCATCACTCACCCTCGAACTTCAGCCCAGACACACCATCACTCACTCTCCAACATCAGCCCAGACACACGATCACTCACCCTCCAACATCAGCCCAGACACACCATCACTCACCCTCCAACATCAGCCAAGACACACCATCACTCACCCTCCAACATCAGCCCAGACACACCATCACTCACCCTCGAATTTCAGCCCAGACACACCATCACTCACTCTCCAACATCAGCCCAGACACACCATCAATCTCCCTCCAACATCAGCCCAGAGACACAATCGTTCACCCTCGAACATCAGCCCAGACACACCATCACTCTCCCTCCAACATCAGCCCAGAGACACAATCGTTCACCCTCGAACATCAGCCCAGACACAGCATCACTCTCCCTCCAACATCAGCCCAGAGACACAATCGTTCACCCTCCAACATCAGCCCAGACACACCATCACTCACCCTCCAACATCAGCCCAGAGACACAATCGTTCACCCTCCAACATCAGCCCAGACACACCATCACTCACCCTCCAACATCAGCCCAGAGTCACAATCACTCACCCTCGAACATCAGGCCAGACACACCATCACTCACCCTCCAACATCAGCCCAGACACACCATCACTCACCCTCCAACATCAGCCCAGACACACCATCACTCACCCTCCAACATCAGCCCAGACACACCATCACTCACCCTCCAACATCAGCCCAGACACACCATCACTCACTCTCCAACATCAGCCCAGACACACCATCAATCTCCCTCCAACATCAGCCCAGACACACCATCACTCACCCTCCAACATCAGCCCAGACACACCATCACTCACCCTCCAACATCAGCCCAGACACACCATCACTCACCCTCGAATTTCAGCCCAGACACACCATCACTCACTCTCCAACATCAGCCCAGAAACACCATCACTCACCCTCCAACATCAGCCCAGAGACACAATCGCTCACCCTCGAACATCAGCCCAGACACACCATCACACACCCTCCAACATCAGCCCAGACACACCATCACTCACCCACGAACATCAGCCTAGACACACCATCACTCATCCTCGAACATCAGCCCAGACATGCCATCACTCACCCTCCAACATCAGCCCAGACATGCCATCACTCACCCTCGAAAATCAGCCCAGAGACACCATCACACGCCACAAACATCAGCCCAGAAATGCCATCACTCACCCTCGAAAATCAGCCCAGAGACATCATCAATCAACCTCGAACATTAGCCCAGACACACCAACACTCACCCTCGAACTTCAGCCCAGACACACAATCACTCACCCTCGAACATCAGCCCAGACACACCATCACTCACCCTCCAACATCAGCCCAGACACACCATCACTCACCCTCCAACATCAGCCCAGATTCGCCATCACTCAACCTTGAACATCAGCCCAGACACATCATCACTCATCCTAGAACATCAGCCCAGACACGCCATCACTCACCCTCCAACATCAGCCCAGACACACCATCACTCATCCTCCAACATGAGCCCAGACACACCATCACTCACCCTCCAACATCAGCCCAGACACACCTTCACTCACCCTCCAACATCAGCCCAGACAGACCATCACTCACCCTCGAGCTTCAGCCCAGACACACCATCACTCACTCTCCAACATCAGCCCAGACACACGATCACTCACCCTCCAACATCAGCCCAGACACACCATCACTCTCCTTCCAACATCAGCCCAGACACACCATGACTCACACTCAAAAATCATCCCAGACACACCATCACTCACACTCCAACATCAGCCCAGACAGACCATCAATCACCCTCCAACATCAGCCCAGAGACACAATCACTCACCCTCGAACATCATCCCAGACACAGCATCACTCACCCACGAACATCAGCCCGGACACACCTTCACTCACCCACAAACATCAGCCCAGACATGCCATCCCTCACCCTTCAACATCAGCCCAGACACACCATCACTCACCCTCGAACATCAGCCCAGACACAACATCACTCATCCTTCAACATCAGTCCAGACACACCATCACTCACCCTTCAACATCAGCCCAGACAGACCATCACTCACCCTCGAAAATCAGCCCAGACAGACCATCACTCACCCTCCAACATCAGCCCAGAGAGACAATCACTCACCCTCGAACATCAGCCTAGACACACCAAGACTCACCCTCGAACATCAGCCCAGACACGCCATCACTCACCCTCCAACATCAGCCAAGACACACCATCACTCACCCTTCAACATCAGCCAAGATATAGCATCACTCACCCTCGAACATCAGCCCAGACACACCATCACTCATCCTCGAACTTCAGCCCAGACATGCCATCACTCTCCCTCCAACATCAGCCCAGACACACCATCACTCACCCTCGAACCTCAGCCCAGACACACCTACACTCACCCACAAACATCAGCCCAGGCATAACATCACTCACCCACGAACATCAGCCCAGACACACCATCACTCACCCTCGAACATCAACTCAGACACATCATCACTCAGCCTCCAACATCAGTCCAGAGACACCATCACTCACCCTCCAATATCAGCCCAGAAACACCATCACTCACCCTCCAACATCTGCCCAGACACACCATCACTCACCCTCCAACATCAGCCCAGACACACCATCACTCACCCTCCAACATCAGCCCAGAAACACCGTCACTCATCCTCCAACATCAGCCCAGACACACCATCACTCACCCTCCAACATCAGCCCAGAAACACCATCACTCACTCTCCAACATCAGCCCTAATACACCATCACTCACCCTCCAACATCAGCCCAGACACACCATCACTCACTCTCCAACATCAGCTCCGACACACCAACACTCAGCCTCGAACACCAGCCCAGACATGCCATCACTCACCCTCCGACATCAGCCCAGACACACCATAACTCACCCTCCAACATCAGCCCAGACACACCATCACTCACCCTCGAGCATCAGCCCAGACACAACATCACTCACCCTCGAAAATCAGCCCAGACACACCATCACTCATCCTCGAACATCAGGCCAGACACACCATCACTAACCCTCGAACATCAGCCCAGACATACCATCACTCTCCCTCCAACATCAGCCCAGGCACACCAGCACTCCCCCTCCAACATCAGCCCAGACACACCATCACTCACCCTCCAACATCAGCCCAGACACACCATCACTCTGCCTCCAACATCAGCCCAGACACACCATGACTCACACTCAAAAATCAGCCCAGACACACCATCGCTCACCCTCCAACATCAGCCCAGACAGACCATCAATCACCCTCCAACATCAGCCCAGAGACACAATCACTCATCCTCGAACATCAGCCCAGACACAGCATCACTCACCCACGAACATCAGCCCAGACACACCTTCACTCACCCACAAACATCAGCCCAGACATGCCATTCCTCACCCTCCAACATCAGCCCAGACACACCATCACTCACCTTCGAACATCAGCCCAGACACACCATCACTCACCCTCCAACATCAGCCCAGACACACCATCACTCACCCTTCAACATCAGCCAAGACATCGCATCACTCACCCACGAACATCAGCCCAGACACAACATCACTCACCCTCCAACATCAGCCCAGACACAACATCACTCATCCTTCAACATCAGCCCAGACACACCATCACTCACCCTTCAACATCAGCCCAGACAGACCATCACTCACCCTCGAAAATCAGCCCAGGCAGACCATCACTCACCCTCCAACATCAGCCCAGAGACACAATCACTCACCCTCGAACATCAGCCTAGACACACCAAGACTCACCCTCGAACATCAGCCCAGACATGCCATCACTCACCCTCCAACATCAGCCAAGACACACCATCACTCACCCTTCAACATCAGCCAAGATATAGCATCACTCACCCTCGAACATCAGCCCAGACACACCATCACTCATCCTCGAACATCAGCCCAGACATGCCATCACACACCCTCCCACATCAGCCTAGACACGCCATCACTCACCATCGAAAATCAGCCCAGACACACCATCACTCTCCCTCCAACATCAGCCCAGACACACCATCACTCACCCTCGAACCTCAGCCGAGACACACCTTCACTCACCCACAAACATCAGCCCAGGCATAACATGACTCACCCACGAACATCAGCCCAGACACACCATCACTCACCCTCGAAATTCAGCCCAGACGCACCATCACTCACCCTCCAACATCAAACCAGACACATCATCACTCAGCCTCCAACATCAGTCCAGAGACACCATCACTCACCCTTCAATATCAGCCCAGAAACACCATCACTCACCCTCCAACATCTGCCCAGACACACCATCACTCACCCTCCAACATCAGCCCAGACACACCATCACTCACCCTGCAACATCAGCCCAGACACACCGTCACTCACCCTCGAACATCAGCCCAGACACACCATCACTCACCCTCCAACATCAGCCCAGACACACCATCACTCACTCTCCAACATCAGCCCTAAGACACCATCACTCACCCTCCAACATCAGCCCAGACACACCATCACTCACCCTCGAACATCAGCCCAGACACACCATCACTCACCCTCCAACATCACCCCAGACACACCATCACTCACCCTTCAACATCAGCCAAGACATAGCATCACTCACCCAGGAACATCAGCCCAGACACACCATCACTCACCCTCGAACATCAGCCCAGACACAACATCACTCACCCTCCAACATCAGCCCAGACACAACATCACTCATCCTTCAACATCAGCCCAGACACACCATCACTCACCCTTCAACATCAGCCCAGACAGACCATCACTCACCCTCGAAAATCAGCCCAGACAGACCATCACTCACCCTCCAACATCAGCCCAGAGAGACAATCACTCACCCTCGAACATCAGCCTAGACACACCAAGACTCACCCTCGAACATCAGCCCAGACACGCCATCACTCACCCTCCAACATCAGCCCAGACATGCCATCACACACCCTCCCACATCAGCCTAGACACGCCATCACTCACCATCGAAAATCAGCCCAGACACACCATCACTCTCCCTCCAACATCAGCCCAGACACACCATCACTCACCCTCGAACATCAGCCCAGACACAACATCACTCACCCTCCAACATCAGCCCAGACACAACATCACTCATCCTTCAACATCAGCCCAGACACACCATCACTCACCCTTCAACATCAGCCCAGACAGACCATCACTCACCCTCGAAAATCAGCCCAGACAGACCATCACTCACCCTCCAACATCAGCCCAGAGAGACAATCACTCACCCTCGAACATCAGCCTAGACACACCAAGACTCACCCTCGAACATCAGCCCAGACACGCCATCACTCACCCTCCAACATCAGCCAAGACACACCATCACTCACCCTTCAACATCAGCCAAGATATAGCATCACTCACCCTCGAACATCAGCCCAGACACACCATCACTCATCCTCGAACATCAGCCCAGACATGCCATCACACACACTCCCACATCAGCCTAGACACGCCATCACTCACCATCGAAAATCAGCCCAGACACACCATCACTCTCCCTCCAACATCAGCCCAGACACACCGTCACTCACCCTCGAACCTCAGCCCAGACACACCTTCACTCACCCACAAACATCAGCCCAGGCAAAACATCACTCACCCACGAACATTAGCCCAGACACACCATCACTCACCCTCGAACTTCAGCCCAGACGCACCATCACTCACCCTCCAACATCAACTCAGACACATCATCACTCAGCCTCCAACATCAGTCCAGAGACACCATCACTCACCCTCCAATATCAGCCCAGAAACACCATCACTCACCCTCCAACATCTGCCCAGACACACCATCACTCACCCTCCAACATCAGCCCAGACACACCATCACTCACCCTCCAACATCAGCCCAGACACACCGTCACTCAACCTCCAACATCAGCCCAGACACACCATCACTCACCCTCCAACATCAGCCCAGAAACACCATCACTCACTCTCCAACATCAGCCCTAATACACCATCACTCACCCTCCAACATCAACTCCGACACACCCACACTCAGCCTCGAACACCAGCCCAGACATGCCATCACTCACCCTCCGACATCAGCCCAGACACACCATCACTCACCCTCCAACATCAGCCCAGACACACCATCACTCACCCTCCAACATCAGCCCAGGCACACCATCACTCACCCTCGAGCATCAGCCCAGACACACCATCACTCACCCTCCAACATCAGCCCAGACACACCATCACTCATCCTCGAACATCAGGCCAGACACACTATCACTCTCACTCCAACATCAGCCCAGACACACCATCACTCACCCTCGAACCTCAGCCCAGACACACCATCACTCACCCTCCAACATCAGCCCAGGCACACCATCACTCACCCTCCAACATCAGCCCAGACACACCATCACTCTGCCTCCAACATCAGCCCAGACACACCATGACTCACACTCAAAAATCAGCCCAGACACACCATCGCTCACCCTCCAACATCAGCCCAGACAGACCATCAATCACCCTCGAACATCAGCCCAGACACAGCATCACTCACCCACGAACATCAGCCCAGACACACCTTCACTCACCCACAAACATCAGCCAGACATGCCATTCCTCACCCTCCAACATCAGCCCGGACACACCATCACTCACCCTCGAACATCAGCCCAGACACAACATCACTCACCCTCCAACATCAGCCCAGACACAACATCACTCATCCTTCAACATCAGCCCAGACACGCCATCACTCACCCTCCAACATCAGCCAAGACACACCATCACTCACCCTTCAACATCAGCCAAGATATAGCATCACTCACCCTCGAACATCAGCCCAGACACACCATCACTCATCCTCGAACATCAGCCCAGACATGCCATCACACACCCTCCCACATCAGCCTAGACACGCCATCACTCACCATCGAAAATCAGCCCAGACACACCATCACTCTACCTCCAACATCAGCCCAGACACACCATCACTCACCATCGAACCTCAGCCCAGACACAGCATCACTCACCCTCCAACATCAGCCCAGACACACCATCACTCACCCACAAACATCAGCCCAGGCATAACATGACTCACCCACGAACATCAGCCCAGACACACCATCACTCACCCTCGAAATTCAGCCCAGACGCACCATCAATCACCTTCCAACATCAACCCAGACACATCATCACTCAGCCTCCAACATCAGTCCAGAGACACCATCACTCACCCTCCAATATCAGCCCAGAAACACCATCACTCACCCTCCAACATCTGCCCAGACACACCATCACTCACCCTCCAACATCAGCCCAGACACACCATCACTCACCCTGCAACATCAGCCCAGACACACCGTCACTCACCCTCCAACATCAGCCCAGACACACCATCACTCACCCTCCAACATCAGCCCAGACACACCATCACTCACTCTCCAACATCAGCCCTAAGACACCATCACTCACCCTCCAACATCAGCCCAGACACACCATCACTCACTCTCCAACATCAGCTCCGACACACCAACACTCAGCCTCGAACACCAGCCCAGACATGCCATCACTCACCCTCCGACATCAGCCCAGACACACCATCACTCACCCTCCAACATCAGCGCAGACACACCATCACTCACCCTCGAGCATCAGCCCAGACACAACATCACTCAACCTCCAACATCAGCCCAGACACACCATCACTCATCCTCGAACATCAGGCCAGACACACCATCACTAACCCTCGAACATCAGCCCAGACACACCATCACTCACCCTCGAACTTCAGCCCAGACGCACCATTAATCACCCTCGAACACCAGCCCAGACATGCCATCACTCACCCTCCGACATCAGCCCAGACACACCATCACTCACCCTCCAACATCAGCCCAGACACACCATCACTCATCCTCGAACATCAGGCCAGACACACCATCACTAACCCTCGAACATCAGCCCAGACACACCATCACTCACCCTCCAACATTAGCCCAGGCACACCATCACTCACCCTCCAACATCAGCCCAGACACACCATCACTCATCCTCGAACATCAGGCCAGACACACCATCACTAACCCTCGAACATCAGCCCAGAGTCACAATCACTCACCCTCGAACATCAGCCCAGACACACCTTCACTCACCCTCCAACATCAGCCCAGACACACCATGACTCACACTCAAAAATCAGCCCAGACACACCATCGCTCACCCTCCAACATCAGCCCAGACAGACCATCAATCACCCTCCAACATCAGCCCAGAGACACAATCACTCACCCTCGAACATCAGCCCAGACACAGCATCGCTCACCCACGAACATCAGTCCAGAGACACCATCACTCACCCTCCAACATCAGCCCAGACACACCATCACTCACCCTCCAACATCAGCCCAGACACACCATGACTCACACTCAAAAATCAGCCCAGACACACCATCGCTCACCCTCCAACATCAGCCCAGACAGACCATCAATCACCCTCCAACATCAGCCCAGAGACACAATCACTCACCCTCGAACATCAGCCCAGACACAGCATCGCTCACCCACGAACATCAGCCCAGACACACCTTCACTCACCCACAAACAGCAGCCCAGACATGCCATTCCTCACCCTCCAACATCAGCCCGGACACACCATCACTCACCCTCGAACTTCAGCCCAGACACACCATCACTCACCCTCCAACATCAGCCCAGACACACCATCACTCACCCTTCAACATCAGCCAAGACATCGCATCACTCACCCACGAACATCAGCCCAGACACAACATCACTCACCCTCCAACATCAGCCCAGACACAACATCACTCATCCTTCAACATCAGCCCAGACACGCCATCACTCACCCTCCAACATCAGCCAAGACACACCATCACTCACCCTTCAACATCAGCCAAGATATAGCATCACTCACCCTCGAACATCAGCCCAGACACACCATCACTCATCCTCGAACATCAGCCCAGACATGCCATCACACACCCACCCACATCAGCCTAGACACGCCATCACTCACCACCGAAAATCAGCCCAGACACACCATCACTCTACCTCCAACATCAGCCCAGACACACCATCACTCACCATCGAACCTCAGCCCAGACACACCTTCACTCACCCACAAACATCAGCCCAGGCATAACATGACTCACCCACGAACATCAGCCCAGACACACCATCACTCACCCTCGAAATTCAGCCCAGACGCACCATCAATCACCTTCCAACATCAACCCAGACACATCATCACTCAGCCTCCAACATCAGTCCAGAGACACCATCACTCACCCTCCAATATCAGCCCAGAAACACCATCACTCACCCTCCAACATCTGCCCAGACACACCATCACTCACCCTGCAACATCAGCCCAGACACACCGTCACTCCCCCTCCAACATCAGCCCAGACACACCATCACTCACCCTCCAACATCAGCCCAGACACACCATCACTCACCCTCCAACATCAGCCCAGACACACCATCACTCACCCTCCAACATCAGCCCAGACACACCGTCACTCAACCTCCAACATCAGCCCAGACACACCATCACTCACCCTCCAACATCAGCCCAGAAACACCATCACTCACTCTCCAACATCAGCCCTAATACACCATCACTCACCCTCCAACATCAACTCCGACACACCCACACTCAGCCTCGAACACCAGCCCAGACATGCCATCACTCACCCTCCGACATCAGCCCAGACACACCATCACTCACCCTCCAACATCAGCCCAGACACACCATCACTCACCCTCCAACATCAGCCCATGCACACCATCACTCACCCTCGAGCATCAGCCCAGACACACCATCACTCACCCTCCAACATCAGCCCAGACACACCATCACTCATCCTCGAACATCAGGCCAGACACACTATCACTCTCACTCCAACATCAGCCCAGACACACCATCACTCACCCTCGAACCTCAGCCCAGACACACCATCACTCACCCTCCAACATCAGCCCAGGCACACCTTCACTCCCCCTCCAACATCAGCCCAGACACACCATCACTCACCCTCCAACATCAGCCCAGACACACCATCACTCTGCCTCCAACATCAGCCCAGACACACCATGACTCACACTCAAAAATCAGCCCAGACACACCATCGCTCACCCTCCAACATCAGCCCAGACAGACCATCAATCACCCTCGAACATCAGCCCAGACACAGCATCACTCACCCACGAACATCAGCCCAGACACACCTTCACTCACCCACAAACATCAGCCCAGACATGCCATTCCTCACCCTCCAACATCAGCCCGGACACACCATCACTCACCCTCGAACATCAGCCCAGACACAACATCACTCACCCTCCAACATCAGCCCAGACACAACATCACTCATCCTTCAACATCAGCCCAGACACGCCATCACTCACCCTCCAACATCAGCCAAGACACACCATCATGCACCCTTCAACATCAGCCAAGATATAGCATCACTCACCCTCGAACATCAGCCCAGACACACCATCACTCATCCTCGAACATCAGCCCAGACATGCCATCACACACCCTCCCACATCAGCCTAGACACGCCATCACTCACCATCGAAAATCAGCCCAGACACACCATCACTCTACCTCCAACATCAGCCCAGACACACCATCACTCACCATCGAACCTCAGCCCAGACACACCATCACTCACCCTCCAACATCAGCCCAGACACACCATCACTCACCCACAAACATCAGCCCAGGCATAACATGACTCACCCACGAACATCAGCCCAGACACACCATCACTCACCCTCGAAATTCAGCCCAGACGCACCATCAATCACCTTCCAACATCAACCCAGACACATCATCACTCAGCCTCCAACATCAGTCCAGAGACACCATCACTCACCCTCCAATATCAGCCCAGAAACACCATCACTCACCCTCCAACATCTGCCCAGACACACCATCACTCACCCTCCAACATCAGCCCAGACACACCATCACTCACCCTGCAACATCAGCCCAGACACACCGTCACTCACCCTCCAACATCAGCCCAGACACACCATCACTCACCCTCCAACATCAGCCCAGACACACCATCACTCACTCTCCAACATCAGCCCTAAGACACCATCACTCACCCTCCAACATCAGCCCAGACACACCATCACTCACTCTCCAACATCAGCTCCGACACACCAACACTCAGCCTCGAACACCAGCCCAGACATGCCATCACTCACCCTCCGACATCAGCCCAGACACACCATCACTCACCCTCCAACATCAGCGCAGACACACCATCACTCACCCTCGAGCATCAGCCCAGACACAACATCACTCAACCTCCAACATCAGCCCAGACACACCATCACTCATCCTCGAACATCAGGCCAGACACACCATCACTAACCCTCGAACATCAGCCCAGACACACCATCACTCACCCTCGAACTTCAGCCCAGACGCACCATTAATCACCCTCGAACACCAGCCCAGACATGCCATCACTCACCCTCCGACATCAGCCCAGACACACCATCACTCACCCTCCAACATCAGCCCAGACACACCATCACTCATCCTCGAACATCAGGCCAGACACACCATCACTAACCCTCGAACATCAGCCCAGACACACCATCACTCACCCTCCAACATTAGCCCAGGCACACCATCACTCACCCTCCAACATCAGCCCAGACACACCATCACTCATCCTCGAACATCAGGCCAGACACACCATCACTAACCCTCGAACATCAGCCCAGAGTCACAATCACTCACCCTCGAACATCAGCCCAGACACACCTTCACTCACCCTCCAACATCAGCCCAGACACACCATGACTCACACTCAAAAATCAGCCCAGACACACCATCGCTCACCCTCCAACATCAGCCCAGACAGACCATCAATCACCCTCCAACATCAGCCCAGAGACACAATCACTCACCCTCGAACATCAGCCCAGACACAGCATCGCTCACCCACGAACATCAGTCCAGAGACACCATCACTCACCCTCCAACATCAGCCCAGACACACCATCACTCACCCTCGAAATTCAGCCCAGACGCACCATCACTCACCCTCCAACATCAAACCAGACACATCATCACTCAGCCTCCAACATCAGTCCAGAGACACCATCACTCACCCTTCAATATCAGCCCAGAAACACCATCACTCACCCTCCAACATCTGCCCAGACACACCATCACTCACCCTCCAACATCAGCCCAGACACACCATCACTCACCCTGCAACATCAGCCCAGACACACCGTCACTCACCCTCGAACATCAGCCCAGACACACCATCACTCACCCTCCAACATCAGCCCAGACACACCATCACTCACTCTCCAACATCAGCCCTAAGACACCATCACTCACCCTCCAACATCAGCCCAGACACACCATCACTCACCCTCGAACATCAGCCCAGACACACCATCACTCACCCTCCAACATCACCCCAGACACACCATCACTCACCCTTCAACATCAGCCAAGACATAGCATCACTCACCCAGGAACATCAGCCCAGACACACCATCACTCACCCTCGAACATCAGCCCAGACACAACATCACTCACCCTCCAACATCAGCCCAGACACAACATCACTCATCCTTCAACATCAGCCCAGACACACCATCACTCACCCTTCAACATCAGCCCAGACAGACCATCACTCACCCTCGAAAATCAGCCCAGACAGACCATCACTCACCCTCCAACATCAGCCCAGAGAGACAATCACTCACCCTCGAACATCAGCCTAGACACACCAAGACTCACCCTCGAACATCAGCCCAGACACGCCATCACTCACCCTCCAACATCAGCCAAGACACACCATCACTCACCCTTCAACATCAGCCAAGATATAGCATCACTCACCCTCGAACATCAGCCCAGACACACCATCACTCATCCTCGAACATCAGCCCAGACATGCCATCACACACACTCCCACATCAGCCTAGACACGCCATCACTCACCATCGAAAATCAGCCCAGACACACCATCACTCTCCCTCCAACATCAGCCCAGACACACCGTCACTCACCCTCGAACCTCAGCCCAGACACACCTTCACTCACCCACAAACATCAGCCCAGGCAAAACATCACTCACCCACGAACATTAGCCCAGACACACCATCACTCACCCTCGAACTTCAGCCCAGACGCACCATCACTCACACTCCAACATCAACTCAGACACATCATCACTCAGCCTCCAACATCAGTCCAGAGACACCATCACTCACCCTCCAATATCAGCCCAGAAACACCATCACTCACCCTCCAACATCTGCCCAGACACACCATCACTCACCCTCCAACATCAGCCCAGACACACCATCACTCACCCTCCAAAATCAGCCCAGACACACCGTCATTCAACCTCCAACATCAGCCCAGACACACCATCACTCACCCTCCAACATCAGCCCAGAAACACCATCACTCACTCTCCAACATCAGCCCTAATACACCATCACTCACCCTCCAACATCAACTCCGACACACCCACACTCAGCCTCGAACACCAGCCCAGACATGCCATCACTCACCCTCCGACATCAGCCCAGACACACCATCACTCACCCTCCAACATCAGCCCAGACACACCATCACTCACCCTCCAAAATCAGCCCAGGCACACCATCACTCACCCTCGAGCATCAGCCCAGACACACCATCACTCACCCTCCAACATCAGCCCAGACACACCATCACTCATCCTCGAACATCAGGCCAGACACACTATCACTCACCCTTCAACATCAGCCCAGACAGACCATCACTCACCCTCGAAAATCAGCCCAGGCAGACCATCACTCACCCTCCAACATCAGCCCAGAGACACAATCACTCACCCTCGAACATCAGCCTAGACACACCAAGACTCACCCTCGAACATCAGCCCAGACATGCCATCACTCACCCTCCAACATCAGCCAAGACACACCATCACTCACCCTTCAACATCAGCCAAGATATAGCATCACTCACCCTCGAACATCAGCCCAGACACACCATCACTCATCCTCGAACATCAGCCCAGACATGCCATCACACACCCTCCCACATCAGCCTAGACACGCCATCACTCACCATCGAAAATCAGCCCAGACACACCATCACTCTCCCTCCAACATCAGCCCAGACACACCATCACTCACCCTCGAACCTCAGCCGAGACACACCTTCACTCACCCACAAACATCAGCCCAGGCATAACATGACTCACCCACGAACATCAGCCCAGACACACCATCACTCACCCTCGAAATTCAGCCCAGACGCACCATCACTCACCCTCCAACATCAAACCAGACACATCATCACTCAGCCTCCAACATCAGTCCAGAGACACCATCACTCACCCTTCAATATCAGCCCAGAAACACCATCACTCACCCTCCAACATCTGCCCAGACACACCATCACTCACCCTCCAACATCAGCCCAGACACACCATCACTCACCCTGCAACATCAGCCCAGACACACCGTCACTCACCCTCGAACATCAGCCCAGACACACCATCACTCACCCTCCAACATCAGCCCAGACACACCATCACTCACTCTCCAACATCAGCCCTAAGACACCATCACTCACCCTCCAACATCAGCCCAGACACACCATCACTCACCCTCGAACATCAGCCCAGACACACCATCACTCACCCTCCAACATCACCCCAGACACACCATCACTCACCCTTCAACATCAGCCAAGACATAGCATCACTCACCCAGGAACATCAGCCCAGACACACCATCACTCACCCTCGAACATCAGCCCAGACACAACATCACTCACCCTCCAACATCAGCCCAGACACAACATCACTCATCCTTCAACATCAGCCCAGACACACCATCACTCACCCTTCAACATCAGCCCAGACAGACCATCACTCACCCTCGAAAATCAGCCCAGACAGACCATCACTCACCCTCCAACATCAGCCCAGAGAGACAATCACTCACCCTCGAACATCAGCCTAGACACACCAAGACTCACCCTCGAACATCAGCCCAGACACGCCATCACTCACTCTCCAACATCAGCCCAGACATGCCATCACACACCCTCCCACATCAGCCTAGACACGCCATCACTCACCATCGAAAATCAGCCCAGACACACCATCACTCTCCCTCCAACATCAGCCCAGACACACCATCACTCACCCTCGAACATCAGCCCAGACACAACATCACTCACCCTCCAACATCAGCCCAGACACAACATCACTCATCCTTCAACATCAGCCCAGACACACCATCACTCACCCTTCAACATCAGCCCAGACAGACCATCACTCACCCTCGAAAATCAGCCCAGACAGACCATCACTCACCCTCCAACATCAGCCCAGAGAGACAATCACTCACCCTCGAACATCAGCCTAGACACACCAAGACTCACCCTCGAACATCAGCCCAGACACGCCATCACTCACCCTCCAACATCAGCCAAGACACACCATCACTCACCCTTCAACATCAGCCAAGATATAGCATCACTCACCCTCGAACATCAGCCCAGACACACCATCACTCATCCTCGAACATCAGCCCAGACATGCCATCACACACACTCCCACATCAGCCTAGACACGCCATCACTCACCATCGAAAATCAGCCCAGACACACCATCACTCTCCCTCCAACATCAGCCCAGACACACCGTCACTCACCCTCGAACCTCAGCCCAGACACACCTTCACTCACCCACAAACATCAGCCCAGGCAAAACATCACTCACCCACGAACATTAGCCCAGACACACCATCACTCACCCTCGAACTTCAGCCCAGACGCACCATCACTCACCCTCCAACATCAACTCAGACACATCATCACTCAGCCTCCAACATCAGTCCAGAGACACCATCACTCACCCTCCAATATCAGCCCAGAAACACCATCACTCACCCTCCAACATCTGCCCAGACACACCATCACTCACCCTCCAACATCAGCCCAGACACACCATCACTCACCCTCCAACATCAGCCCAGACACACCGTCACTCAACCTCCAACATCAGCCCAGACACACCATCACTCACCCTCCAACATCAGCCCAGAAACACCATCACTCACTCTCCAACATCAGCCCTAATACACCATCACTCACCCTCCAACATCAACTCCGACACACCCACACTCAGCCTCGAACACCAGCCCAGACATGCCATCACTCACCCTCCGACATCAGCCCAGACACACCATCACTCACCCTCCAACATCAGCCCAGACACACCATCACTCACCCTCCAACATCAGCCCAGGCACACCATCACTCACCCTCGAGCATCAGCCCAGACACACCATCACTCACCCTCCAACATCAGCCCAGACACACCATCACTCATCCTCGAACATCAGGCCAGACACACTATCACTCTCACTCCAACATCAGCCCAGACACACCATCACTCACCCTCGAACCTCAGCCCAGACACACCATCACTCACCCTCCAACATCAGCCCAGGCACACCATCACTCACCCTCCAACATCAGCCCAGACACACCATCACTCTGCCTCCAACATCAGCCCAGACACACCATGACTCACACTCAAAAATCAGCCCAGACACACCATCGCTCACCCTCCAACATCAGCCCAGACAGACCATCAATCACCCTCGAACATCAGCCCAGACAAAGCATCACTCACCCACGAACATCAGCCCAGACACACCTTCACTCACCCACAAACATCAGCCAGACATGCCATTCCTCACCCTCCAACATCAGCCCGGACACACCATCACTCACCCTCGAACATCAGCCCAGACACAACATCACTCACCCTCCAACATCAGCCCAGACACAACATCACTCATCCTTCAACATCAGCCCAGACACGCCATCACTCACCCTCCAACATCAGCCAAGACACACCATCACTCACCCTTCAACATCAGCCAAGATATAGCATCACTCACCCTCGAACATCAGCCCAGACACACCATCACTCATCCTCGAACATCAGCCCAGACATGCCATCACACACCCTCCCACATCAGCCTAGACACGCCATCACTCACCATCGAAAATCAGCCCAGACACACCATCACTCTACCTCCAACATCAGCCCAGACACACCATCACTCACCATCGAACCTCAGCCCAGACACAGCATCACTCACCCTCCAACATCAGCCCAGACACACCATCACTCACCCACAAACATCAGCCCAGGCATAACATGACTCACCCACGAACATCAGCCCAGACACACCATCACTCACCCTCGAAATTCAGCCCAGACGCACCATCAATCACCTTCCAACATCAACCCAGACACATCATCACTCAGCCTCCAACATCAGTCCAGAGACACCATCACTCACCCTCCAATATCAGCCCAGAAACACCATCACTCACCCTCCAACATCTGCCCAGACACACCATCACTCACCCTCCAACATCAGCCCAGACACACCATCACTCACCCTGCAACATCAGCCCAGACACACCGTCACTCACCCTCCAACATCAGCCCAGACACACCATCACTCACCCTCCAACATCAGCCCAGACACACCATCACTCACTCTCCAACATCAGCCCTAAGACACCATCACTCACCCTCCAACATCAGCCCAGACACACCATCACTCACTCTCCAACATCAGCTCCGACACACCAACACTCAGCCTCGAACACCAGCCCAGACATGCCATCACTCACCCTCCGACATCAGCCCAGACACACCATCACTCACCCTCCAACATCAGCGCAGACACACCATCACTCACCCTCGAGCATCAGCCCAGACACAACATCACTCAACCTCCAACATCAGCCCAGACACACCATCACTCATCCTCGAACATCAGGCCAGACACACCATCACTAACCCTCGAACATCAGCCCAGACACACCATCACTCACCCTCGAACTTCAGCCCAGACGCACCATTAATCACCCTCGAACACCAGCCCAGACATGCCATCACTCACCCTCCGACATCAGCCCAGACACACCATCACTCACCCTCCAACATCAGCCCAGACACACCATCACTCATCCTCGAACATCAGGCCAGACACACCATCACTAACCCTCGAACATCAGCCCAGACACACCATCACTCACCCTCCAACATTAGCCCAGGCACACCATCACTCACCCTCCAACATCAGCCCAGACACACCATCACTCATCCTCGAACATCAGGCCAGACACACCATCACTAACCCTCGAACATCAGCCCAGAGTCACAATCACTCACCCTCGAACATCAGCCCAGACACACCTTCACTCACCCTCCAACATCAGCCCAGACACACCATGACTCACACTCAAAAATCAGCCCAGACACACCATCGCTCACCCTCCAACATCAGCCCAGACAGACCATCAATCACCCTCCAACATCAGCCCAGAGACACAATCACTCACCCTCGAACATCAGCCCAGACACAGCATCGCTCACCCACGAACATCAGTCCAGAGACACCATCACTCACCCTCCAACATCAGCCCAGACACACCATCACTCACCCTCCAACATCAGCCCAGACACACCATGACTCACACTCAAAAATCAGCCCAGACACACCATCGCTCACCCTCCAACATCAGCCCAGACAGACCATCAATCACCCTCCAACATCAGCCCAGAGACACAATCACTCACCCTCGAACATCAGCCCAGACACAGCATCGCTCACCCACGAACATCAGCCCAGACACACCTTCACTCACCCACAAACAGCAGCCCAGACATGCCATTCCTCACCCTCCAACATCAGCCCGGACACACCATCACTCACCCTCGAACTTCAGCCCAGACACACCATCACTCACCCTCCAACATCAGCCCAGACACACCATCACTCACCCTTCAACATCAGCCAAGACATCGCATCACTCACCCACGAACATCAGCCCAGACACAACATCACTCACCCTCCAACATCAGCCCAGACACAACATCACTCATCCTTCAACATCAGCCCAGACACGCCATCACTCACCCTCCAACATCAGCCAAGACACACCATCACTCACCCTTCAACATCAGCCAAGATATAGCATCACTCACCCTCGAACATCAGCCCAGACACACCATCACTCATCCTCGAACATCAGCCCAGACATGCCATCACACACCCACCCACATCAGCCTAGACACGCCATCACTCACCACCGAAAATCAGCCCAGACACACCATCACTCTACCTCCAACATCAGCCCAGACACACCATCACTCACCATCGAACCTCAGCCCAGACACACCTTCACTCACCCACAAACATCAGCCCAGGCATAACATGACTCACCCACGAACATCAGCCCAGACACACCATCACTCACCCTCGAAATTCAGCCCAGACGCACCATCAATCACCTTCCAACATCAACCCAGACACATCATCACTCAGCCTCCAACATCAGTCCAGAGACACCATCACTCACCCTCCAATATCAGCCCAGAAACACCATCACTCACCCTCCAACATCTGCCCAGACACACCATCACTCACCCTGCAACATCAGCCCAGACACACCGTCACTCCCCCTCCAACATCAGCCCAGACACACCATCACTCACCCTCCAACATCAGCCCAGACACACCATCACTCACCCTCCAACATCAGCCCAGACACACCATCACTCACCCTCCAACATCAGCCCAGACACACCGTCACTCAACCTCCAACATCAGCCCAGACACACCATCACTCACCCTCCAACATCAGCCCAGAAACACCATCACTCACTCTCCAACATCAGCCCTAATACACCATCACTCACCCTCCAACATCAACTCCGACACACCCACACTCAGCCTCGAACACCAGCCCAGACATGCCATCACTCACCCTCCGACATCAGCCCAGACACACCATCACTCACCCTCCAACATCAGCCCAGACACACCATCACTCACCCTCCAACATCAGCCCATGCACACCATCACTCACCCTCGAGCATCAGCCCAGACACACCATCACTCACCCTCCAACATCAGCCCAGACACACCATCACTCATCCTCGAACATCAGGCCAGACACACTATCACTCTCACTCCAACATCAGCCCAGACACACCATCACTCACCCTCGAACCTCAGCCCAGACACACCATCACTCACCCTCCAACATCAGCCCAGGCACACCTTCACTCCCCCTCCAACATCAGCCCAGACACACCATCACTCACCCTCCAACATCAGCCCAGACACACCATCACTCTGCCTCCAACATCAGCCCAGACACACCATGACTCACACTCAAAAATCAGCCCAGACACACCATCGCTCACCCTCCAACATCAGCCCAGACAGACCATCAATCACCCTCGAACATCAGCCCAGACACAGCATCACTCACCCACGAACATCAGCCCAGACACACCTTCACTCACCCACAAACATCAGCCCAGACATGCCATTCCTCACCCTCCAACATCAGCCCGGACACACCATCACTCACCCTCGAACATCAGCCCAGACACAACATCACTCACCCTCCAACATCAGCCCAGACACAACATCACTCATCCTTCAACATCAGCCCAGACACGCCATCACTCACCCTCCAACATCAGCCAAGACACACCATCACGCACCCTTCAACATCAGCCAAGATATAGCATCACTCACCCTCGAACATCAGCCCAGACACACCATCACTCATCCTCGAACATCAGCCCAGACATGCCATCACACACCCTCCCACATCAGCCTAGACACGCCATCACTCACCATCGAAAATCAGCCCAGACACACCATCACTCTACCTCCAACATCAGCCCAGACACACCATCACTCACCATCGAACCTCAGCCCAGACACACCATCACTCACCCTCCAACATCAGCCCAGACACACCATCACTCACCCACAAACATCAGCCCAGGCATAACATGACTCACCCACGAACATCAGCCCAGACACACCATCACTCACCCTCGAAATTCAGCCCAGACGCACCATCAATCACCTTCCAACATCAACCCAGACACATCATCACTCAGCCTCCAACATCAGTCCAGAGACACCATCACTCACCCTCCAATATCAGCCCAGAAACACCATCACTCACCCTCCAACATCTGCCCAGACACACCATCACTCACCCTCCAACATCAGCCCAGACACACCATCACTCACCCTGCAACATCAGCCCAGACACACCGTCACTCACCCTCCAACATCAGCCCAGACACACCATCACTCACCCTCCAACATCAGCCCAGACACACCATCACTCACTCTCCAACATCAGCCCTAAGACACCATCACTCACCCTCCAACATCAGCCCAGACACACCATCACTCACTCTCCAACATCAGCTCCGACACACCAACACTCAGCCTCGAACACCAGCCCAGACATGCCATCACTCACCCTCCGACATCAGCCCAGACACACCATCACTCACCCTCCAACATCAGCGCAGACACACCATCACTCACCCTCGAGCATCAGCCCAGACACAACATCACTCAACCTCCAACATCAGCCCAGACACACCATCACTCATCCTCGAACATCAGGCCAGACACACCATCACTAACCCTCGAACATCAGCCCAGACACACCATCACTCACCCTCGAACTTCAGCCCAGACGCACCATTAATCACCCTCGAACACCAGCCCAGACATGCCATCACTCACCCTCCGACATCAGCCCAGACACACCATCACTCACCCTCCAACATCAGCCCAGACACACCATCACTCATCCTCGAACATCAGGCCAGACACACCATCACTAACCCTCGAACATCAGCCCAGACACACCATCACTCACCCTCCAACATTAGCCCAGGCACACCATCACTCACCCTCCAACATCAGCCCAGACACACCATCACTCATCCTCGAACATCAGGCCAGACACACCATCACTAACCCTCGAACATCAGCCCAGAGTCACAATCACTCACCCTCGAACATCAGCCCAGACACACCTTCACTCACCCTCCAACATCAGCCCAGACACACCATGACTCACACTCAAAAATCAGCCCAGACACACCATCGCTCACCCTCCAACATCAGCCCAGACAGACCATCAATCACCCTCCAACATCAGCCCAGAGACACAATCACTCACCCTCGAACATCAGCCCAGACACAGCATCGCTCACCCACGAACATCAGTCCAGAGACACCATCACTCACCCTCCAACATCAGCCCAGACACACCATCACTCACCCTCGAAATTCAGCCCAGACGCACCATCACTCACCCTCCAACATCAAACCAGACACATCATCACTCAGCCTCCAACATCAGTCCAGAGACACCATCACTCACCCTTCAATATCAGCCCAGAAACACCATCACTCACCCTCCAACATCTGCCCAGACACACCATCACTCACCCTCCAACATCAGCCCAGACACACCATCACTCACCCTGCAACATCAGCCCAGACACACCGTCACTCACCCTCGAACATCAGCCCAGACACACCATCACTCACCCTCCAACATCAGCCCAGACACACCATCACTCACTCTCCAACATCAGCCCTAAGACACCATCACTCACCCTCCAACATCAGCCCAGACACACCATCACTCACCCTCGAACATCAGCCCAGACACACCATCACTCACCCTCCAACATCACCCCAGACACACCATCACTCACCCTTCAACATCAGCCAAGACATAGCATCACTCACCCAGGAACATCAGCCCAGACACACCATCACTCACCCTCGAACATCAGCCCAGACACAACATCACTCACCCTCCAACATCAGCCCAGACACAACATCACTCATCCTTCAACATCAGCCCAGACACACCATCACTCACCCTTCAACATCAGCCCAGACAGACCATCACTCACCCTCGAAAATCAGCCCAGACAGACCATCACTCACCCTCCAACATCAGCCCAGAGAGACAATCACTCACCCTCGAACATCAGCCTAGACACACCAAGACTCACCCTCGAACATCAGCCCAGACACGCCATCACTCACCCTCCAACATCAGCCAAGACACACCATCACTCACCCTTCAACATCAGCCAAGATATAGCATCACTCACCCTCGAACATCAGCCCAGACACACCATCACTCATCCTCGAACATCAGCCCAGACATGCCATCACACACACTCCCACATCAGCCTAGACACGCCATCACTCACCATCGAAAATCAGCCCAGACACACCATCACTCTCCCTCCAACATCAGCCCAGACACACCGTCACTCACCCTCGAACCTCAGCCCAGACACACCTTCACTCACCCACAAACATCAGCCCAGGCAAAACATCACTCACCCACGAACATTAGCCCAGACACACCATCACTCACCCTCGAACTTCAGCCCAGACGCACCATCACTCACACTCCAACATCAACTCAGACACATCATCACTCAGCCTCCAACATCAGTCCAGAGACACCATCACTCACCCTCCAATATCAGCCCAGAAACACCATCACTCACCCTCCAACATCTGCCCAGACACACCATCACTCACCCTCCAACATCAGCCCAGACACACCATCACTCACCCTCCAACATCAGCCCAGACACACCGTCATTCAACCTCCAACATCAGCCCAGACACACCATCACTCACCCTCCAACATCAGCCCAGAAACACCATCACTCACTCTCCAACATCAGCCCTAATACACCATCACTCACCCTCCAACATCAACTCCGACACACCCACACTCAGCCTCGAACACCAGCCCAGACATGCCATCACTCACCCTCCGACATCAGCCCAGACACACCATCACTCACCCTCCAACATCAGCCCAGACACACCATCACTCACCCTCCAAAATCAGCCCAGGCACACCATCACTCACCCTCGAGCATCAGCCCAGACACACCATCACTCACCCTCCAACATCAGCCCAGACACACCATCACTCATCCTCGAACATCAGGCCAGACACACTATCACTCTCACTCCAACATCAGCCCAGACACACCATCACTCACCCTCGAACCTCAGCCCAGACACACCATCACTCACCCTCCAACATCAGCCCAGGCACACCTTCACTCCCCCTCCAACATCAGCCCAGACACACCATCACTCACCCTCCAACATCAGCCCAGACACACCATCACTCTGCCTCCAACATCAGCCCAGACACACCATGACTCACACTCAAAAATCAGCCCAGACACACCATCGCTCACCCTCCAACATCAGCCCAGACAGACCATCAATCACCCTCGAACATCAGCCCAGACACAGCATCACTCACCCACGAACATCAGCCCAGACACACCTTCACTCACCAACAAACATCAGCCCAGACATGCCATTCCTCACCCTCCAACATCAGCCCGGACACACCATCACTCACCCTCGAACATCAGCCCAGACACAACATCACTCACCCTCCAACATCAGCCCAGACACAACATCACTCATCCTTCAACATCAGCCCAGACACGCCATCACTCACCCTCCAACATCAGCCAAGACACACCATCACTCACCCTTCAACATCAGCCAAGATATAGCATCACTCACCCTCGAACATCAGCCCAGACACACCATCACTCATCCTCGAACATCAGCCCAGACATGCCATCACACACCCTCCCACATCA
This sequence comes from Somniosus microcephalus, assembly GCF_052327205.1. Taxonomy (NCBI): domain Eukaryota; kingdom Metazoa; phylum Chordata; class Chondrichthyes; order Squaliformes; family Somniosidae; genus Somniosus; species Somniosus microcephalus. The sequence goes on along the minus strand of NC_141004.1, from coordinate 69,420,212 downwards.
GCCTAGACACGCCATCACTCACCATCGAAAATCAGCCCAGACACACCATCACTCTACCTCCAACATCAGCCCAGACACACCATCACTCACCATCGAACCTCAGCCCAGACACACCATCACTCACCCTCCAACATCAGCCCAGACACACCATCACACACCCACAAACATCAGCCCAGGCATAACATGACTCACCCACGAACATCAGCCCAGACACACCATCACTCACCCTCGAAATTCAGCCCAGACGCACCATCAATCACCTTCCAACATCAACCCAGACACATCATCACTCAGCCTCCAACATCAGTCCAGAGACACCATCACTCACCCTCCAATATCAGCCCAGAAACACCATCACTCACCCTCCAACATCTGCCCAGACACACCATCACTCACCCTCCAACATCAGCCCAGACACACCATCACTCACCCTGCAACATCAGCCCAGACACACCGTCACTCACCCTCCAACATCAGCCCAGACACACCATCACTCACCCTCCAACATCAGCCCAGACACACCATCACTCACTCTCCAACATCAGCCCTAAGACACCATCACTCACCCTCCAACATCAGCCCAGACACACCATCACTCACTCTCCAACATCAGCTCCGACACACCAACACTCAGCCTCGAACACCAGCCCAGACATGCCATCACTCACCCTCCGACATCAGCCCAGACACACCATCACTCACCCTCCAACATCAGCGCAGACACACCATCACTCACCCTCGAGCATCAGCCCAGACACAACATCACTCAACCTCCAACATCAGCCCAGACACACCATCACTCATCCTCGAACATCAGGCCAGACACACCATCACTAACCCTCGAACATCAGCCCAGACACACCATCACTCACCCTCGAACTTCAGCCCAGACGCACCATTAATCACCCTCGAACACCAGCCCAGACATGCCATCACTCACCCTCCGACATCAGCCCAGACACACCATCACTCACCCTCCAACATCAGCCCAGACACACCATCACTCATCCTCGAACATCAGGCCAGACACACCATCACTAACCCTCGAACATCAGCCCAGACACACCATCACTCACCCTCCAACATTAGCCCAGGCACACCATCACTCACCCTCCAACATCAGCCCAGACACACCATCACTCATCCTCGAACATCAGGCCAGACACACCATCACTAACCCTCGAACATCAGCCCAGAGTCACAATCACTCACCCTCGAACATCAGCCCAGACACACCTTCACTCACCCTCCAACATCAGCCCAGACACACCATGACTCACACTCAAAAATCAGCCCAGACACACCATCGCTCACCCTCCAACATCAGCCCAGACAGACCATCAATCACCCTCCAACATCAGCCCAGAGACACAATCACTCACCCTCGAACATCAGCCCAGACACAGCATCGCTCACCCACGAACATCAGTCCAGAGACACCATCACTCACCCTCCAACATCAGCCCAGACACACCATCACTCACCCTCGAAATTCAGCCCAGACGCACCATCACTCACCCTCCAACATCAAACCAGACACATCATCACTCAGCCTCCAACATCAGTCCAGAGACACCATCACTCACCCTTCAATATCAGCCCAGAAACACCATCACTCACCCTCCAACATCTGCCCAGACACACCATCACTCACCCTCCAACATCAGCCCAGACACACCATCACTCACCCTGCAACATCAGCCCAGACACACCGTCACTCACCCTCGAACATCAGCCCAGACACACCATCACTCACCCTCCAACATCAGCCCAGACACACCATCACTCACTCTCCAACATCAGCCCTAAGACACCATCACTCACCCTCCAACATCAGCCCAGACACACCATCACTCACCCTCGAACATCAGCCCAGACACACCATCACTCACCCTCCAACATCACCCCAGACACACCATCACTCACCCTTCAACATCAGCCAAGACATAGCATCACTCACCCAGGAACATCAGCCCAGACACACCATCACTCACCCTCGAACATCAGCCCAGACACACCATCACTCACCCTCGAACATCAGCCCAGACACAACATCACTCACCCTCCAACATCAGCCCAGACACACCATCACTCACCCTCCAACATCAGCCCAGAGAGACAATCACTCACCCTCGAACATCAGCCTAGACACACCAAGACTCACCCTCGAACATCAGCCCAGACACGCCATCACTCACCCTCCAACATCAGCCAAGACACACCATCACTCACCCTTCAACATCAGCCAAGATATAGCATCACTCACCCTCGAACATCAGCCCAGACACACCATCACTCATCCTCGAACATCAGCCCAGACATGCCATCACACACACTCCCACATCAGCCTAGACACGCCATCACTCACCATCGAAAATCAGCCCAGACACACCATCACTCTCCCTCCAACATCAGCCCAGACACACCGTCACTCACCCTCGAACCTCAGCCCAGACACACCTTCACTCACCCACAAACATCAGCCCAGGCAAAACATCACTCACCCACGAACATTAGCCCAGACACACCATCACTCACCCTCGAACTTCAGCCCAGACGCACCATCACTCACACTCCAACATCAACTCAGACACATCATCACTCAGCCTCCAACATCAGTCCAGAGACACCATCACTCACCCTCCAATATCAGCCCAGAAACACCATCACTCACCCTCCAACATCTGCCCAGACACACCATCACTCACCCTCCAACATCAGCCCAGACACACCATCACTCACCCTCCAACATCAGCCCAGACACACCGTCACTCAACCTCCAACATCAGCCCAGACACACCATCACTCACCCTCCAACATCAGCCCAGAAACACCATCACTCACTCTCCAACATCAGCCCTAATACACCATCACTCACCCTCCAACATCAACTCCGACACACCCACACTCAGCCTCGAACACCAGCCCAGACATGCCATCACTCACCCTCCGACATCAGCCCAGACACACCATCACTCACCCTCCAACATCAGCCCAGACACACCATCACTCACCCTCCAAAATCAGCCCAGGCACACCATCACTCACCCTCGAGCATCAGCCCAGACACACCATCACTCACCCTCCAACATCAGCCCAGACACACCATCACTCATCCTCGAACATCAGGCCAGACACACTATCACTCTCACTCCAACATCAGCCCAGACACACCATCACTCACCCTCGAACCTCAGCCCAGACACACCATCACTCACCCTCCAACATCAGCCCAGGCACACCTTCACTCCCCCTCCAACATCAGCCCAGACACACCATCACTCACCCTCCAACATCAGCCCAGACACACCATCACTCTGCCTCCAACATCAGCCCAGACACACCATGACTCACACTCAAAAATCAGCCCAGACACACCATCGCTCACCCTCCAACATCAGCCCAGACAGACCATCAATCACCCTCGAACATCAGCCCAGACACAGCATCACTCACCCACGAACATCAGCCCAGACACACCTTCACTCACCCACAAACATCAGCCCAGACATGCCATTCCTCACCCTCCAACATCAGCCCGGACACACCATCACTCACCCTCGAACATCAGCCCAGACACAACATCACTCACCCTCCAACATCAGCCCAGACACAACATCACTCATCCTTCAACATCAGCCCAGACACGCCATCACTCACCCTCCAACATCAGCCAAGACACACCATCACTCACCCTTCAACATCAGCCAAGATATAGCATCACTCACCCTCGAACATCAGCCCAGACACACCATCACTCATCCTCGAACATCAGCCCAGACATGCCATCACACACCCTCCCACATCAGCCTAGACACGCCATCACTCACCATCGAAAATCAGCCCAGACACACCATCACTCTACCTCCAACATCAGCCCAGACACACCATCACTCACCATCGAACCTCAGCCCAGACACACCATCACTCACCCTCCAACATCAGCCCAGACACACCATCACACACCCACAAACATCAGCCCAGGCATAACATGACTCACCCACGAACATCAGCCCAGACACACCATCACTCACCCTCGAAATTCAGCCCAGACGCACCATCAATCACCTTCCAACATCAACCCAGACACATCATCACTCAGCCTCCAACATCAGTCCAGAGACACCATCACTCACCCTCCAATATCAGCCCAGAAACACCATCACTCACCCTCCAACATCTGCCCAGACACACCATCACTCACCCTCCAACATCAGCCCAGACACACCATCACTCACCCTGCAACATCAGCCCAGACACACCGTCACTCACCCTCCAACATCAGCCCAGACACACCATCACTCACCCTCCAACATCAGCCCAGACACACCATCACTCACTCTCCAACATCAGCCCTAAGACACCATCACTCACCCTCCAACATCAGCCCAGACACACCATCACTCACTCTCCAACATCAGCTCCGACACACCAACACTCAGCCTCGAACACCAGCCCAGACATGCCATCACTCACCCTCCGACATCAGCCCAGACACACCATCACTCACCCTCCAACATCAGCGCAGACACACCATCACTCACCCTCGAGCATCAGCCCAGACACAACATCACTCAACCTCCAACATCAGCCCAGACACACCATCACTCATCCTCGAACATCAGGCCAGACACACCATCACTAACCCTCGAACATCAGCCCAGACACACCATCACTCACCCTCGAACTTCAGCCCAGACGCACCATTAATCACCCTCGAACACCAGCCCAGACATGCCATCACTCACCCTCCGACATCAGCCCAGACACACCATCACTCACCCTCCAACATCAGCCCAGACACACCATCACTCATCCTCGAACATCAGGCCAGACACACCATCACTAACCCTCGAACATCAGCCCAGACACACCATCACTCACCCTCCAACATTAGCCCAGGCACACCATCACTCACCCTCCAACATCAGCCCAGACACACCATCACTCATCCTCGAACATCAGGCCAGACACACCATCACTAACCCTCGAACATCAGCCCAGAGTCACAATCACTCACCCTCGAACATCAGCCCAGACACACCTTCACTCACCCTCCAACATCAGCCCAGACACACCATGACTCACACTCAAAAATCAGCCCAGACACACCATCGCTCACCCTCCAACATCAGCCCAGACAGACCATCAATCACCCTCCAACATCAGCCCAGAGACACAATCACTCACCCTCGAACATCAGCCCAGACACAGCATCGCTCACCCACGAACATCAGTCCAGAGACACCATCACTCACCCTCCAACATCAGCCCAGACACACCATCACTCACCCTCCAACATCAGCCCAGACACACCATGACTCACACTCAAAAATCAGCCCAGACACACCATCGCTCACCCTCCAACATCAGCCCAGACAGACCATCAATCACCCTCCAACATCAGCCCAGAGACACAATCACTCACCCTCGAACATCAGCCCAGACACAGCATCGCTCACCCACGAACATCAGCCCAGACACACCTTCACTCACCCACAAACAGCAGCCCAGACATGCCATTCCTCACCCTCCAACATCAGCCCGGACACACCATCACTCACCCTCGAACTTCAGCCCAGACACACCATCACTCACCCTCCAACATCAGCCCAGACACACCATCACTCACCCTTCAACATCAGCCAAGACATCGCATCACTCACCCACGAACATCAGCCCAGACACAACATCACTCACCCTCCAACATCAGCCCAGACACAACATCACTCATCCTTCAACATCAGCCCAGACACGCCATCACTCACCCTCCAACATCAGCCAAGACACACCATCACTCACCCTTCAACATCAGCCAAGATATAGCATCACTCACCCTCGAACATCAGCCCAGACACACCATCACTCATCCTCGAACATCAGCCCAGACATGCCATCACACACCCTCCCACATCAGCCTAGACACGCCATCACTCACCACCGAAAATCAGCCCAGACACACCATCACTCTACCTCCAACATCAGCCCAGACACACCATCACTCACCATCGAACCTCAGCCCAGACACACCTTCACTCACCCACAAACATCAGCCCAGGCATAACATGACTCACCCACGAACATCAGCCCAGACACACCATCACTCACCCTCGAAATTCAGCCCAGACGCACGATCAATCACCTTCCAACATCAACCCAGACACATCATCACTCAGCCTCCAACATCAGTCCAGAGACACCATCACTCACCCTCCAATATCAGCCCAGAAACACCATCACTCACCCTCCAACATCTGCCCAGACACACCATCACTCACCCTGCAACATCAGCCCAGACACACCGTCACTCACCCTCCAACATCAGCCCAGACACACCATCACTCACCCTCCAACATCAGCCCAGACACACCATCACTCACTCTCCAACATCAGCCCTAAGACACCATCACTCACCCTCCAACATCAGCCCAGACACACCATCACTCACTCTCCAACATCAGCTCCGACACACCAAAACTCAGCCTCGAACACCAGCCCAGACATGCCATCACTCACCCTCCGACATCAGCCCAGACACACCATCACTCACCCTCCAACATCAGCGCAGACACACCATCACTCACCCTCGAGCATCAGCCCAGACACAACATCACTCAACCTCCAACATCAGCCCAGACACACCATCACTCATCCTCGAACATCAGGCCAGACACTCCATCACTAACCCTCGAACATCAGCCCAGACACACCATCACTCACCCTCGAACTTCAGCCCAGACGCACCATTAATCACCCTCCAACATCAGCCCAGACACAGCATCACTCACTCTCCAACATCAACTCCGACACACCCACACTCAGCCTCGAACACCAGCCCAGACATGCCATCACTCACCCTCCGACATCAGCCCAGACACACCATCACTCACCCTCCAACATCAGCCCAGGCACACCATCACTCACCCTCGAACACCAGCCCAGACATGCCATCACTCACCCTCCGACATCAGCCCAGACATGCCATCACACACCCTCCCACATCAGCCTAGACACGCCATCACTCACCATCGAAAATCAGCCCAGACACACCATCACTCTACCTCCAACATCAGCCCAGACACACCATCACTCACCATCGAACCTCAGCCCAGACACACCTTCACTCACCCACAAACATCAGCCCAGGCATAACATGACTCACCCAAGAACATCAGCCCAGACACACCATCACTCACCCTCGAAATTCAGCCCAGACGCACCATCAATCACCTTCCAACATCAACCCAGACACATCATCACTCAGCCTCCAACATCAGTCCAGAGACACCATCACTCACCCTCCAATATCAGCCCAGAAACACCATCACTCACCCTCCAACATCAGCCCAGACACACCATCACTCTGCCTCCAACATCAGCCCAGACACACCATGACTCACACTCAAAAATCAGCCCAGACACACCATCGCTCACCCTCCAACATCAGCCCAGACAGACCATCAATCACCCTCCAACATCAGCCCAGAGACACAATCACTCACCCTCGAACATCAGCCCAGACACAGCATCACTCACCCACGAACATCAGCCCAGACACACCTTCACTCACCCACAAACATCAGCCCAGACATGCCATTCCTCACCCTCCAACATCAGCCCGGACACACCATCACTCACCCTCGAACTTCAGCCCAGACACACCATCACTCACCCTCCAACATCAGCCCAGACACACCATCACTCACCCTTCAACATCAGCCAAAATATAGCATCACTCAGCCTCGAACATCAGCCCAGACACACCATCACTCATCCTCGAACATCAGCCCAGACATGCCATCACACACCCTCCCACATCAGCCTAGACACGCCATCACTCACCATCGAAAATCAGCCCAGACACACCATCACTCTACCTCCAACATCAGCCCAGACACACCATCACTCACCATCGAACCTCAGCCCAGACACACCTTCACTCACCCACAAACATCAGCCCAGGCTTAACATGACTCACCCAAGAACATCAGCCCAGACACACCATCACTCACCCTCGAAATTCAGCCCAGACGCACCATCAATCACCTTCCAACATCAACCCAGACACATCATCACTCAGCCTCCAACATCAGTCCAGAGACACCATCACTCACCCTCCAATATCAGCCCAGAAACACCATCACTCACCCTCCAACATCTGCCCAGACACACCATCACTCACCCTCCAACATCAGCCCAGACACACCATCACTCACCCTGCAACATCAGCCCAGACACACCGTCACTCACCCTCCAACATCAGCCCAGACACACCATCACTCACCCTCCAACATCAGCCCAGACACACCATCACTCACTCTCCAACATCAGCCCTAAGACACCATCACTCACCCTCCAACATCAGCCCAGACACACCATCACTCACTCTCCAACATCAGCTCCGACACACCAACACTCAGCCTCGAACACCAGCCCAGACATGCCATCACTCACCCTCCGACATCAGCCCAGACACACCATCACTCACCCTCCAACATCAGCGCAGACACACCATCACTCAGCCTCGAGCATCAGCCCAGACACACCATCACTCACCCTCCAACATCAGCCCAGACACACCATCACTCATCCTCGAACATCAGGCCAGACACACCATCACTAACCCTCGAACATCAGCCCAGACACACCATCACACTCCCTCCAACGTCAGCCCAGACACACCATCACTCACCCTCCAACTTCAGCCCAGACGCACCATTAATCACCCTCCAACATCAGCCCAGACACAGCATCACTCACCCTCCAACATCAACCCAGACACACCATCACTCAGCCTCCTATATCAGCCCAGACACACCATCACTTACACTCCAACATCAGCCCAGACACACCATCACTCACCCTCCAACATCAGCCCAGACACACCATCACTCAACCTCCAACATCAGCCCAGACACACCATCACTCACCCACCAACATCAGCGCAGACACACCATCACTCAGCCTCGAGCATCAGCCCAGACACACCATCATTCACCCTCCAACATCAGCCCAGACACACCATCACTCTCCCTCCAACGTCAGCCCAGACACACCATCACTCACCCTCGAACTTCAGCCCAGACGCACCATTAATCACCCTCCAACATCAGCCCAGACACAGCATCACTCACCCTCGAACTTCAGCCCAGACACAACGTTACTCACCCTCCAACATCAGCCCAGACACAACATCACTCACCCTTCAACATCAGCCCAGACACACCATCACTCACCCTTCATCATCAGGCAAGACATAGCATCACTCACCCACGAACATCAGCCCAGACACAGCATCACTCACCCTCGAACTTCAGCCCAGACACACCATCACTCACCCTCCAACATCAGCCCAGAAACACCATCACTCACCCTCCAACATCAGCCCAGACACACCATCACTCACCCTCAAACATCAGCCCAGACACACCATTACTCACCCTCCAACAGCAGTCCAGAGACACCATCACTCACCCTTCAACATCAGCCAAGATATAGCATCACTCACCCTCGAACATCAGCCCAGACACACCATCACTCATCCTCGAACATCAGCCCAGACATGCCATCACACACACTCCCACATCAGCCTAGACACGCCATCACTCACCATCGAAAATCAGCCCAGACACACCATCACTCTCCCTCCAACATCAGCCCAGACACACCGTCACTCACCCTCGAACCTCAGCCCAGACACACCTTCACTCACCCACAAACATCAGCCCAGGCAAAACATCACTCACCCACGAACATTAGCCCAGACACACCATCACTCACCCTCGAACTTCAGCCCAGACGCACCATCACTCACCCTCCAACATCAACTCAGACACATCATCACTCAGCCTCCAACATCAGTCCAGAGACACCATCACTCACCCTCCAATATCAGCCCAGAAACACCATCACTCACCCTCCAACATCTGCCCAGACACACCATCACTCACCCTCCAACATCAGCCCAGACACACCATCACTCACCCTCCAACATCAGCCCAGACACACCGTCACTCAACCTCCAACATCAGCCCAGACACACCATCACTCACCCTCCAACATGAGCCCACAAACACCATCACTCACTCTCCAACATCAGCCCTAATACACCATCACTCACCCTCCAACATCAACTCCGACACACCCACACTCAGCCTCGAACACCAGCCCAGACATGCCATCACTCACCCTCCGACATCAGCCCAGACACACCATCACTCACCCTCCAACATCAGCCCAGACACACCATCACTCACCCTCCAAAATCAGCCCAGGCACACCATCACTCACCCTCGAGCATCAGCCCAGACACACCATCACTCACCCTCCAACATCACCCCAGGCACACCTTCACTCCCCCTCCAACATCAGCCCAGACACACCATCACTCACCCTCCAACATCAGCCCAGACACACCATCACTCTGCCTCCAACATCAGCCCAGACACACCATGACTCACACTCAAAAATCAGCCCAGACACACCATCGCTCACCCTCCAACATCAGCCCAGACAGACCATCAATCACCCTCGAACATCAGCCCAGACACAGCATCACTCACCCACGAACATCAGCCCAGACACACCTTCACTCACCCACAAACATCAGCCCAGACATGCCATTCCTCACCCTCCAACATCAGCCCGGACACACCATCACTCACCCTCGAACATCAGCCCAGACACAACATCACTCACCCTCCAACATCAGCCCAGACACAACATCACTCATCCTTCAACATCAGCCCAGACCCGCCATCACTCACCCTCCAACATCAGCCAAGACACACCATCACTCACCCTTCAACATCAGCCAAGATATAGCATCACTCACCCTCGAACATCAGCCCAGACACACCATCACTCATCCTCGAACATCAGCCCAGACATGCCATCACACACCCTCCCACATCAGCCTAGACACGCCATCACTCACCATCGAAAATCAGCCCAGACACACCATCACTCTACCTCCAACATCAGCCCAGACACACCATCACTCACCATCGAACCTCAGCCCAGACACACCATCACTCACCCTCCAACATCAGCCCAGACACACCATCACTCACCCACAAACATCAGCCCAGGCATAACATGACTCACCCACGAACATCAGCCCAGACACACCATCACTCACCCTCGAAATTCAGCCCAGACGCACCATCAATCACCTTCCAACATCAACCCAGACACATCATCACTCAGCCTCCAACATCAGTCCAGAGACACCATCACTCACCCTCCAATATCAGCCCAGAAACACCATCACTCACGCTCCAACATCTGCCCAGACACACCATCACTCACCCTCCAACATCAGCCCAGACACACCATCACTCACCCTGCAACATCAGCCCAGACACACCGTCACTCACCCTCCAACATCAGCCCAGACACACCATCACTCACCCTCCAACATCAGCCCAGACACACCATCACTCAGTCTCCAACATCAGCCCTAAGACACCATCACTCACCCTCCAACATCAGCCCAGACACACCATCACTCACTCTCCAACATCAGCTCCGACACACCAACACTCAGCCTCGAACACCAGCCCAGACATGCCATCACTCACCCTCTGACATCAGCCCAGACACACCATCACTCACCCTCCAACATCAGCGCAGACACACCATCACTCACCCTCGAGCATCAGCCCAGACACAACATCACTCAACCTCCAACATCAGCCCAGACACACCATCACTCATCCTCGAACATCAGGCCAGACACACCATCACTAACCCTCGAACATCAGCCCAGACACACCATCACTCACCCTCGAACTTCAGCCCAGACGCACCATTAATCACCCTCGAACACCAGCCCAGACATGCCATCACTCACCCTCCGACATCAGCCCAGACACACCATCACTCACCCTCCAACATCAGCCCAGACACACCATCACTCATCCTCGAACATCAGGCCAGACACACCATCACTAACCCTCGAACATCAGCCCAGACACACCATCACTCACCCTCCAACATTAGCCCAGGCACACCATCACTCACCCTCCAACATCAGCCCAGACACACCATCACTCATCCTCGAACATCAGGCCAGACACACCATCACTAACCCTCGAACATCAGCCCAGAGTCACAATCACTCACCCTCGAACATCAGCCCAGACACACCTTCACTCACCCTCCAACATCAGCCCAGACACACCATGACTCACACTCAAAAATCAGCCCAGACACACCATCGCTCACCCTCCAACATCAGCCCAGACAGACCATCAATCACCCTCCAACATCAGCCCAGAGACACAATCACTCACCCTCGAACATCAGCCCAGACACAGCATCGCTCACCCACGAACATCAGTCCAGAGACACCATCACTCACCCTCCAACATCAGCCCAGACACACCATCACTCACCCTCCAACATCAGCCCAGACACACCATGACTCACACTCAAAAATCAGCCCAGACACACCATCGCTCACCCTCCAACATCAGCCCAGACAGACCATCAATCACCCTCCAACATCAGCCCAGAGACACAATCACTCACCCTCGAACATCAGCCCAGACACAGCATCGCTCACCCACGAACATCAGCCCAGACACACCTTCACTCACCCACAAACAGCAGCCCAGACATGCCATTCCTCACCCTCCAACATCAGCCCGGACACACCATCACTCACCCTCGAACTTCAGCCCAGACACACCATCACTCACCCTCCAACATCAGCCCAGACACACCATCACTCACCCTTCAACATCAGCCAAGACATCGCATCACTCACCCACGAACATCAGCCCAGACACAACATCACTCACCCTCCAACATCAGCCCAGACACAACATCACTCATCCTTCAACATCAGCCCAGACACGCCATCACTCACCCTCCAACATCAGCCAAGACACACCATCACTCACCCTTCAACATCAGCCAAGATATAGCATCAGTCACCCTCGAACATCAGCCCAGACACACCATCACTCATCCTCGAACATCAGCCCAGACATGCCATCACACACCCTCCCACATCAGCCTAGACACGCCATCACTCACCACCGAAAATCAGCCCAGACACACCATCACTCTACCTCCAACATCAGCCCAGACACACCATCACTCACCATCGAACCTCAGCCCAGACACACCTTCACTCACCCACAAACATCAGCCCAGGCATAACATGACTCACCCACGAACATCAGCCCAGACACACCATCACTCACCCTCGAAATTCAGCCCAGACGCACCATCAATCACCTTCCAACATCAACCCAGACACATCATCACTCAGCCTCCAACATCAGTCCAGAGACACCATCACTCACCCTCCAATATCAGCCCAGAAACACCATCACTCACCCTCCAACATCTGCCCAGATACACCATCACTCACCCTGCAACATCAGCCCAGACACACCGTCACTCACCCTCCAACATCAGCCCAGACACACCATCACTCACGCTCCAACATCAGCCCAGACACACCATCACTCACTCTCCAACATCAGCCCTAAGACACCATCACTCACCCTCCAACATCAGCCCAGACACACCATCACTCACTCTCCAACATCAGCTCCGACACACCAAAACTCAGCCTCGAACACCAGCCCAGACATGCCATCACTCACCCTCCGACATCAGCCCAGACACACCATCACTCACCCTCCAACATCAGCGCAGACACACCATCACTCACCCTCGAGCATCAGCCCAGACACAACATCACTCAACCTCCAACATCAGCCCAGACACACCATCACTCATCCTCGAACATCAGGCCAGACACTCCATCACTAACCCTCGAACATCAGCCCAGACACACCATCACTCACCCTCGAACTTCAGCCCAGACGCACCATTAATCACCCTCCAACATCAGCCCAGACACAGCATCACTCACTCTCCAACATCAACTCCGACACACCCACACTCAGCCTCGAACACCAGCCCAGACATGCCATCACTCACCCTCCGACATCAGCCCAGACACACCATCACTCACCCTCCAACATCAGCCCAGGCACACCATCACTCACCCTCGAGCATCAGCCCAGACACACCATCACTCACCCTCCAACATCAGCCCAGACACACCATCACTCATCCTCGAACATCAGGCCAGACACACCATCACTAACCCTCGAACATCAGCCCAGACACACAATCACTCTCCCTCCAACATCAGCCCAGACACACCATCACTCACCCTCCAACATCAGCCCAGGCACACCTTCACTCCCCCTCCAACATCAGCCCAGACACACCATCACTCACCCTCCAACATCAGCCCAGACACACCATCACTCTGCCTCCAACATCAGCCCAGACACACCATGACTCACACTCAAAAATCAGCCCAGACACACCATCGCTCACCCTCCAACATCAGCCCAGACAGACCATCAATCACCCTCCAACATCAGCCCAGAGACACAATCACTCACCCTCGAACATCAGCCCAGACACAGCATCACTCACCCACGAACATCAGCCCAGACACACCATCACTCACCCTCGAACTTCAGCCCAGACACACCATCACTCACCCTCCAACATCAGCCCAGACACACCATCACTCACCCTTCAACATCAGCCAAGATATAGCATCACTCAGCCTCGAACATCAGCCCAGACACACCATCACTCATCCTCGAACATCAGCCCAGACATGCCATCACACAACCTCCCACATCAGCCTAGACACGCCATCACTCACCATCGAAAATCAGCCCAGACACACCATCACTCTACCTCCAACATCAGCCCAGACACACCATCACTCACCATCGAACCTCAGCCCAGACACACCATCACTCACCCACAAACATCAGCCCAGGCATAACATGACTCACCCAAGAACATCAGCCCAGACACACCATCACTCACCCTCGAAATTCAGCCCAGACGCACCATCAATCACCTTCCAACATCAACCCAGACACATCATCACTCACCCTCCAATATCAGCCCAGAAACACCATCACTCACCCTCCAACATCTGCCCAGACACACCATCACTCACCCTCCAACATCAGCCCAGACACACCATCACTCACCCTGCAACATCAGCCCAGACACACCGTCACTCACCCTCCAACATCAGCCCAGACACACCATCACTCACCCTCCAACATCAGCCCAGACACACCATCACTCACTCTCCAACATCAGCCCTAAGACACCATCACTCACCCTCCAACATCAGCCCAGACACACCATCACTCACTCTCCAACATCAGCTCCGACACACCAACACTCAGCCTCGAACACCAGCCCAGACATGCCATCACTCACCCTCCGACATCAGCCCAGACACACCATCACTCACCCTCCAACATCAGCGCAGACACACCATCACTCAGCCTCGAGCATCAGCCCAGACACACCATCACTCACCCTCCAACATCAGCCCAGACACACCATCACTCATCCTCGAACATCAGGCCAGACACACCATCACTAACCCTCGAACATCAGCCCAGACACACCATCACACTCCCTCCAACGTCAGCCCAGACACACCATCACTCACCCTCGAACTTCAGCCCAGACGCACCATTAATCACCCTCCAACATCAGCCCAGACACACCATCACTCAGCCTCCTATATCAGCCCAGACACACCATCACTTACCCTCCAACATCAGCCCAGACACACCATCACTCACCCTCCAACATCAGCCCAGACACACCATCACTCAACCTCCAACATCAGCCCAGACACACCATCACTCACCCACCAACATCAGCGCAGACACACCATCACTCAGCCTCGAGCATCAGCCCAGACACACCATCATTCACCCTCCAACATCAGCCCAGACACACCATCACTCTCCCTCCAACGTCAGCCCAGACACACCATCACTCACCCTCGAACTTCAGCCCAGACGCACCATTAATCACCCTCCAACATCAGCCCAGACACAGCATCACTCACCCTCCAACATCAACCCAGACACACCATCACTCAGCCTCCTATATCAGCCCAGACACACCATCACTCACCCTCGAACTTCAGCCCAGACACAACGTTACTCACCCTCCAACATCAGCCCAGACACAACATCACTCACCCTTCAACATCAGCCCAGACACACCATCACTCACCCTTCATCATCAGGCAAGACATAGCATCACTCACCCACGAACATCAGCCCAGACACAGCATCACTCACCCTCGAACTTCAGCCCAGACACACCATCACTCACCCTCCAACATCAGCCCAGACAGACCATCACTCACCCTCCAACATCAGCCCAGAGACACAATCACTCACCCTTCAACATCAGCCCAGACACACCATCACTCACCCTCCAATATCAGCCCAGACACACCATCACTCACACTCCAACATCAGCCCAGACACACCATCACTCAGCCTCCAACATCAGCCCAGACACACCATCACTCACCCACGAACATCAGCCCAGACACACCATCACTCACCCTCCAACATCAGCCCAGACACAACATCACTCACCCTCCAACATCAGCCCAGAGACACAATCACTCACGCTCGAACATCAGCCCAGACACACCAAGACTCACCCTCGAACATCAGCCCAGACACGCCATCACTCACCCTCCAACATCAGCCCAGACACGCCAACACTCAACCTCCAACATCAGCCCAGACATGCCATCACTCACCCTCCAACATCAGCCTAGACACACCATCACTCACCATCGAAAATCAGCCCAGAGACACCATCACTCGCTAGAAGCATCAGCCCAGAGACACCATCACTCACCACAAACATCAGCCGAGACACGCCATCACTCACCCTCGAAAATCAGCCCAGAGTCACAATCACTCACCCTCAAACATCAGCCCAGACACACCATCACTCTCCCTCCAACATCAGCCCAGACACACCATCACTCACCCTCGAACATCAGCCCAGACACACCATCACTCTCCCTCCCACATCAGCCCAGACACACCATCACTCACCCACGAACATCAGCCCAGACACACCATCACTCACCCTCGAACTTCAGCCCAGATGCACCATCAATCACCCTCCAACATCAGCCCAGACACACCATCACTCACCCTCCAACATCAACCCAGACACACCATCACTCAGCCTCCTATATCAGTCCAGAGACACCATCACTCACCCTCCAATATCAGCCCAGACAGACCATCACTCACCCTCCAACAACAGCCCAGACACACCATCACTCACCCTCCAACATCAGCCCAGACACACCATCACTCACCCTCGGACATCAGCCCAGACTCACCATCACTCACCCTCCAACATCAGCCCAGAGTCACCCCTTCACTCACCCACAAACATCAGCCCAGACACACCATCACTCACCCTCCAACATCAGCCCAGACACACCATCACTCACCCTCGAACATCAGCCCAGACACACCATCATTCACCCTCGGACATCAGCCCAGACTCACCATCACTCACCCTCCAACATCAGCCCAGAGTCACACCTTCACTCACCCACAAACATCAGGCCAGACACACCATCATTCACCCTCCAACATCAGCCCAGAAACACCATCACTCACCCATGAACATCAGCCCAGACACACCATCACTCACCCTCGAACTTCAGCCCAGACACACCATCACTCACCCTCCAACATCAGCCCAGACACAACATCACTCACCCTCCAACAACAGCCCAGACACACCATCACTCACCTTCCAACATCAGCCCAGACACACCTTCACTCACCCACAAATATCAGCCCAGACATGCCATCCTTCACCCTCCAACATCAGCCCAGACACACCATCACTCACCCTCGAACATCAGCCCAGACACACCATCACTCACCCTCCAACATCACCCCAGACACACCATCACTCACCCTTCAACATCATCCAAGCCATAGCATCACTCACCCAGGAACATCAGCCCAGACACACCATCACTCACCCTCGAACATCAGCCCAGACACAACATCACTCACCCTCCAACATCAGCCCAGACACAACATCACTCATCCTTCAACATCAGCCCAGACACACCATCACTCACCCTTCAACATCAGCCCAGACAGACCATCACTCACCCTCGAAAATCAGCCCAGACAGTCCATCACTCACCCTCCAACATCAGCCCAGAGAGACAATCACTCACCCTCGAACATCAGCCTAGACACACCAAGACTCACCCTCGAACATCAGCCCAGACACGCCATCACTCACCCTCCAACGTCAGCCAAGACACACCATCACTCATCCTCGAACATCAGCCCAGACATGCCATCACACACACTCCCACATCAGCCTAGACACGCCATCACTCACCATCGAAAATCAGCCCAGACACACCATCACTCACCCTCGAACCTCAGCCCAGACACACCTTCACTCACCCCAAACATCAGCCCAGGCATAACATCAATCACCCACGAACATCAGCCCAGACACAACATCACTCACCTTCGAACTTCAGCCCAGACGCACCATCACTCACCCTCCAACATCAACTCAGACACATCATCACTCAGCCTCCAGCATCAGTCCAGAGACACCATCACTCACCCTCCAATATCAGCCCAGAAACACCATCACTCACCCTCCAACATCTGCCCAGACACACCATCACTCACCCTCCAACATCAGCCCAGACACACCATCACTCACCCTCCAACATCAGCCCAGACACACCGTCACTCATCCTCCAACATCAGCCCAGACACACCATCACTCACCCTCCAACATCAGCCCAGACACACCATCACTCACCCTCCAACATCAGCCCAGACACACCATCACTCACTCTCCAACATCAGCTCCGACACACCAACACTCAGCCTCGAACACCAGCCCAGACATGCGATCACTCACCCTCTGACATCAGCCCAGACACACCATCACTCACCCTCCAACATCAGCCCAGACACACCATCACTCACCCTCGAGCATCAGCCCAGACACACCATCACTCACCCTCCAACATCAGCCCAGCCACACCATCACTCATCCTCGAACATCAGGCCAGACACACCATCACTAACCCTCGAACATCAGCCCAGACACACCATCACTCTCCCTCCAACATCAGCCCAGACACACCATCACTCTCCCTCCAACATCAGGCCAGACACACCATCACTAACCCTCGAACATCAGCCCAGACACACCATCACTCCCCCTCCAACATCAGCCCAGACACACCATCACTCACCCTCCAACATCAGCCCAGACACACGATCACTCACCCTCGAACATCAGCCCAGACACACCATCACTCACCCTCGGACATCAGCCCAGACTTACCATCACTCACCCTCCAACATCAGCCCAGAGTCACACCTTCACTCACCCACAAACATCAGCCCAGACACACCATCATTCACCCTCCAACATCAGCCCAGACACTCCATCACTCACCCATGAACATCAGCCCAGACACACCATCACTCACCCTCGAACTTCAGCCCAGACACACCATCACTCACCCTCCAACATCAGCCCAGACACAACATCACTCACCCTCCAACATCAGCTCAGACACACCATCACTCACCCTCCAACAGCAGCCCAGACACGCCATCACTCACCCTCGAACATTAGCCCAGACACAGCATCACTCTCCCTCCAACATCAGCCCAGACACACCATCACTCACCCTCGGACATCAGCCCAGATTCACCATCACTCACCCTCCAACATGAGCCCAGACACACCATCTCTCACCCTCGAACTTCAGCCCAGACGTGCCATCACTCACCCTCGAAAATCAGCCCAGACACACCATCACTCACCCCCCAACATCAGCCCAGACACACCATCACTCAGCCTCGAACATCAGCCCAGACACACCATCACTCGCCCTCCAACATCAGCCCAGACACACCATCACTCAGCCTCGAACATCAGCCCAGACACACCATCACTCGACCTCCAACATCAGCCCAGACACACCATCACTCACCCTCGACCCTCAGGATTAATACTAATTAAACAGCTCCAGCACTGTACCTGGTTTCATGACTCTGTAGATCTCTTTGCTCCCAGCTCGTAGGTCAGGCCAGAAGTAGTAACAGTTGTAGTGATACACTTTGTCCACCACACTGTCTCCCAGAGGGATCTGCTCCACACTGCCCAGAAACAGTGTCACCTTCCCTGCCTGAATTTCTGCCTGCAGCCTCCTGCTGGCTACATTCAGCATATACTCTGAGTAATCCAGGCCGTACAGTTTCCCTCTGGGGTGTGTGAGGCGTTTGGCAGCTTCCAGCAAACCCAGGCCTGGACCAAAGCCCACTTCCAGCACCACACTGTCAGGCTGAATGTCACACAGTTTGACAGTATTCGTCCCCCAGAGTAATCTGTGCTTGTTCTCCAAGAGCCTTTTCACCAACCATCCCAACAGGCCCTCGGTCGATTTCCCCAGCTGCTGCGTGAGGTGATCAAGAAACCGATCCATTCTTCAACGGTTCAAAAATCTTCCTTTACCTGTTGCACAACTGTGAACTATGCGCCCGCCCCTGCCGTTTGATTGACAGCATTGTTGGCCTTACGGAAGGGAGGGGCCGACCCAGCACAAATTTACACATGGAAATCAGCTGGGTTGGGACTCTATTCATTAAGTTAAGGTGAGACATTGGAGCAATAATTGAAGCACTGCCAAGCACACCAACAGATAGTGGGGGAGAAATTCGGTATCGCCCCATTTGGGGTGCAATTATCGGCCGGGCGCAAAGATTAGCGCCTGGCGCTAATTATCGCCTTCGACTGCAAACTTGGCTTTTATCGCCCCTGGAGGTAATTGGAGCGCCAACTCAGGCGCTACACACCTGTCTTAAGGTGCAAAGGCCAAGGAGCGAGGCGCTACCTCAGAGCGCTGGCGAAGCTCATGTAATGTCAGTCAGCAATGGAACACAGACACACTAGCGCCGGCCAGTTCTTAAAGGGGAGGGTCGATCTTGCTCTCTAGCCACACCCCGCTCATTGCAGCCTTGAATCTCGGCCTGGAGAGACCTGTACATCAAATCTGTTGGAAAGAACAATGGAGAGGCCCAGGGAAAGAGCTCAGAGTGCAGCCCCCACAGTCTCTTCTAAATCGATACAAGGAAGATCAAATCAGAAAGAACCTGCAAAGTGCTGCTCAGTACCCAAAACTCCTCAACACAGCTTTGAATATCTCCTGCAGTCTCTCTCACTCAGTCAGAATGCGTGGTGCAAAAATTTCACCGACATAAAAAGACAGGAAGCGGTCGCCTTTAAATAGCATTCCCTCAGTCCCTACCCGACTGCAAAACGCTCCCCTCAACCTGTCGTTGCTAGCGGCAGGCGGCAAGACAGGGGGCGCCACTCAATATCTGGTCCGTGGCGCTACCGGAGCGTTGCACGCTCGACTGATGTCACGATCTGCTGGCGCAGGAGATCGTGGCGGTAATGTTTAGCGCCACCGCAAAATGTCTAGTTAATTTCGTGAGGTTGCAAACATCGCTGCACATGGGCGCTAGTTGCTTTGCGCCCCATTAGCACCCTCTTAAGGCGTTAACGGGAGGTGTAAATCAACCGAATTTTTCCCTCAGTATCTTTAATAAAAATTTATTCACAGAAATGGGCGTCGCTGGCAAGACAGCATTTAGTGCCCATCTCTAATTACATTTGTGAAGGTGGTGGCGAGCCACCTTCTTGAACCGCTGCAGTCCGTGTGGTGAAGGCACTCTCACAATGCTGTTATGGAGGGAGTTCCAGGACTTTGACCCAGTGACGATGAACCAATGATAGATTTCCAAGTCAGGATGATATGTGACTTGGAGGGGAACTCAGATGTGGTGCTGGTCCCATGCATCTGCTACCCTTGTCCTTCTAAGTGGTAGAGGTCGTGGATTTGGATGGTGCTATCTAAGAAGCCTTGGCGAGTTGCTGCAGTGCATCCTGCAGATGGTACACACTGCAGCCACAGTACGCTGATGGTGAGTGAATGAATGTTTAAGGTGGTGGATGAGGTACCAATCAAGCGGGCTGCTTTGTCCTGGATGGTGTCGAGCTTCTTGAGTGTTGTTGGAGCTGCATTCATCCAGGCAAGTGGAGAGTATTCCATCACATTCCTGACTTGTGCCTTGTAGATGGTGGAAAGGCTTTGGGAGCCAGGAGTTGACTCACTCACCGCAGAATACCCAGCCTCTGACCTGTTCTTGTAGCCACAGTATTTATGTGGCTGGACCAGTTAAGTTTCTGGTCAATGGTAACCCCCAGGATGTTGATGGTGGGGGATTCGACGATGGTAATGCCATTGAATGTCAAGGGGAGGTAGTTAGACTTTCTCTTGTTGGAGATAGTCATAGCCTGGCACTTGTGTGGCGTGAATGTTACCTGCCACATTTCAGCCCAAGCCTGGATGTTGTCCAGGTCTTGCTGCAAGTGGACATGGGTTGATTTATTATCTGAGGAGTTGCGAATGGAACTGAACACTGTGCAATCATCAGCAAACATCCCCACATCTGACCGTATGATGGAGGGAAGGTCATTGATGAAGCAACTGAAGATGGTTGGGCCTAGGACACTACCCTGAGGAACTCTCGAAGCAATATCCTGGGGCTGAGATGATTGGCTTCCAACAACCATGACCATCTTCCTTTGTGCTAGGTATGACTCCAGCCAGTGGAGCGTTTTCCCCCTGATTCCCATTGACTTCAATTTCACTAGGGCTCCTTGATGCCAGACTCGGGTCAAATGCTGCCTTGATGTCAAGGGCAGTCACTCTCACCGCACCTCTGGAATTCAGCTCCTTTGTCCATGTTTGGACCAAGGCTATAATGAGGTCTGGAGCCGAGTGGTCCTGGCGGAACCCAAACTGGGCATCGGTCAGCAGGTTGTATGTCAGTAAGTGCTGCTTGATAGCACTGTCAACAACACCTTCCATCACTTTACTGATGATTGGGAGTAGACTGATGGGGCGGTAATTGGCCGGATTGGACTTGTCCTGCTTTTTGTGCACAGGACAAACCTGGGCAATTTTCCACAATGTCGGGTAGATGCCAGTGTTGTAGCTGTACTGGAACAGCTTGGCCAGAGGTACGGCTAAAAACATAAAGAACATAAGAAATAGGAGCAGGAGTAGGCAATTTGGCTCTTCGAGCCAGCTCCGCCATTCAATAAGATCATGGCTGATCTTCCTCATCTCCACTTTCCTGCACTATCCCCATATCCCTTGATTCCCTTAATATTCAAAAATCCATCAATCTCTGTCTTGAATATACTCAACGACTGAGCCTCCACTGCCCTCTGGGGTAGAGAATTCCAATGATTCACCACCCTTTGAGTGAAGAAATTTCTCCTCATCTCAGTCCTAAATGGCCGACCCCTTATTCTGAGACTGTGAACCTTGGTTCTAGACTCACCAGCCAGGGGAAAGATCCTCCCTGCATCTACCCTGTCAAGCCTTGTAAGAATTTTGTATGTTTCAATGAGATCACCTCTCATTCTTCTAAACTCTAGAGATTATAGGCCTAGTCTACTCAATTTCTCCTCATAGGACAATCCCCCCAACCCAGGAACCAGTCTGAACCTTCATTGCACTCCCTCTATGGCAAGTATATCCTTCCTTTAGAAAGGAGACCAAAACTGTACACAGTACTCCAGGTATGGTCTCACCAGGGCCCTATATAATTGCTTTAAGATGTCTTTACTCTTATACTTAAATCCTCTTGTAATAAAGGCCAACATACCATTTGCTTTCCTAATTGCTTGCTGTACCTGCATGTTAACTTTCAGTGATTTGTGTACAAGGACACCCAGGTCCCTCTGAACACCAACATTTCCTAATCTCTCACCATTTAAAAAATACGCTGCTTTTCTATTTTCCCTACCAAAGTGGATTACTTCACATTTCTCCACATTATATTCCATTTGCCATGTTCTTGCCCACTCACTTAGCCTGTCTATATCCCCTTGCAGCCTCCTTGCATCCTCCTCACAAAACATAGAAGATAGAAAAATAGGAGCAGGAGTCGGCCATTCGGCCCTTCAAGCCTGCTCCGCCATTCAATATGATCGTGTCTGATCCTCTATCTCAATACCATAGTCCCGCTCTCTCCCCATACCCCTTGATGCCTTTTGTGTCTAGAAATCTACCTATCTCCTTCTTAAATATATTCAGTGACTTGGCCACCCAGCCTTCTGTGGTAGAGAACTCCACAGGTTCACCACCCTCTGAGTGAAGACATTTCTGCACATCTCAGTCCTAAATGTCCTACCCTGTATCCTGAGACTGTGACCCCTCATTCTAGAACCCCCAGCCAATCCCATGAGCCCTAATTTTGTTTAATAACCTCTTGTGTGACACCTTATCAAATGCCTTCTGAAAGTCCAAATACACCACATACACTGGTTCCCCCTTATCTATTCTGCCAGTTACAACCTCAAAAAACTCAAAGAGATTTGTCAAACACGATTTCCCTTTCATAAATCCATGTTGACTCTGCCCAATCCTATTATTATTTTCTAAGTGCCCTGTTACCACGTCCTTAATAATAGATTCTAGCATTTCCCCTACTACTGATGTCAGGCTAACTGGTCTGTAGTTCCCCGTTTTCTCTCTTTGTCCTTTCTTAAATAGTGGGGTTACATTTGCTACCTTCTGTAAAGTCTGTGGGTTATATGGTGAATTAATACACAGACTACAAGAGTAACTTTAACAGGACTTTACTATTTGAAGGTCAGGGCGAATCTGCCCAATAAATCCTTACACAGCACTTATATACCGGTGTGGTCACCACCGGTATTACAGTATACAGCAGCCAAGATAAAGTAGTGCAACACCTAAAATAGTTCTCTTAAAGGTGGACGGTTACATACAATAGTTCTCTTAAAGGTAGAATGGTTACATACACTACAATCCTCCCTTTTTAGCTCACAACATACTTATTCCCCATTAAACATAACATCATAACATCTATCCAACTTCATTTAAAAACAGTTCACAGATGTAGTCTCTGCGGAAAACAGTTCACAGATGTAGTCTCTGCGGAAAACAGTTCACAGATTCAGTCTCTGCGGAAAACAGTTCACAGATTCAGTCTCTGTGGAGGCGCCTCCTGTGCTTCTTGACTCGGTCCGGACAACGCCTCGGTGGTGTAGCAGTTTCCTGTGGTGTAGTCGGTTCACGTTGCTGGAGTGACTCATCCAATAGTCCTTCACTGGACTTAACAGCTTGAACTTCCGTCACTTCTGAACCAGCATTGTTGACTTCTAAAAGCTTGAGTACCTTGGGAAGTTTTTCTACTTCCAAACTGATTTGGCTCCGTTCGGAGGGACCACGTGCGTGATCTGGTAGAGGTGATAATGGTTCAGATGGGACATCTTCTTCTGTTTCGTCTTTTCCTTTCCTGCTTCTTGGAGACTCTCTGTGCTCCGCTGCCAGCCGCATGCACAGTTCCTCCTCCTCTTTCTCCTGTTGCCTTAGCAGCGCCACCATCTCCCGGTGTTTCTTAGACTTTTTGTGATTCTTCAGGGTTTGTGCACTTCGGAAGCTTTCCCCACAAGCTGGGCAGCACCGATCATCGTTATATTCGGTGTCGTTCAACAGGACATGGTAATAATTGGTGTCGTCCTGAGCTAGGCCAGCGAGAGGGTCTTTTATTTCCTCCATGCCCAGCTGGACGTTAGCCAGCTTTTGTTCCAAGTCCCGACATCTCTCCTGAAGAGACTTCTTCATGTGTTCAGCTTCCTCCAGCTTTTTCTGGGCTTCCTGCAAGTCTTTTATTAATGACCTCATTCGTGATTTCAATGCTTCAACTTCCTTCGGAGATTGATTGATCGTACTATTCAATCCCTCTACTGGAGCAGCTGTTTCAGCATTTTGTTGTTCGACATTGACGTGAGTCAGTGTACTTTTGGCATCCAAGGGTTGCTCTGCTGCCATCTTCTCAGTCTGTGTTGCAACCTCAGCTATTTCAATAACTTTTGAGAGCTCCGAACCCCTTTCCTTTGAAGATTGAAGCTCGTGTTCAAATTGTTCCCATTTCAGAGTCTTGTCCCTCAGCATATGAAGGAGTTGGCTGACCGTTAACTCTTCTGACCTCATCCGTTTCCCAGTAGCTGCAGGGCTGTTTATAACCTTGCCCTGGGGCTCCTTTGCTGTTTCTACTTCGCTATCATCCGCAGCCTCCCCCATTCGAATTTCCACAAATGAATCGTCCGGTGATGCTGCACCCAACTTCAGTAGGAGCTCGGAATTCATGGCGACCAACTCAGCCTTTTCTGCCTGCAATCTGCTAACAAGCGCCTTCAGTTGCTGAACATCTTGCTCTACCAGATTAGAGCACACACCTTCAGAAACCGAATCAGCTTTGATTCGTTTGGCCTCCTTGCGCAGGCGGTTTGTGTGCTCCTGCTCCCTTTTCTCCCTCAGCTGTTTCTGTTGTCTTTCCAGATTCTCCCACTCTGTGTCAAAGAACGTTTTCATTGCTTTTATCTCTTGCTCGAGACGGCAACTCAATTGTTCTAATTGCTGTTGTAATTTGAAATGGAGTTGAGTTCGAGCCCGGTGTTCCTCAGACTTGTGCATGTCTGTAAACTGGACAGACTCAGAATTCTCTGCCAAACTATGTTGTTGTTGTTCAGTGGAATTCTGTTCTGAAACTTTGTTCTCCTTTGAAGCATCAGTATTTATGCACTCCTTCGTTTTTCCAACCTTAGTCAGCAAGTCCATTTTAGACTTGTCTTTCGCACCTGGGCTGGTCTTGTCGTCATCCGTTTCAGAGTCTGAGCTGATTGTCTTCACCGAGTTCTCACTCGTTATTGCTTTTAGGTAGTGCCATTCCATGTTTATTTCCCTGATCCACTCCCGTTCCAGAAGTGGTGGACCTCCCTCAGGTAGTACATATAAGTCCATTCCTTGGTGTTCTTTGCCCCTGTCTCTCACCTGGACTTGTATCTTTCCCATGGGGTATACTTTATGCCCCGTGTATGTCTGCAATACGATCTTGGTATCTCTCAAGGGTATATGTGAGAATAGCCAGTTGTAATCCCTTCGATTTATGACTGATAGGGCTGATCCTGTGTCCAATTCCATTTTCACTTGGACTCCGGCTACTTTTAGTGTGACCCAGATAGTTTGTAGGTCAGCTTCCTTACTCACATTGTGAATTCTCAGACTACCCAGTTCCTGGCCGTTCGGGTCTGAATCCGAATTCTGTTCATCTGAACTCTTCTCAGCCACCTTGTGTACCTTGCTGTACTTTTCCTGCGGTGACCTTTTTCTGTTGTTGGTCTTCTTTCCTGACCGGCATACTTTAGCTATGTGACCAAGCTTGCCACATTTTCTACATTCCTGGTTTTTAAACCAGCATTGGTTCTGGTCATGTGTTGTCTTCCCACAACGATAACATTTTGTTGTACCCGAAGTCATTTGATCCACGCTGAGTACCGCTGCCTTCAGCTGCATTTCCGCAGTGCCTCTCGTGGCTGCTTCGTGTGATGCTGCAATAAGGACAGCCTTGTCAAGTGTAAGATCGTTCTCTTCGAGCAGTCGCTTTTGTGTTCCTTCCTTCGACAACCCGCACACGAACTTGTCTCTCAATGCCTCTGTCAGATTTTCCCCAAACTGGCAGTATTTCACTAGTCTACGCAGTTCGACCAAGTATTCTGCATTGCTTTCCTCTTTCCGTTGCGTTCTCGCATAAAATTTGAATCGTTCCGCCAACATCAGCGGTGTGGGGTTCAAATGATCCTTCAGGACAACAACAATATCAGCGAAAGTCTGATCCGCCGGTTTAGCTGGTGATAGAAGATGCTTCAATAGCCCGTATGTCTTCGCCCCCATTGCGTTTAATAAGGTGAGAGCTTTATCATCATCTGCTATTTTATTGGCCTCACAATATATCTCGATGCGTTCTACGTACGTGGCCCAATCTTCCACCTCGGAATCGAAGTTGTTGATGTTACCATGCTTAGGCATCTTCACTATCTTTTTGAGAAACCACAACGAATTTATTCGTTACTTTTTTTTTTCCAAAAATGGCGGTTTCCCGCGCTTGTCTTCTTCCCCGCCCACTTTCAAAATGGCGGTTTCCCGCTTCTGTCTTCTTCCCCGCCTACTGGCGGCTTCCCGCGTTTCTTCCCCTGGCGGGAGGGGTAAGCTTTCCTTCGGGCGACGACCGCTGGCTTTCGGAGTTCACAGCCTGCGCGCCGGCTTCAGTGCGTTCCTTGTTCCCTTTTCTCGGCCGGCAACCGGCGCTGGGGACAACCCGTTGGCGGCGAACAGTTCCAGCCGCTGGGTGGAATCTCACTCGGTCTCCCTCGCTCGGTCCCGTTCCCCCTTCACTCGGGCTCTGTCTCTCCCTCAGCAGCTTCCAATCGCGCCTCCCAGCCCTCTCGCAGTCCGGTCCTTTCCTCCCCCGGCTGCGGCTGAGTTCTCCGCGGTTTTATGTATTTTTATATCCAGCCGCTGGGCGGAATCTCGCTCGGTCTCCCTCGCTCGGTCCTGTTCCCCCTTCACTCGGGCTCTGTCTCTCCCTCAGCGGCTTCCAATCGTGCCTCCCAGCCCTCTCGCAGTCCGGTCCTTTCCTCCCCCGGCTGCGGCTGAGTTCTCCGCGGTTTTATTTATTTTTATATCTTCCCGCGCCTTACGATCCCGGTCGCAGCGCCTCGTGGCCTCAGTAGCTGCCCGGACTTTTTCGCCGGTCGCGGTCTAGCTGTCTCACGACGCTGTTGCATCTCCCAGCCCGCTTGTAGCCCGGTCTCTCACACCGGCTGCGTTCCCGCTTGTAGCCCGGTCTCTCACATCGGCTGCGTTCCCGCTTGTACCGCGGCTTCCGTGCCCTACGCTGCCCCAGTCTCAGTGCCTCTGGGCCCGACTTCTGTCCGGCTCCTTTCCCCCGACCGTGGTCGAGTTCACCGCCCTTATCCTCCGTTTCTTTTTATTTTCCCCCTACTCACAGTCAACGTGGCCGACTTGCTTCTCTTGGCTGATCGGCTCACTCACCGCCGTGGCAGAAGGGACAATAACAGCCTGTTGCTGATGGAAGGCTTCGTGTCTGAATCCTTCCTTCTTCCTTGCTCTGCAGACTCGAGTCATCTCTCAGCAGAACGACGAGGGCGGGTGCCCCTTCTCGACGCTCGTTAACTGCTTCGGGTGTGTCGCTGCCGCAGGGTAAGATCGAACCCGTCGCCACTGTAAAGTCTGTGGGTTATATGGTGAATTAATACACAGACTACAAGAGTAACTTTAACAGGACTTTACTATTCGAAGGTCAGGGCGAATCTGCCCAATAAATCCTTACACAGCACTTATATACCGGTGTGGTCACCACCGGTATTACAGTATACAGCAGCCAAGATAAAGTAGTGCAACACCTAAAATAGTTCTCTTAAAGGTGGACGGTTACATACAATAGTTCTCTTAAAGGTAGAACGGTTACATACACTACACCTTCCATTCCGCAGGAACCATTCTAGAATCTATGGGATTTTGGAAAATGACAACCAATGCATCCACTATCTCTATAGCCATAGCCAACTCTTTCAAAATCCTAGGTAAGGCCTCAGTGCGTCGGTGGGAACTCAGCGGCAGCAGCGGGGCTATAAAAGTCCCAGAGACCAGGGAAGGCCTCAGTGCGTCGGTGGGAACTCAGCGGCAGCAGCGGGGCTATAAAAGTCCCAGAGACCAGGTAAAGCCTCAGTGCGTCGGTGGGAACTCAGCGGCAGCAGCGGAGCTATAAAAGTCCCAGAGAACCAGGTAAGGCCTCAGTGCGTCGGCGGGAACTCAGCGGCAGCAGCGGGGCTATAAAAGTCCCAGAGACCCAGGTAAGGTTTACCAATCTCCAGTCTGGGAACTCGGAGGGAAGGAGAGAGGTAAAAAGTAATCCAAGTGTGACGTCACCAGAAAGCGGGTAAGTGATTAGTTGGTAAGTATTTCTCCCTTTTTAAGCTTAAATCTCTTTGGTTTATAGTTTCTAAGGTGTGATATTCACCATCTAGAATCAGGACAGAGGGGCCTAGAAATTCAGTTTGCACAGTTTTGGGGCGCTAAAGTCGGGCGTTCGGTAAATTTAGCGCCCGCCGGAAACTGCAGGCAACCGCGCCGAAATTCAGTGGATTTGGCCAAGAGTTTTGGCGAGCGCTGAAACCGGCGTTGCAATGCTCGGTTCCGGCGCTAAACCGGCGCTGCGGCCTGATAACGCCGATGCCGGGCGCAGCGCAGGTGCGGTCATGTGTTGCTTGACAGCAGACACCCTGACGCCGGCCTGCTCTTAAAGGGGGAAGGGTCAACTTTGACTGCTGCCACGCCCTGCACACTGGAGCCCTGCTGCTAGGCCTCAACAGTGCTGGTGGGACAAAATAGCACCAGAACAGATGGAGATGGCCCGTGAAAGAGCCCAGCGCTTCTCAGACCATGCACTGAGGGTGCTGATTGATGCTGTCCAGGAGAGAAGACCCATCTTGTGCCCGGACAATGGCAGAAAGGCTCCCAGGAGAGAGTTCAGGAAAGCCTGGAGGAGAATCGCACGCAGGGTCTCCTCAAACTCAGATGTGCCCAGGACTGCGGACCAGTGCCGCAAAAAGTTCAATGACCTCTGTCGGCTGGTGAAGGTGAGTACCCTTTCCACTGTCCTCCTCATCCTTGCATGTGAGCCTCACACTATGGGCAAAGGGACCTCAAAGGCATAATGGGCAGCCCTCCTCACGCAGCAATGCCACTGGCATGATCATCAGCAGCACTTTCTGCACTGACCACACTGGCCAGGCTATTCCACCATGGGAGGCAGTACACACAGCAACAGGGCACCACACTGTACTTAGAGTCCGTCCTTTCTCTTGCAGGCCAAGCTGGCAAGAAATGCGCGCAGCCGGCTGGAGACCGGTGGTGGACGGCCCCACTACCAGGCTCTAAGTGCTCTGGAGGAGAGCGTCGCTGGACTCCTGCGTCCCCGGGTGACTGGCCCTGTAGCCATCGGGGATGCCGACCCTGTGCTGGAAGCCACTGGTAAGGAGGTGACCGCTTGCAGCTCTCTCGTTGCCCTAGTGCTTCCGATCTAAATCCTTTCCCACTGACGGACAAATGCGCATAATGCCACCGCTCAGGCGTCCCTCGCTGACGCCCTGTCCTCACTTTAAAGCTACTCTTGTGCCTTCCTGCTTTCAGCTGCTGAGGAGGAGGTGGTCCCTGAGGCGCCGGGTGCCAGGCCCTCGGAGGAGGAGGACGTCCAGGACGAGGAGGAAGCCGGGCCATCGGGCGAGCCCTCAGCCGTGCCAGGGGATGGCAATGAAGGGGGGACGTCTGGCATGCAGGAGAGCCAGGGGGAGGTGTTGCAGGGGAGGGCAGATCCTGCTTGCAGTGGGGTCCAGGCAGGCGGCAGGGGTCGGCCAGCTCGGCCGGCTTCTCCCCAGCTGCAGAGTCCTCTCTCCAGTCCGGAGAGTGGCCTCGGCCAGGAGGTGCGCCTCCTGCAAGAGATCTCGGTGGCGTCTGACCGGCGCCACCATGAGTTCATGGGGGTTGTGCAGCAGATGCCGCACGCCATCGAGTCCCTGGCTCAGAGTGTGGCAGCATTCGGCCAATCACAGGCCAGGGGGGTGGAGCAACTGGCCGCAGCACACGCCAGGGGGGTCGAACTACTCGCGGCACTGCAGGAGGAGAGTCGCCAGAGAGGTGGTTCCCTCGAAACACTGTCACAGCAGCTGGAGGCACATACCCGGGCAGTGCGGTCACTGACTTCTGCCACACTCGCTTTGACGCAGAGGCGTCGCACCCGCACCCGCCGCCCTGCTGCAACACAGCGGCCTGGCCTCCAGCACATAGCTGCGCCAGCTGAACTGCCAGACCGGACGACTGCCACTGTGTCTGCTGAGCCTCGCGCGCCTGGCAGCAGCCAGCTTGCCCCCCTTGGAGCATCCGACACTGCCACTCCCCCAGCCAGGGTGCGAGGAGCTGCTGCTGCCACTGATGCTGGCCAGCCACAGCCGAACCAGTCAGCAGCCGGCCCCTCCCGGGACGTGCGTCGTGTTGGCCGACCCCCAAGGCCATCTGTCGCGACGCATGGGGGCCCTCATGAGCCTTCCCCCAGCCTTGAGGCTGCCACAGGGCCCACGTTGAGGTGGAGCAGTAGGCCGGGCAGGGGCCGGGGAAGGCTCTCTAAGGACTCGCCCTCTCGGCACAGCCGCTAGAGTGTGGTCTCTGCGGCATTGTATATATGGGGGGGATTGTGTTTTGGGGGCTGATTTTTGTGGATGGCCGAAATTGAAGGCATTTTGTGTTTTTATGGGGGTCTTTCTGTTGGCGAGGGGGGCCCTTTTTTTGTTACGGCCAATGTTGAAGGCCATGTGGATGGCCAACTTTTGTTAGTCCTCCCCAGGTTGGGGGAGTGACATATGTTTGTGACTGTTTTTTGGGTGTGTTCTGTGTTTTTGAGTTTCATGTGGGAAGGGGCCTCAGTTTGTTAAATAAAGGTTTTTATTTATTCAGCTTGTCCAGGTGTCATGTTTCAAGTGTTTGCTGCGTTAACCGGCTGACGGCTTCCGGAGCGGCTGCCTTCAGGTGCGCTCATTCCCACAGGCCATTCCCTCACAGCGGGCCTAGAAGTGTCGAACAATAAGCCCCCGGCGTACGGCCCTTGGGCCTTCTGGCCCCCTCCTGGCCTGCTCCTCCTCCTCCTCCCCCTCCTCCTCCTGATGGTCCTCCTGCTCGTCCTCCTCAGGTGGTGGTGCAATGTCAGGTGGCAGTGCCTGCGTCCGGCTGATAGCCAGGTTGTGCAGCATGCAGCACACGACGACGAACTGGGACACTCTATCCGGCGAATACTGTAGCGAGCCGCCGGAGCGATCCAGGCAGCGGAAGCGTTGCTTGAGGACGCCTATGGTTTGCTCTATGACGTTCCTTGTTGCTTGATGGCTTTCGTTGTATGAGTCCCCCGCTGGGGTCCTGGGCGCGCGGAGCGGGGTCATGAGCCATGTGCACAAAGGGTAGCCCTTGTCCCCGATAAGCCATCCCCTTGGTGGAGGCTGTGCCTGGAACATGTCAGCCACAGTAGTCTGGCGCAGGATAAAAGCATCGTGGCTGCTTCCTGGGAAGCGGGCATTAACAGCTAGGATGCGCTGCCTGTGGTCACACACCAGCTGCACATTGAGGGAATGGTAGCCCTTGCGGTTGCGGTAAACCTCGGGATTGTCTATAGGTGCCCGCATAGCCACATGCGTGCAGTCAATGGCGCCCTGCACCATGGGGAAGCCCGCGATCCTGCCAAATCCCACTGCACGCTGCTGCTGCCTCTGTTGGGTCATGGGGAAGGAGATGAACTGGTGTCTCCTCGCGAACAGTGCATCGGTGACCTGCCGGATGCAGCGATGTACGGCGAACTGGGAGATGTTCGCGATGTCCCCAGCAGCGGCTTGGAAGGAGCCGCTTGCATAAAAGCTGAGAGCCACCGTGACCTTCGCTTCCACCGAGAGAGACGTCCTGGACATGAGCTGTGGCTGCAAATCTGCGTGAAGCAGCTGGCAGATCTCTGCAACCACCTCCCTTCTGAAGCGCAGCCTCTTTACACAAAGTGCCGCAGACATGGTGACATAGGACACCTGCTGCCGGTATTGCCTGGGTGCGTAAGGCCTACGTTGACGACGCCTGATGGCCCTTCTGTGTCTACGCATGGCTGCCCATCTCTCACAGCGTCTGCGAGCCCTCCGCACATAATGCTGCAACTCAATGTTGGCCCCCCATGCAGCCCCCATAATCAAGGTCGCAACAGTGAAATCAGCAAGAGTCAAATGTCAAAGCACTGGCCAGAAGCCAGAAAGACCTCTCCTATCTTGTCCCAAATCTGGAATCTCTGTCCCTTGGCCTCTGTGTAGAAATCCAAAGCAGTGAAGTCATTGCAGCAAAATGGCTGGGCTTTATAGGTCAGTGGAGGTGCCCTTTAATTTGCGCTCCCCGAGGCCCACAGGGCCTCTGCAACGTTCCATTTTACAATTCCTAATAGCGCCACGCCCACATTGGGCGGGCGCCACTCAATTTCCGGGTTGGGGCGCTAAAACAGCGTTGCGCGAGGATATGACGTCATAAGCTGCGCGCGCACCCGAGCGGGCGCTAACACTTTGCGCCGGCGCTAAATCTCAAATGAATTTGGGCGTCGGCGCAGATCGGTCTGCATTCCGGCGCTAAGGCTTTATCGACGGAAATATAGCCCTTTTTTGGCGTTAGCGCCTGGCGCAGCCAACTGAATTTCTAGGCCAGGGTATTTAAGAATAATATTAATAAATTTAATTAATTACATAGAATGGGAGATCAGGTGATGTGTTGCTGCTGCAATATGTGGGAGCTGGTGAACACCATTGATGCTCACGGTGATCACATTTGCAGTAAGTGTTGGCTGCTCGAGGAACTCCGGCTCCGTGTTGAAGAGCTGGAGTCCGAGCTTCAAACACTGAGACACATCAGGGAGGGGGAGAGTTACCTGGACTCTGTGTATCACGAGGTATTCACACCAATTAGATTAATTAATTCAGATGTCGTCCGTGGCCAGGGTCAGGATGGTGTGACTAGAAGTGAGGCAGGTACGGGGATCCAGGAGGTAGTGTTGGAGGAGCCGCAGCCCTTGCACTTGTCCAACAGGTTCGAGGCTCTTACTCCCTGTGAGGATGGGAACAGGGACTGCGGGGAGGATGAGCAACCTGGCCACAGCACCGTAGAGCGGGGGGCCATTCAAGTGGGGGGAGTTAAAAGAAATGTTGTAGTGGTAGGGGATAGTATCGTTAGGGGGATAGATAGAGTTCTTTGCAGCCGAGAGCGAGAGTCCGAAGGCTGTGTTGCCTGCCCAGTGCCAGGGTTAAGGACATCTCCTCTGGACTGGAGAGAAACTTGGAGTGGGAGGGGGAGGATCCAGTTGTCGTGGTCCATGTTGGTACCAATGACATAGATAGGACAATGAAGGAGGTTCTGCTGAGGGAGTTTGAGCAGCTAGGGGCCAAATTAAAAAGTAGAACCACAAGGGTAATAATCTCTGGATTATTACCTGAGCCACGAGCGAATTTGGCTAGGACAAATAAAATTAGAGAGTTAAATGCGTGGCTCAAAGACTGGTGTGGGAGAAATGGGTTTTGCTTCCTGGGACACTGGCACCAGTACTGGGGCAGGAGGGAGCTGTTCTGTTGGGACGGGCTTCACTTGGCCAGTGCTGGGACTAGAGTCCTGGCGGATCATATAACTAGGGCTGTAGAGAGGGCTTTAAACTAACTAGTGGGGGGGAGGTTCCTAGAGAGCAAATAATAAAAATGACAACAGAGAAGGTCATAGACTTAGGTAGCAGTGGGGAAATTAAAAACTAGAGCGTGTCAGGAAGGGGCAGAAGGTATGGAGTAAAAGGTAAAGTAATAAAAAGGGCAAAAGCAGGAACTAAGTGTCACAAAACATCATTGAAAGTTCTCTATCTGAATGCACGTAGCATTCGTAACAAAATAGACGAGTTAATGGCACAAATAACTACATATGGGTATGATCTTGTGGCCATTACAGAAACATGGCTGCAGGGTGACAATGCCTGGGAATTAAACATACCAGGTTATTTAACGATCAGGAAGGACAGGCAGGAAGGAAGGGGAGGTGGGGTGGCTATGTTAATAAAGGAAGGAATCACTGTAATACAGAGAAATGATATTGGGTCAAAAGATCAGGATAATGAAACAGTTTGGGTGGAGGTAAGGAATAATAAGGGGAAAAAAACACTAGTGGGCGTAGTCTATAGGCCTCCGAACAGTGGCAACTCTGTTGGACGGAGTATCAATCAGGAAATAGTTGAGGCTTGTAATAAGGGAACATCTATAATTATGGGGAATTTTAACTATCATATTAATTGGACAAATCAAATTGGGCAGGGCTGCCTTGAGGATGAGTTCATTGAGTGTATTAGGGATGGGTTTCTTGAGCAGTATGTAACTGAACCGACCAGGGGGCAAGCAACCTTAGATCTGGTCCTGTGTAACGAGACAGGATTAATTAAAAATGTCCTAGTAAAGGATCCCCTTGGAATGAGTGACCATAACATGGTTGAATTCCATATTCAATTAGAGGGTGAGAAGGTTGGCTCTCAAACAAGCGTGCTAAGCTTGAATAAAGGAGACTATGAAGGTATGAGAGCGGAATTGAGTAGAGTGGATTGGGAAAATAGATTAAAGGGTAAGACGATACATGATCAGTGGTGTACATTTAAGGAGTTATTTTACAACTTCCAAAAAAAATATATTCCACTGAGAAGAAAAGGGTGTAAAAGAAAAGACAGCCATCTGTGGCTAAGTAAAGAAATTAAGGATAGTATTCGACTAAAAACAAGGGCATATAAGGTAGCCAAATCTAGTGGGAGGATAGAGGATTGGGAAAACTTTAAAAGACAGCAAAAAATAACAAAAAGATTGATTAAGAAAGGGAAGATAGATTATGAAAGTAAATTAGCAAAAAATATAAAAACAGATAGTAAGAGTTTTTATAGTTATATAAAAAGAAAAAGGGTGGCTAAAGTAAATGTTGGTCCCTTAGAGGATGAGACCGGGAAATTAATGGTGGGAAATATGGAGATGGCAAAAACACTGAATGAATATTTTGTATCAGTCTTTACAGTAGAGGACACTAAAAATATCCCAACACTGGACAAACAGGGGGCTATAGGGGGGGAGGAGCTAAACACGGTCAAAATCACAAAGGAAGTGGTACTCGGTAAAATAATGGGACTCAAGGCGGATAAATCACCTGGACCTGATGGCTTACATCCTAGGGTCTTGAGGGAAGTGGCGGTAGGGATTGTGGATGCATTGGTAATAATTTTCCAAAACTCCCTGGACTCGGCAAAGGTCCCGGCAGACTGGAAAACTGCTAATGTAACACCCTTATTTAAAAAGGGCAGTAGACAGAAGGCTGGAAACTATAGACCGGTTAGCCTAACATCTGTGGTAGGTAAAATTTTGGAGTCCATTATTAAGGAGACAGTAACAGGACATTTGGATAATCATAATTTAATAGGACAAAGTCAGCATGGTTTTATGAAGGGGAAGTCATGTTTGACAAATTTGCTGGCATTCTTTGAGGAAGTAACATATAGGGTGGATAAAGGGGAGCCAGTGGCCGTAGTGTATTTAGACTTCCAAAAGGCATTTGACAAGGTGCCACACAAAAGATTATTGCTTAAGATAAAAAATCACGGGATTGGGGGTAATATTCTGGCATGGATAGAGGATTGGCTATCTAACAGAAGGCAGAGAGTTGGGATAAATGGTTCATTCTCAGACTGGCAATCAGTAACTAGTGGTGTTCCGCAGGGGTCAGTGCTGGATCCCCAACTCTTTACAATCTATATTAACAATTTGGAGGAGGGGACCGAGTGTAACATATCAAAGTTTGCAGATGATACTAAGATGGGAGGGAAAGTAGTGAGTGAGGAGGACATAAAAAACCTGCAAGGGGACATAGACAAGCTAAATAAGTGGGCAGAGATTTGGCAGATGGAATACAATACTGGAAAGTGTGAGGTTATGCACTTTGGCAGGAAAAATCGTAGAGCAAGTTATTATCTTAATGGCAAGAAACTGGAAAGTACTGAAGTACAAAGGGATCTGGGGGTCCTGGTGCACGAAACTCAAAAGGTTAGTATGCAGGTGCAGCAAGTGATTAAGAAGGCCAATGGAATGTTGACTTTCATTGCTAGGGGGATAGAATATAAAAATCGGGAGGTATTGCTTCAGTTGTACAAGGTATTGGTGAGACCGCACCTGGAATACTGCGTACAGTTTTGGTGTCCATACTTAAGAAAGGACATACTTGCTCTCGAGTCAGTACAAAGAAGGTTCACTCGGTTAATCCCGGGGATGAGGGGATGGACATATGAGGAGAGGTTGAGTAGATTGGGACTCTACTCATTGGAGTTCAGAAGAATGAGAGGCGATCTTATTGAAACATATAAGATTGTGAAGGGGTTGGATCGGGTGGATGCGGGGAAGATGTTCCCGATGATGGGTGAAACTAGAACTAAGGGGCATAGTCTTAGAATAAAGGGCTGCTCTTTCAAAACTGAGATGAGGAGGAACTACTTCACTCAGAGGGTGGTAGGTCCATGGAATATGCTGCCCCAAAAAGCTGTAGAAGCTACATCATTACATAAATTTAAAGCAGAAATAGACAGTTTCCTAGAAGTAAAGGGAATTAAGGGTTACGGGGAGCGGGCAGGAATTTGGACATGAGTCTAGGTTCGGATCGGACATGGCCCTGTGGGTAGCGGAGCGGGCCCAGGGGCCGTGTAGCCTGATCCTGCTCCTATTTCGTGTGTCTAATTCTGTTAGATTCAGGAGATGGTTCTGTGATAGTGGATTGGCGGTTAGGATCAGATCAGCCATGATCTTATTGAATGGCGGAGCAGGCTCGAGGGGCCGATTGGCCTACTCCTGCTCCTATTTCTTATGTTCTTATGTTCTTATGTAGGCCTAGGGGATTTATTGGTTTTCAGTCCCATTAATTTATCCAGTACTACTTTTTTACTAATAATAATTTCTTTCAGTTCCTCATTCTCACTAGACCCTTAGTTGTCCACTATTTCCGGGATGTTTTTTGCGTCTTCTTCCGTGAAGGCAGACACAAAGTATTTGTTTAACTTCTCTGCCATTTCCTTATTCCCCATTATAATTTCTCCTGTCTCAGCCTGTAAGGGACCCACATTTACTTTCACTAATCTTTTCCTTTTTACATACATATAGAAGCTTTTACAGCC
Organism: Somniosus microcephalus; assembly: GCF_052327205.1. Lineage (NCBI taxonomy): Eukaryota > Metazoa > Chordata > Chondrichthyes > Squaliformes > Somniosidae > Somniosus > Somniosus microcephalus. The sequence continues at coordinate 69,381,537 of NC_141004.1, read as the reverse complement.
TGTTTTTATGTCTCTCACTAGTTCTGGAGCACAAGTCTTCAGTACGACAGCCGGGAAATTTACATTACACTTTGCTGATCATGTGTGATGCCTGAAGTGTTACTGTCAAAATACAATATAAACCAAAGGTTTTAATTAACATTGTACGCTCATTAGCTAAATAGGCTTCTTCCAAATATATGTTACGAGAAATACAGAGAATAAGTGTCAATTTGCAGTGTCCTGATCAAGCATCCTGTTGCAAGTGCTGAGAGTATTTATTTTCTTAACATTGTCAACACCTGGGATTGGAAGGATCTGCCTTGCTCGCACTTCCCTGATCGTCCTCTGGGTGGTGCTGCCTGTCCCAGATTTCTGTAATCTGCCATATCAGTGACTCAGATAAAGAGACAGTTGTTGGAGTCGCTAGAGATCAACAGGCTCTGAGACTTTTGTTGCAGCAAAGGCAAAACGCGTGTTACTTTATTCACTCTCCATGAGGACTGAGGGTCTCAGCCTCGTTGCAGGGCTATGACGTCATCACGCTGCCGACGCATGACATCATCACGCTACCAACGCTCTTAAAGGGACCCTTCCCAGATAACCCAACCAAGTACATACATATAACAACATTGGTTATACATAGTGAATTGTGTTTAGGTACTTATAACCACATTGGCTATACATTGTGAATTGTGTTATTGTCCCTATGTGGTCTCCGCCACATACGTCCCCCCAGAATTCACTAGCACTGGCAATGTCAGTTGTTGGGGGGGCCGGATCACACGGTTGGAACGGCTCCTCAATTCCGGGGCGGGGACCGGGGGGTTCGTCGGAGGGACCTTGGGCGCTCGGTGGTGGACTGAGGGTGCAGAAACCGGAGGTCGGCCCCATCTCGGGGGCTGTGCCAACTCAACGGGTCTGTTCAGATCCAGGTGGGCTGGCTTAAGACGGTCCACGGAAATGCAGTCCGGCTTACCGCCGACATCCATTACGAAGATCTTGTCCCCGGTTTCCAGGACGCGGAATGGTCCATCGTAGGGTGGCTGAAGAGGTCCCCAGTGGGCGTCGTGGCTGACGAAAACGTACTCCGCCGCACGAAGGTCGAGCAGAACGTGGGACTGCGGGAGGCCGTGCTGCGACGTGGCCACCGGTGTGAAAACCTTGGCGTTGTCCAGAAGGTCGGACCTCTGATGGGCTGCGGACCAAGGTTCCGTTGCGTTGGGGACGAAATCCCCGGGAACCCACAGCGGCTGTCCATAGACGAGCTCGGCGGACGAGGACTGGAGGCCCTCCTTGGGGACGGTCCTGAGCCCCAGCATGACCCACGGGAGTCTGTCGATCCAACTGTCGTCCCGGAGGCTGGCCTGGAGCACAGCCTTCATGGAGCGATGAAAACGTTCGCACAGCCCGTTAGCCTGAGGGTGGTATGCTGTGGTGCGGTGGAGTCTCAACCCGAGGCCTCGGGCGACAGCGTTCCAGAGCTCCGACATGAACTGGGGCCCCCGGCCGGAGGAAATGTCAGATGGGGCGCCGAACCGGGCGACCCAAGTGCTGATGAACGCCCGAGCCACATCGGCGGCCGTCGTTGAAGACAGCGGGACAACTTCTGGCCATCGGGTGATTCTGTCGACCATTGTGAGGAGGTGGGTGAACCCGCGGGAGGGCGGCAGGGGCCCCACCAGGTCCACGTTAACGTGGTCGAACCGCCTCTCGGGCACCGTGAAAGGCGCCAACGGGGCCTTAGTATGGCGATGTACTTTCGAGCGTTGGCATACCACGCAGATGCTGGCCCAGTCGCGAACGTCCTTCCTGAGCCCGTGTCAGACGAACTTAGCCGCCACCAGCTTTTGTGACGGCTTCCTGCCCGTTTGGGAAAGATTATGGACGGCGTCGAAAACTTGCCGTCTCCACCCGTCGGGCACGACGGGACGTGGCTGCCCAACGGAGACGTCGCACAGGAGTGTGGTGCCGGCATGATCGAACGCGACGTCTGCCAGTTGAAGGCCCGTGACCGCCGTCCTGTAGGCCTGGACGTCCGGGTCGGAGGCCTGGTCGGCCGCCATGCGGGTGTAGTCGATGCCGAGGTGTCCGGCGCTGGCTCGGGAGAGACAGTCAGCGACGGGTTGTCTTTCCCAGCCACATGCTGGATGTCCGTTGTAAACTCTGAGATGAAGGCCAGCTGGCGTTGCTGACGGGCCGACCACAGCTCGGAGGTTTTGGCCACGGCGAAGGTCAACGGTTTGTGGTCCACGAACGCTGTGAACGGGCGAGCCTCCAGTAGGAAACGGAAGTGTCGGACGGCGAGGTAGAGGCCGAGAAGCTCGCGATCGAAGGTGCTGTACTTCCGCTGGTTGGGGCAGAGCTGCCGGCTGAGGAAGGCGAGTGGCTGCCAGGTGCCATTGACCCACTGTTCGTGGACGGCGCCGACCGCATAGTCTGAGGTGTCGGTGGTAAGAGCGATCCGCGCATCAGGTAACGGATGCGCCAGCATGGTTGCGTTAGCCAGGGCCCTTTTCGTGTCCGTGAAAGAATTGGCCACCTCCTCGGACCAGTCGGCGGCGAGATTGTCGGGCTTGCCTTTGAGGGCCTCGTAAAGGGGCCGCATAAGCTGGGCTGCTCGGGGGACGAAGCGATGGTAAAAGTTCACCATGCCCAAAAACTCCTGCAGGGCCTTCACGGTGAGGGGTCGTGGGAAGTCCATCACGGCCTCCACTTTCGATGGCAGTGGCACTGCCCTGTCCTTCGTGACGCGGTGCCCGAGAAAGTCGATCGAGGACAGCCGGAACTGGCACTTGGCCGGGTTGACGATTAGGCCGTGTTGGCTGAGTCGTTCGAAAAGAGTCCGGAGGTGGGACACATGCTCCGTCCTGGAGGCGCTGGCGATGAGGATGTCGCCCAGGTAGACGAACAGGAATGTCAGGTCCCGTAACATGGTGTCCATTAGGCGTTGAAAAGCCTGTGCGGCGTTTTTGAGGCCGAAGGGCATGCGGAGGAATTCGAACAGCCCGAACGGGGTGATCACCACGGTTTTCGGGACATCCTGCGGCCGGACAGGGACCTGGTGGTAACCCCAGACGAGGTCCACTTTCGAGAATACCACTTTCCCGGCCAGGCAGGCAGAAAAGTCCTGGATGTGTGGAATCGGGTAGCGGTCGGGGGTCGTAGCGTCGTTGAGGCGCCGGTAATCGTCGCACGGGCGCCACCTGCCGCCTGGTTTCGGAGCGATGTGGAGGGGCGAGGCCCATGGAATGTTCGACCGGCGGATGATGCCGAGGCACTCCATGGTGTCGAACTCAGCTTTAGCGATGGTGAGTTTCCCCGGGTCGAGGCGCCGAGCGCGGGCGTAGACGGGCAGACCGATGGTCGAAATGTGGTGTTCTACCCCGTGTTTGGTGGCGGCAGACGAGAACGTGGGCTTTGTGAGGTCCGGGAACTCGGCGAGGAGGCGGGAAAACTCGTCGGAGGCTGAGAGTGCGCTGGACAACTTCGTTGTGCTGGACCCACTGAGGGAACACGGGAGCAAGCTGAAAGTCTCAGCGTTGATGAGACGTCGGTTCTTGACGTCCACCAAAAGGCCATTGGCGCAGAGGAAGTCAGCGCCGAGAAGTGGGGTGGACACTTTTGCCGTGACAAAGTCCCAGGTGAACCGCTGCCCACCAAAACAAAGCGCCACGCTCCGTTTCCCGAAGGTGCGGATGGAACTGCCGTTGGCGGCTTCGAGGACAGGGCCGTGGTTCCCCCCTTGCATGTCCATGGTTGACGCAGGCAGGACGCTCACCTAGGCACCCGTGTCGCAAAGAAAACTGTAGTGTATGTACCCGTCTACCTTTAAGAGAACTACTTTAGGTGTGGCACTATTTGTTTGGCTTCTGTATACTGTAATACCGACAGTGACCACACCAGTATATAAGTGTTGTGGCAGGATAACTGGGGCAGATTCGCCCGGACCTCTGAATAGTAAAGACCTGTTTGTTTGTACTTCTAAAGTCTGTGTATTTATTTACTGCACAACCCACAGACTTTACAGTGGCGACGAGTCCGATCGTACCCTGCGGCAAGACTACCTAAGCAACGAAGAGCGTCGAAGAGAGGCAACCGCCCTCATCGTGCTACCAAAAGAAAACACGAGGCTGCAACAACAGAAAGTGTAGTACTCAACAGAAAGCTGGAAGACTAGCAACAAAAGCTTCAGCAGCAACAGGCACTGACTACCCTGCTACCACGGTGCGGAGTGAGCCGACCAGCGAGAAACAAGGCGGCCGAAGAGACTGTGAGTAGAGGAAGGGGTAGAAGTATCCGGAGGTGAAGGGCAGAGCACTCGACCCCGGTCGAGGGGGAGCTGAGCCGGTCAAAAGTCGGGTCCAACGGCGTCGGGTGACAGCCGGACCGCGAGCGGCGAGAAAATCCGGGCAGCGACCGCAGCCACGAGGCGCTGAGCCTGCCAGTAGGCGCGGGAGGAGAAACTCAGCCGCAGCCGGGGAGGGAAACACCGGTCTGCAAGAGGGCTGGGAGGCGAACAGGAGCCGAGCAAGGGGAGAGAGAGACTGCGCGAGAGCCGGTCCAGCGACTGAACTGTTCTCCACCAACGGGGTACCCAGAGCCGGTAGAACCGTGCGAGCGGGAGAGAGAGAGACAGAGCCGGGCAAGGGGAGAGAGAGACTGCGCGAGAGCCAGTCCAGCGGCTGAACTGTTCTCCACCTACGGGGTACCCAGAGCCGGTAGAACCGAACGTGCGGGAGAGGGAGAGACAGAGCCGAGCAAGGGGAGAGAGAGACTGCACGAGAGCCAGTCCAGCGGCTGAACTGTCCTCCGTTAACGGGGTATACCCAGCGCCAGTAGAGCCGTGCGGGCGGGAGGAGAAGACAGAGCCGAGTAAGGGGGAGCTGTGCGAGAGCCAGCCCAGCGGCTGAACCTGTCCGCTGTGGGGAAAGCGTACCCCTTCCACCAGGAAGAAACGCGGGAAGCCGCCATTAGGCGGAGAAGACGACAGAGGCAGGAAACCGCCATTGAAGTGGGCGGGGAGAGAAAGGAAGAGCGGGAAACCGCCATTTTCACAGGAAACCCGCCACTTTAGAAATAAACAGAGAATAAATAATACTTAAAGAAATACGGTGTTGCTCCAAGGGAAGAAAGATGCCTAAGCGAGGGAATATTAACGATTTTAATTCTGAAATAGAAGACTGGGCCACGTACGTGGAACGCATAGAGATCTATTGCGAAGCCAATAAAATAGAGGAAGACGACAAGGCGATAACATTGCTAAACTCGATGGGGGCAAAAACATACGGGCTCTTGAAGCATCTAATAGCACCAGATAAACCAGCGGATCAGACCTTCGATGATATTGTGGCAGTGCTGAAGGATCACTTGAACCCCACACCGTTGATGCTGGCTGAACGATTCAAATTCTACGCAAGAACGCAGAGGAAAGACGAAAGCAATGCGGAATACTTAGTCGAACTGCGTAGGCTAGCGAAATACTGCCAGTTCGGAGGGAATCTGACAGAGGCACTGCGGGACAAGTTCGTATGCGGATTGTCCAAAGAAGGAACGCAGAAGCGACTACTGGAAGAAAATGACCTCACACTGGACAGGGCTGTCCTCATAGCTGCATCGCACGAAGCCGCAGCGAAAGGAACGGCGGAAATGCAGCTAAAGGCGGCGGCACTCGGGGTGGACCAAATTACTTCAAGCACAATAAAATGCTACCGTTGTGGGAAGACAACGCATGACCAGAATCAATGCTGGTTTAAGAACCAAGAGTGTAGGAAATGTGGCAAGCTGGGTCACATCGCGAAGGTATGCCGGTCAGGGAAGAGGACCAACAATCAAAGGAAGCCACCACCACAAGAAAAGTACAACCAGGTACACAAGGTGGCTGAGAAGAGTTCAGACGAACAGAATTCAGACTCAGACCCAAACAATCAGGAGCTGGGCAGTCTGAGAATCCACAATGTGGGGAGAGAAACTGATCTACAAACGATCTGGGTCGTACTAAAAATAGCTGGAGTCCAAGTAAGAATGGAGCTGGACACTGGATCAGCTCTATCAGTCATCAACCGAAGGGACTACCACCGGCTATTCTCTCACATACCCTTAAGAAATACCAAGTTCGTATTACAGACATACACGGGGCATAACGTATACCCCGTGGGAAAAATAAGAGTCAAGGTGAGAGATAGAGGTAAAGAACACCCAAGAATGAATTTGTACGTATTACCTGAGGGAGGACCACCACTTCTAGGACGGGAGTGGATTAAGAAAATAGACATGGAATGGCACTACCTAAAAGCCATAATGAGGGAGGACTCGGTGCAAGCTATCAGCTCAGATTCTGAAATGGATGACGATAAGACCAATGCAAATATGGAAGACAAGGCTAAAAGGGACTTGCCGACGATGGGGAAGGAAACGAAGACATGCAGAAGGACTTATGTTACCAAGAAGAATAAAGCCGCAGAGCAGAACTCCCGGTTGACAGAGAATTCTGAGCCTGTTCAAGCTAAGGATTCATCCACGACGGGAGAACACCGAGCTCGGACCCAAACTTATGTCAAGGTACGACAACAATTAGAACAGTGGAGTGACCGTCTCGTACACGAGATGAAAAATATGGAAAAGTTCTGGGACACCGAATGGGAGAACCTGAAAAGACAACAGAGACAGCTAGCTCAAGCAGAGAGCGACCATAGAGCCGTCGTGGCCAAATACCAATCACATTTCCCTGAGGCTGTTCAGGAACTAGAATATTTACCGAACGAGCCAAAGGAAGAGAAATCTTCAGGAAGCCAGGATTTTATTCCAGTTCATCTCTACGACTCGTTACAAGCAGAGTGTAACAAGTTGACAGAACAGTATAAACAGGCCCAAACTGCAATCCTGGAAGGGGTTAACTCGGCAACCTCCGAAAAGCTAGTTTTAGTGAAAGCATATGAACAGCTAAAGGTTGAACATGAACAAGAATTACAAAGGCTGCAGGAAATGTTTGATGAGCTCCAGGCCAAGACAGACTCATCGGTAGAGATTCCATCCATCGATGAAAAATTAGAGGTGGAAGACATAACAGAACATGAAATTCAAGATGTCCAAGAACTCATTAAATTATTGAAGGAAACCCAAGACAAATCTGAGGCGGCAATGGCCGAGGTTCAACTTGAAGAACATATTCAACTAGGAATCCGGGCAGTGGAAGGAAAGGCAATTGGAAGGAACACAGAGGCTGTAGGAATGGCCCCTGAACAGGAGTTAGAGAACATCAAGGCGCAACTTCTGCGAGCGCTTAAAACCAAAGTACCGGAGGAAAGGAAGGTGGAAACATTGGAGGGAAAGGTGGATGAAATGGAGAAGACTCTAATCCACAGTGTCCCCGTAGAAGAGTTAACGGCCAGCCAACTCTTACACACGCTGAGGGACAAGGCTCCAACATGGGAACACGAGTTTCAGGGTTCAAAGGGAAAGAATGCGGAGCTTCCAAAAGTCACGGGGATAGCTGAGGTGACAACACCGCTTTTACAAGGATGCCAAAAGTACGCTGAATTACGTCAAGGGGAACAGAAGGATGTGGAAACAGATACTCCAGTAGAAGGATTAAATAACCTGATAACGCAATCTCCGACGGAAGGGAAGGTATTGAACTCACAAATGGGGTCCGTCGTGAAGGAATGGCAGATAACCCAGGAAGAGAGGGATGAATATGAATGCATGAGGAAGTCTTTTCAAGAAAGATGTCTAGGGAAGGAACCACCATCAGCTGGCGTCCGGATGGGTGAGGAGGAAGAGGGGGGCTCTCTCGCTGGCCTAACTCAGGATGAGCCCGAATATTACCATGACCTGTTGAGTGACACTGAGTATTATGAGGATCTGGTCTGCTCGGTTTGTGATGAAAACTCCCAAAGTGCTGAAGTCCGGATGAAGCACTTAAGGTCTAAGGAACATAGAGAGTTGGTGGCGCTGCAGATGGCAGCTGAGAAAGGAGCGTCGAGAGTGTCAAAAAGGCAGAAGAGAGGGAGAGGAGGCAGAAGATGGTAACTGTCTGAAATATTAGCACTTCTACCATCTCAGGCGGAACGCTACGAAAGGAGCTGGATTGGTTGAGGGATTGGGAAATCTCAAGACGGCCGTTGGTGGTGGGAGTCCGCACTGCTGGTTCAGCAGGACGGGGGTTCGGGCCGTTGCGTCGAGAGAGATGCTGTGGAGGAGTCACGCTAGCCATGGAACCGGTTGCACCAGGGGGATGTTGTTCGGAACGAGTCGGGATCGGAGACTGAATCTGTGAACTGTTTTCGCGGAGACTGCACCTGTGAACTGTTCTCGCCGAGAGTATATCTGTGGGTTGTTTTGTATGACGTTGACTCCACCGAAATTATATTGATAATTTGTTTTATATGAAGTTGAAGAAATGTATGTTTAACGGGGACTTTGTAAGTAATAAGCTAAAAAGGGAGGATTGTAGTGTATGTACCCGTCTACCTTTAAGAGAACTACTTTAGGTGTGGCACTATTTGTTTGGCTTCTGTATACTGTAATACCGACAGTGACCACACCAGTATATAAGTGTTGTGGCAGGATAACTGGGGCAGATTCGCCCGGACCTCTGAATAGTAAAGACCTGTTTGTTTGTACTTCTAAAGTCTGTGTATTTATTTACTGCACAACCCACAGACTTTACAAAAACGACGTCCAGAGTCGGTGTCCATAATAAATAACAAACTGCCTGAACGGCCGACAGCCATAGCAGCCGACGAGTGGTCTTTCGTTTGTTTCGACGCGGGAAAACTGCACGGGGGCCAACACTTCCTGGCTTTGGGGCCGAACTGCGTGTGGTAGAAGCAGAGGCTTGGGGGCTGCCGCCGTTGGGCTGTATCGGTGGGGGCAGGGCTCCGCGTGGCCGCGCAGTACTGTTGCCCGGCGGAGAAAAATTTGTTGGCCTCCTTGGCCAGGTCGCGGAAATCGGTAATGGAAGAGTTGGCTAAAGTCGACCGTACCTGACCTGGCAGCTGTTGAAGGAACAGTTCCTTGAAGAGGAAGCACGGCGTGTGTGTGCCCAGGAGGGCCAGCATGTGGTCCATCAGCTCCGAGGGCTTGGAGTCGCCAAGCCCGGGTAGAGAGAGAAGCCGGCATGCGCGCTCGGCTTCGGTGAGTCCAAAAGTTTCTAAGAGGTGCGTTTTCAGCGTTTTGAATTTGTTGAGCTCCGGGGGGTTCTCGAGCAGGCTCACGACTCTGGCCGCGGTGGAGCTGCCAAGAGCAGAGACGACGTAGTAGTACCTCGTGTCGTCCGCGGTGATGTCCCGGAGTGCAAATTGAGCCTCGGCCTGGGCGAACCAAGTGACAGCCTGTCGTTCCCAAAACTTGGGCAATTTGATGGCAACGGCATTCGTCGCAATTTCGGATGCGGTCTTTGGAATCGTCCAAAAGAGCAGCGGGGTCACCAATGTTGGAGTCGCTAGAAATCAACAGGCTCTGAGACTTTTGTTGCAGCAAAGGCAAAACGCGTGTTACTTTATTCACTCTCCATGAGGACTGAGGGTCTCAGCCTCGTTGCAGGGCTATGACGTCATCACGCTGCCGACGCTCTTAAAGGGACCCTGCCCCGATAACCCAACCAAGTACATACATATAACAACATTGGCTATACATAGTGAATTGTGTTTAGGTACATATAACCACATTGGCTATACATTGTGAATTGTGTTATTGTCCCTATGTGGTCTCCACCACACAGTTCTCCTTTATAACTGGATGTCATTTAAAGGTTCAAGAGAAAATAGGAGAAAAACAAATACATAAATTTGCAATTTTAAGATATTATCCGGGAATTTCCCAATGATTTGTGTGATTAAATGGTGAGTCCGTGAGGCGGGAATCAGTCCCCAGTCTGCGCTGAATGAACTGATCTCTGTGAGGAGAACGGGTCACGGTGCAACAATTGGCTTCAGTGCTGTGGACTGGGGAAAGGGAATCAGCAATTGTTCACACTCCTGATTGTTAGCGGGTGACCCCTGCTGGAAAGCCCACAGCTTCAGACAGAAGGTTAGGACAGGTTTAGACTTGGCTGTGATGCCCCATGTAGGAGAATAGCCTGATGACACAAACTGTCTGGATTTACACATGCAGGATGGTTGCCTGGGATAGGACCATATCCCAGTGTAAATGAGCATTGGGTTGGGTGGGTGCTGTGGGGGAGGGAAAATGGGTGAAAATTGTCAAAAATTAGCATTACAGGGAAAAAATGAGGGATAAAGTCAGTAACCAGACTTGGAGAAGGGTAAACATCTCAGGCTGAAAATAACTGGACTCGTAAAATTTACATTTGGAAACCCACGCGAACCGACTGTGCGCACAGTGCCGGAAAATCACTGAGGCTGAATAGAGTACAAGAGGGCGAGATAAAGGGAGTAGTGATCAGGTGACAGCAAACTTGGGTTTTCAGTAGCACTAGGAGAGCGCTTGTGGCACTGCTCATGGTTATTCTCTTTGCTATGTCTTCTGTCCCTCCCTGCTCCCTTACCATCACCTTTCCTCTTGTGCTGGTGTCCCCTACATCGCCAGTGTTGGTCTATCTGCCTGATGTGCCTCTTCCTGTGCTGATCTCTCTGTGCTGCAGCTTCATGACTCTCCTTAGTTCTGTCTTTATGATGTCTTCTGCTGATCCAGCTCTCCTCCGATCTTTTAGCCTCATGTCTGGCTTTCTCTAACTCCCATTTCCTCACCTGTCTCTATCTGCCCCATCCTTCCATCTGTTGGCCTCTTCCCCCATCTCTCCTAATCTCTCTTGCCACCTCTTCCCTATCAGTGTTTCTGGCACCATCAATCTCCTTGTGTCCACTGCCCTTTCCACTCTGGCCTGCTGACCTTGCTCAATGATCGGTAGACACAGTAAAGGTCAAATGTCAGCCCTCTGTCTCGTGTTGTCAGTAGCGGGGGCGGGGGGTGCGCTTCAATAAATGAATTACTTACCTACTGCCTCCCTTCCCCCGCGGATTCCCAAGCCCCATTAACTTCAGCCCCACTGACGTGTTTCAAAAAGTAGGCAGAACTGCAGGAAGAGTTGGGTCACTGTGCAGGGTCAGCAGGCTATGGGGCAAAGGGCAGCAGACAGATAACTGAAAAAATGAGAGACAAGGAAACAGATGGGGCTAGAGATGAATAGGCCATTGGGAAGAGGTGGCGAGAGAGAGAAGGGGAGATGGGGCAGAGGCCTGCAGTCTGAGTCATAATCCAGGCTGACACTCAGTGCAGTACCGAGGGTGTGCTGCACCGTTGGAGATACCATCTTTCAGATGTGATGTTAAACGAGACTCCGTCTACCCTCAGATGGACAGAAAAGATCCCATGGCACTATTTCAAAGAGCAGGGGAGATCTCCCTAGTGTCCTGGCCAATATTTATAGTACAGCCATCATTACTCAAACAGATTATCTGGCCATTTAGCTCATTGCTGCTTTTCTGACATTTTTAAACCTGTCTGGGATCAGCGGAATATAACTGGTATAAGTGATTGTGTTCCGAATTATTTTTACATATTGCTACAGGATTACATAACAGCATCAGCAAATACAAATTATTCAGGTATCAGGTCTCACAGAGTACTGCACATTCAGGGCTTGTTTGCTGTAGCAAAGATAGCCTGGAAGGATTCTTCCTCGTCTTGCTTGTCCTCCATACGCACGTCAACAAATCCCGTGTCACGGAGAACCTCCATGTATGGCTCAGGTGGCCATTTTCTATCCTTTAACAATCCAGCAGCAACCACCCTCTCCAGAGCCTCCAGGTCCATGGTGGTGACCATCAGACCACCTGTCGAATAAAAGATAAATACTCAATTTTCTGATCGGTATTTTATTGGAAGGTATTTGAAGAAGTAATCACAATATCAAGAGCTTTCAATGAGAAAGTAACAGCACCTTGGCGAGACTGTACAGCAGCACCCTTTCTGAATGGTCCCCGAGGTGCCTTTACACCTCAGGATGGTGCACCCTCATTAACACCTCCTCTTCATCCAGGTCATGGCGCACACTGAGAATCTCCAGAGGGATTCCCTCCTTCCCACCTTGCTTGGCTACACTGGGGGCAGGAGCAGAAACAGCCAGGACTCCAGGCAAGTGAGACTTACAGAATTTGTCCCCCTTACCAAAATGAACACAACGGAGCCACTAACAAAATTAGAATATGGTCAAAAATGGTCAACCAAAAAAATCACCCTGCAGTTTTTTTAAATTCGTTTATGGGATGTGGGCGTCGCTGGCAAGGCCAGCATTTATTGCCCATCCGTAATTGCCCTTGAGAAGGTGGTGGTGAGCCGCCTTCTTGAACCGCTGCAGTCCGTGTGGTGAAGGTACTCCCACAGTGCTGTTAGGGAGGGGGTTCCAGGATTTTGACTCAGCGACGGTGAAGGAACGGCGATATACTTCTAAGTCAGGATGGTGTCTGACTTGGAGGGCAACTTGGAGGTGGTGTTGTTCCCATGCGCCTGCTGCCCTTGTCCTTCTAGGTGGAAGAGGTCGCGGGTTTGGGAGATGCTGCCGAAGAAGCCTTGGCAAGTTGCTGCAGTGCATCTTGTAGATGGTACACACTGCAGCCACGGTACGCCGGTGGTAGAGAGAATGAATGTTTAAGATGTGGTGCTAATCAAGTGGGCTGGTTTGTCCTGGATGGTGTCAAGCTTCTTGAGTGTTGCTGGAGCTGCACTCATCCAGGCAAGTGGAGAGTATTCCATCACACTCCTGACTTGTGCCTTGTGTATTGGTTTGTATGTGGGTTCAATGACGACACATTCATGAAAGAGAATTTCTTTTAATCTAAAGTATGTTCAACTCAGTTAACAGCATTACAGGAGACACCATGTTAGAGATCCATCTAAAATGAAACTAAAACTAAACTCTCTCTCTCACATGCCCTCTGCTGGTAAGGCATAAATAATCAAACAGGCAAATATGCTGGTAAGGCATCATAATCAAACAGGCAAATACCATCACTATTTGCTGATATCATTACATCTCCCTTTCTTAAAACAAAAGTATTTTACTTTTATCTAACAACATGTTTCCTTTGTATTTCTCTGCATTTTAACTGTAACACTTAATGAACTTACATTATCATTATCATTATCAAGGTTTTTTAACCTTGCTTTGTGTGTTCACATGAAATATGTAAATACACTAGAACTTGAAGAAAGAATAAGATAACATTACTTCCTTCTATAACAAGAGTCCTTAAACTTGCTCAATGAGTCTCTCAGGAGGCTTCACGTGTCTTGAGGATTTTCTGATTGATTGTCCTTGAATCTGAGTTGTTGCCTCCGATGATGGTTTCTCAGCTGTGTGATCAGGTTGTTCAACAGTATCAGTCTTTTGACCTGCTGTGTGATCAGGTTGTTCAACAGTATCAGTCTTTTGACTTGCTGTGGCTGGTCCCATGAGAAGATCTCGACGATTTCTTCGCAGAACAGCACCCTCATCTGTCTGAATGGTGTATGATCTTGGTTGAACTTCACTCAGGACAGTTCCCTTCTGAGTCCATATGTTTGTTTTGTCTTTGAACCTTACTTGGTCACCAGTGTGGAGTTCAGGTATGTTTTGTGTTCCTCTGTCATAGTAGTACTTTTGCTTTTCTTTCTGTTGTTCTTTGAACTTCCTCACTTTCTCCCCCTCTTTTGTTTTCAGGAGGTTCTCCGGGATGGGTAGGTTTGACCTTAGCCGACGTCCCATAAGGAGTTGGGCTGGTGACATACCACACTCGAGCGGCATTGTGCGGTACACAAGCATGCTTTGGTAGAAGTTAGTTCCACTGTCTTTTGCCTTGTACATCAGTCTTTTCACTGTCTGGACCGATTTTTCCACTAGTCCATTGGACTGTGGAAAGTGAGGACTTGATGTTGTGTGGACAAAGTCCCACTCTTTGGCAAAGTGTCGGAAACTTGCATTGTAAAACTGGGGTCCGTTGTCTGTGAAGACCTCGCTTGCCACGCCATGTCTGGAGAATATGGCTTTCATACATGTTATCACAGCATCTGCAGTGGTGGTGTACAGTCTACAAACCTCTGGATACAGGGAGTAATAGTCTGTGACTACAAGATAGTCCTTCCCTTGACATACGAATAGGTCAGCGCCTACCTTCTGGTAAGGTCTGTCTGGCGCTGGGTGTGGCTTTAGTGGTTCTACCGGATTGCTTGCTTGATTTTTCAGGCATATTGTGCAGTTTGACACCTCATTTGTCACATCTTGGTTGATTCGTGGCCAGTACATCACCTCTCGTGCTCTTTTCTTACACTTTTCGATTCCCAGATGTCCTCCATGGATCCTTTTTAGCATCTCTCTTCTCAGACTCTTTGGGATAACTATTTTACTTCCTTTGTAGATGATGTCTTTGATCACAGTTAGTTCCGCCCTGCAGTTCCAGTACTCTGCCATGTCAGGTGAGCAGTCTTGCTTCATGTTGGGCCATCCATCCAAGATGCTTTTCCTCAGTCGTCTCATTGTTTCATCTTTGTTTGTCTCAGTCTTTATGAGCTCCATTTTTGCATCTGCTATGGGCAGTGCACTTGTGATCATGTCCACGTAGGCGTTCACTTTTTCATCCATTTTGGTGTTTGTGGGCTCACTTGGGTCAACAGCTCTGGACAACGTGTCTGCTGTATACATCAGCTTACCCGGTGTGTACGCAACATTCAGTGTATAGCGTTGCAGCCTGATCATCATTCTTTGAATTCTAAGCGGACATCCATTTAGTGGCTTTTGGAACAATGCAATCAAGGGCTTATGGTCAGTCTCTACACTGATTGCTTGTCCTGACACAAATTGGTGAAATCTTTCACAGGCGTATGTGATGCTGAGCAGCTCCTTTTCTATTTGAGCATATCGCGTCTCCACGCCTGACATTGAGCGCGATGCATATGCAATAGGTTGCCAGTCGTCATATTTTTGCAGAAGAACGGCACCGAGCCCACTCTGTGATGCATCTGATGATATCTTGATGGGTCTCGCTGGGTCATAAAACCTCAGAACTGGTTCCTCTGTGAGCAGTTTCTTTAGATCGCTCCATGACTTCTCATGCTCATGATTCCATTCCCATTCTATGTTCTTTTCAGTTAGTCATCTCAGTGGCGCCATCTTTTCTGAGAGGTTGGATATGAATTTACCCATGTAGTTGATCATTCCATTAAACCTCTGCACGTCCTTTTTGCATTGTGGCTTTGGCATATTCTCAATGGCGGACACCTTTCTGGGATCTGGTCTGATGCCCTCACGGCTAAGGATATCTCCCATGAATGTCAGTTCTGTCACCCCGAGCTGGCATTTCTCTCTATTCAGCTTCAGGTTTGTTTTCCTTGTTGCTTCCAGCACTTTTTTCAGTCTCTCGTCATGCTCAGTTCTCGTGGTTCCCCACACTATGATGTCATCCATTGATGTATCAACTCCCTCCAGGTGCTCATAGATCATATGGATAGTTTTGTGATACATTTCAGGAGCTGAGGCAATGCCAAGTGGTAACCTTAGGAATCTGTATCTGCCAAATGTACTGTTGAACATGCACAGTCTTGAACTTGCCTCGTCCAGTTTCATCTGCCAAAATCCTGATGATGCATCTAACTTGCTGAAATACTTTGCATTTACAAACTGTGACATGATTTCCTCCCGTGTAGGAAGCTTGAAGTGCTCTCTCTTTATTGCTCTGTTTAGATCTCTTGGATCCAGGCAAATTCTGAGCTTTCCATTCTTTTTGTCCACAACGACGAGGGAACTCACCCACTCAGTTGGCTCATCTATCTTCTGAATCACGTTCAGGCTTTCCATCCTGTCCAACTCTGCCTTCTTGCTTTTGAAGAGCAAACGGAACTTTTATGCATGGATGTATGACCGTTGGCATACTTTTGTCTACCCTGATCGTGTGTTCTCCTGGAAGGCAGCCTAGACCCTTAAATAGGTCATTGTACTCTTTCATGAGTTCATCATAGACTGTCTCTCCTTCGCTTTCCACAACGAGGACTCTCTTTACCAGGTTCAGTCTCTCACAGGCTATTAAACCTAGTATGGCCTGCACATCCTTTGGCACCACGATTAATGCTAGCGTGTGCTCTCTGTCCTTGTGTGTTACTTTGACAATGCATTTTCCTTTCACTGGTATATCAGTACCTGAGTATCCTGTCACTTTCACTTTTATTCCATGTATCTTTGGTCTGGGTCTAATTTTCTTAAAATCAGTCTCTGATATCACATTAACTTGTGCTCCAGTATCCAATTTAAATGGAATGTGTATGTCATTCACTTTTAGTGTCAACATCCAGTCTCTTTTTTCTTCTTTGTTTTCAGACACAACATCCACATAGAACTCCTCTATCCCGCTTTCATCTACTGTATGTACCTTGCTTTGTTGCGCTTGGTTCTTACAGCAACGGGCATAATGGTTGTTTTTGTTGCAACTATTGCATGTTTTACCATATGCTGGACATTTTTTTGGTGGATGCTGTGTACCGCATCGACTACATGACTTTTGATTGCCCCTTTCATTTTTGTTCGCTGGCCACGCCTCTTTTTTCACATTGGCGCTCTTTTTGTTAAACGGTTTGTATCCGTTCTTTCTCACTGCATCCACGTTGCAGCTACTGTCACTGAACAGCTCCTTTGCCTGCAACTTCACAGTCTCTGTAGCCCTACACAGTGCTATGGCTTTTCCCAGGTCTGGATTTTGCTCTCTTAGCAGTCTTTCCCTTAGACCATTATCTGGAATACCACACACCAGTCTGTCTTTTATCAGCGAGTCTGTCAGTCCCCCAAATTCACATGTTTTGCTTCTGTTTCTCAGTTCAGTCACATACTGATCAATAGTCTCTCCCATTTTCTGTACACATGTGAAAAATCTATGCCTCTCAAACGTTACGTTTAGGTATGCAGTAGGCCTCAAACTGTTCCATTATTTTATCCAACTTCATTTTGTCTCCATCAGCAGCGAATGTGAAGTTATTGTACACCTCCAGCGCTTCATCACCCACGACATGTAAGAACACTGACGCTTTCATTTTTATCACTTTTCTCGTCAGCTCCGATTGCTGATAAATACAACTCCAAACGTTGTTTGAATCTCCTCCAATTTTCAGCCACATTACCTGTCAACTGAAGCTTCGCCGGTGGGTGTAATCCTACCATTTTTCACTTCGTTAGCTATTCTCCAAAGGTAAGTAACGATGTTCTCTTTTGGCTTGCTAATATGTGGAGAGCTGATTTCGCTGGGTAGCTTACTTGCCACTATCTCGTCGAGTTGCTAACTTCAGATTTTTCCTCTTCATCTCTTTCAATCACTTCTGACATCATGTATTGATTTGTATGTGGGTTCAATGACGACACATTCATGAAAGAGAATGGCCTAGAAATTCAGTATAGCCACTTTTGGGGCGGTAAAGTCGGGCGGCCGCTAAAGATTGCGCCCGGCGCAAAGTGGAGGCCACTTCGCCGATATTCAGTAGCTTTGGCCAAGGAGTTTGCTCGAGCGCTCAAACTGGTGATGCACGGCTATCTTTAGGCGCTAAGCCGACGGTGCAGAGTGATACCGCCGAGGCCGGGCGCAGCGCAGGTGCGGTCATTTCTTGATTGACAGCAGACACCCTGGTGCCGGCCAGCTCTTAAAGGGGGAAGGGTCGACTTGGTCTGCTGCCACGCCCTGGATACTGCAGCCCTCCAGCTAGGCCTAAACACTGCTGCTGGAGAGAAATAGTGCCAGGAAGGATGCAGAGGGCCCGTGAGCAAGCGCAGCACTTCTCTGTCCATGATTTAAAGGTGCTGGTTAGGGCTTTGGAGAGGAGACGCCATATCTTGTTCCCGGACAGTGGCAAGAAGCCTGC
Organism: Somniosus microcephalus; assembly: GCF_052327205.1. Lineage (NCBI taxonomy): Eukaryota > Metazoa > Chordata > Chondrichthyes > Squaliformes > Somniosidae > Somniosus > Somniosus microcephalus. The sequence continues at coordinate 69,363,723 of NC_141004.1, read as the reverse complement.
CACCAGGGTGTACAGGAAAGCCTGGAGGGATGTTGCCCAGAGGGTCACAGCCACCTGCGATGTCCCCAGGACTGGTGTCCAATGCCGGAAAAAGTTTAACGACCTCACTCGGATTGTCAGGGTGAGTACCCTTTCCAGTGTCCTTCTCATCCTTGCATGTGCACCTCACATTATGGGCAAAGGGACCTCAAAGCCCTAATGGCCAGCCCTCATCCAGCAGCTATGGCACTGGCATGAACATCAATTGCACTTTCTGCACTTTACACACTGGCCAAGCTATTCGACCATGGGAGGCAGTGCATACAGCAACAGGGCACCACACTGGCCAAGCTATTCGACCATGGGAGGCAGTGCATACAGCAACAGGGCACCACACTGGCCAAGCTATTTGACCATGGGAGGCAGTGCATACAGCAACAGGGCACCACACTGGCCAAGCTATTCGACCATGAGAGGCAGTGCACACAACAACAGGGCACCACACTGTACTTAGAGGCTGTCCTTTCTCTTGCAGGCCAAGCTGGCCCAGAATCTGAGGAGCCGGACTGACACCGGGGGAGGCCGTCCCCAGTTCCAGCAGCTCAGTGACCTGGAGGAGCGCGTGGGTCGACTCATGGGTGGCCGGCTGATTGGCCCCGTTGCATGTGGAGATGCCGACCCTGTGCTGGGCCCCAATGGTAAGGACATCACCTTTCGGACCTCTCTCGTTCCCCTTGCGCTTCAGATCTACATCCTTTGCCACTGTCCGACCAATGCGCTGAATGCCACCACTCATGCCTCCCTCGCTGACGCCCTGTCCTCACTCTAAAGCTACTCTTGTGCCTTCCTGCTTTCAGCTGGCGAGGAGGAGGTCCCTGAAGCTGCCAGTGACAGTCCCTCGGAAGAGGAGGATGAGGAGGAGCAAGAGGAAGGCGGCCCATCGGGGGAACCCTCATCCGTGCCAGGGGATGGCAATGGAGGGGACACGTCTTCCCTGGAGGAGAGCCAGGGGGAAGTGTCGGAGGGGGGTGTAGCTCCTGTGCCCAGTGGCGTCCAGCCACGCGGGAAGGGTCGGGCAGCTCGGCGGCCTTCTCCCCAGAGGGGGGAAGTGTTGCAGGGGAGTGTAGTTCCTGTGCCCAGTGGCGTCCAGCCACGCGGGAAGGGTCGGGCAGCTCGGCGGCCTTCTCCCCAGAGGGGGGAAGTGTTGCAGGGGAGTGTAGTTTCTGGGCCCAGTGGCGTCCAGCCATGCGGGAAGGGTCGGGCAGCTCGGCGGCCTTCTCCCCAGAGGGAGAGTCCGGCCTCCAGTCCGGAGACGGTCCTCGCCCAGGAGGTGCGCCTCCTCGATCAAATGTCCGTGGACTCGGATCGCCGGCACACCGAGTTCATGGGGGTTGTGGCACGGTTGCCTGAGGCCATCGAGTCCCTGGCTCATAGTGTGTCCGATTTCGGGGCCTCACAGGCCAGGGGTTTCGAGCAACTCGGGGCAGCACAGGCCAGGGGTTTCGAGCAACTTGGGGCAGCACAGGCCAGGGGTTTTGAGCAATTCGGGGCAGCACAGGACGCGAGTCGGGCCGAATTCAGGGCAGCACAGGACGCGAGTCGGGACGACTTCAGGGCAGCACAGGCAGCGAGTGGCCAGTTGATCAGTGGTGCCGTGCAGTCACTGGCTGGTCTGATGCGGGCACAGACCAGGGCAGTACGGGCACTCACTGCTGCCACACTCGCTGTGTCAGCCAGGCATCGCCAGGGCACCCGCCGCGCTGCAGCAGCACAGCGGTCTGGCCTTCAGCAGATTGCTGCGCTTGCTGCAGTGCCAGCCCGGCCGAGTGCCAGTGTCTCAGGCGAGCAGCGAACGCCTGGCATCAGCCAGCTTGCCCCCATTGCTGCAGCCGCCACTACCACTCCCCCAGTGAAGCTGCCACGAGCTGCTGGAGAGACTAATGCTGCCCAGCCACAGCTGCAGCAGTCAGCAGCCGGCCCCTCGAGGGCCAGAGCTCGTCTAGGCCGACCCCCAAGGGCATCTGCCGTCACGCCATGTGCCCCTCAGGAGCCTTCCCCCAGCCTTGCAGCACCCACAGGGCCCAGGTTGAGGCGGAGCAGCAGGTCGGCCAGGGGCCGGAAAAGGCTGGACAAGGACTCGCCCTCTCGGCACACAAAGTAGAGGGTGTTGCCAAATGTTTTTTTATATGGGGGTGGTTGTGTTGTCTATGGGGGTGGTTGTTTTGGTAAGGCCGAGGATGAAGGCCATTTGGATGGAAAAGCTTTGTTATTCCTCCCCAGGTTGTGGGAGTGAGTCATGTGTTTGACTGTTTTTTGGGGGTGTTGTCTGTTTTTGGGTTTCATGTGGGAAGGGCCCTGAGTTTGTTCAATAAAGCTTTTTCTTTATTCAGCTTGTCCATGTTTGATGTTTGAAGTGGTTGTTGCGTTAACCGGCTGAGGGCTTGCGGAGCGGCTGCATTCATGTCCCTTCATTGCCACAAGCCATTCCCTGACAGGGGGCCAAGAAGCCGCTGACGGACGGCCCTTGGACCTTGTGGCTCCCTCCTGGGCTGGTACTCCTCCTCCTCCTCCTCCTCCTCCTGAGGTGGTGGTCCAACGTGAGGTGGCAGTGCCTGAGTCCTGCGGATAGCCAGGTTGTGCAGCATGCAGCAAACGACGACGAACTGGGAGACTCTATCCAGCGAATACTGCAGAGATCCGCCGGAGCGATCCAGGCAGCGGAACCGTTGCTTGAGGACGCCAATCGTTTGCTCTATGATGTTCCTTGTGGCTTGATGGCTTTCGTTGTATGCCTCCTCAGCAGGGGTCCTGGGCACGCGGAGCGGGGTCATGAGCCATGTACACAAAGGATAGCCTTTGTCCCCAATAAGCCATCCTCTTGGGGGAGGCTGTGCCTGGAACATGTCAGCCACAGTAGTCTGGCGCAGGATAAATGCATCGTGGCTGCTGCCTGGAAAGCGGGCATTGACAGCTAGGATGTGCTGCCTGTTGTCACACACCAGCTGTACATTGAGGGAATGGTAGCCCTTCCGGTTGCGGTAATCCTCGGCATTGTCGATAGGTGCCCGCAAAGCCACATGCGTGCAGTCAATGGCGCCCTGCACCATGGGGAAGTCCGCGATCCTCGCAAATCCAACTGCACGCTGCTCCTGCCTCTCCAGGGTCATGGGGAAGGAGATGAATTGGTGTCTCCTTGTGAAAAGGGCATCGGTGACCTGCCGGATGCAGCGATGCACGGCGAACTGGGATATGTTAGCTATGTCCCCAGCAGCGGCTTGGAAGGAGCCGCTTGCATAAAAGTTCAGAGCCACCGCGACCTTCACTTCCACCGACAGAGACGTCCTGCACATCAGCTGTGGACGCAGATCTCTGTGAAGCAGCTGGCAGATCTCTGCAACCACCTCCCTTCTGAAGCGCTGCCTCTTAACACACTGCGCGGCAGTCATGGTGAGATAGGACACCTGCTGGCGGTATTCCCTGAGTGGGTAAGGCCTACGTTGCCGACGCCTGATGCCCCCTCTGCGTCTAGGCATGGCTGCCCCTCTCACACAGCGTCTGCGAGCCCTTCGCACATAATGCTGGAACTGAGGGTTGGCACCCCATGCAGCCCCCATAATATACTGGCAAACAATGAAATCACAATGAGGCAAATTTCCAAGCTCTGGCCAGAAGCCAAAAATACCTCTCCTATGTTGGGCCAAATCAGTAAGGTCTCTTCCTTGGTCTCTGTCCAGAAATCCGTTGCACAAAAGTCATTGCAGCAAAATGGCTGGCCTTTATAGTTCAGTGTAAGTGCCCTTTAATTAGCGCTCCCCGAGGCCCGCAGGGCCTCTGCTGCGTTCCACTTCACAGTTCTTAGCACCGCCACGCCCACATTGGGCGGGCGTGACTGAAGTTCCGGTTTGGGGCGCACAAAGGGCGTTGCACGACAAAATGACGTCATAAGCAGCGCGCGCAGCTGAGCGCGCGCAAACACTTTGCGCCGGCGCTAAATGTCTACTGATGTTGGGCGTAGGCGCAGATCGCGCTGCGCCCGGCCGCTAAGTGCCTGGCGCTCGAAGTCTACTCCTCTTAAGGCGCTAACGGCTGGCGAACGCAACTGAATTTCTAGGCCAATGTCTTTTAATCTAAAGTATTACAACTCAGTTAACAGCATTACAGGAGACACCATGTTAGAGATCCATCTAAAATGAAACTAAAACTAAACTCTCTCTCTCACATGCCCTCTGCTGGTAAGGCATAAATAATCAAACAGGCAAATATGCTGGTAAGGCATCATAATCAAACAGGCAAATACCATCACTATTTGCTGATATCATTACACCTTGTAGATGGTGGAAATGCTTAGGGGAGTCAGGAGGTGAGACACACGCCGCAGAATACCTAGCCTCTGACCTACTCTTGTTGCCACAGTATTTATGTGGCTAGTCCAGCTAAGTTTCTGGCCAATGGTGACCCCCAGGATGTTGATGGTGGGGGATTCGGTGATGGTAATACCATTGAATGTCAAGGGGAGATGGTTAGACTCTCGCTTGTTGGAGATAGTCATTGCCTGGCACTTGTGTGGCTCGAATGTTACCTGCCACTTATCAGCCCAAGCCTGAACGTTGTCCAGGTCTTGTTGCATGCAGGCATGGACTGCTTCATTATCTGTGGAGTTGTGAATGGCGCTGAACCCTGTGCAGTCATCAGCGAACATCCCCATTTCTGACCTTATGTTGGAGGGAAGGTCATTGATGAAGCAGCTGAAGATGGTTGGGCCTAGGACAGTGCCCTGAGGAATTCCTGCAGTGATATCCTGGGGCTGTGATGATTGACCTTCAAGCAGCACCACCATCTTCCTTTGTGCTAGGTATGACTCCTGCCAGCGGAGCATTTTCCCCCCCGATTCCCATGGACTTCAGTTTTACTAGGGCTCCACGATGCCACACTTGGTCAAATGCTGCCTTGATGTCAAGGGCAGTCACTCTCACTCTCACCTCACCTCTGGAATTCAGCTCCTTTGTCCATGTTTGGACCAAGGCTGTAATGAGGTCGGGAGCCGTGTGGTCTTGGCGGAACCCAAACTGGGCGTCAGTGAGCAGGTTATTGGTGAGTAAGTGTTGCTTGATACTAAGGCCCTGTTAAAAACAAAACAGCGGCAAGTGAGCTTTAAATCTAGCTTCTCTGCAGGGCAGGCCAACTTCAAAACGGTGTGCCCATTTTCTATGGACAAACAGCTTGCTGTGAGCGGACCATCCCCTGGAATTGAAAAATCCCATCATATGCAAGCAAGGGTTTGGCAGGCCTACAGCGAGGCAAACTTTTAATTGGGAAATACTTGCTGATTCGATTTTTTTTGACCCACACTTGCTGCTAGCAAGGCTCTATGGTCTGTCCCGAGCCTCAGAGAATGTATCCTTGTGAGAGATGAATTAACATCCCGATCCAGAATAACATCATAGAAGATAGGAGATAGGAGGAGTAGGCCATTCGGCCCCTCGAGCCTGCTCCGCCATTCAATGAGATCATGGCTGATCAATCATTGCCCTTAGGGCAGTATCTGCTGGAATTTGGTTTTACAGGCCACCACTTTCAGTGACCATTTGACACTAGAGAGCCAGTGGGCTTTTGGTGACTTTCCAGCACTGCTTGTGGGCCAGGAGTAGCAGGAGTGCTCCCCCCAGCACCCCCCCAAGCAAACCTGCTCCTGTCCCTGTGATTGGTCTTCCTTCCCCCTGAGCTCCACCAACTCCCCTCCAAACTGCACCCGACTGCCACAGTCTCCCCCGACCGCCACCATCTTCCCATGCCACCCACCCCTGGCCTCTGATCTCCTCCCTGACCTCCACGATCTCCATCCCTCACCCCGGCCTCTGATCTCCCCCGCAAGCTTCCATCCACGATCACCCCTGACCTAAGATTACTCCCTCCTTCTCCTCCGCTCCTCGGCTGTGCCTTACCAGTGCAGTCCTTCCCGTGCGACAGCCAGCCAGCCTTCTCAATCCTACCAGGAAATGGAGAAAATAAATGAGGTCCTGCCGACATTACCTGCAGTGACCTGCCTGTCACTATCAGGGCCTTAGTGTCTGTATCACTCCACTTACACTGTGCAGCTATGGTCCTATTTGCTTGGAATCTGTAGGCCTTCTGAGTCTTGTGCATATTCATTGCACAGGCTCTATGTGATGGCAACGAAGTCGGCCTGTACTATGGTGCACTTCGAATGGTCAAGATTGATGTGTATTAATATTCAGTGTAAATCAAAGGACAGCATTCTGTCATTATACAGGTCGCTGGTCAGACCGCATCTGAGATACCAAAATACTGCGGATGCTTGAAATCCAAAATAACAACAGAAAACGCTGGAAAAACTCAGCAGGCCAGGGCAGCATCCGTGGAGAGAGAAACAGAGTCAACGTTTCAGGTCGATGACCTTTCGTCAGAACTGGAAAGAAGCAGGAAATGGAAAGCAGGTTTAGAGGCTGGGAAAAGGGGGAGGGGATGAAAGAACAAAAGGGAAGGTCAGTGATAGGATAGAAAGCAGGAGAGATTAAGAGACATTGAGAGACATTAAGAGATATTCAAGGCGAGAGGAAGTGGTAATGGGACAGGTTAAGGAACAAAGGATGGCTCTAGATGAGGTGTGATTTGCGCTGGCAGAGTGAAGGACAGCTGCCATGTGGGAGACAAGAAGAAAAGGGGCCAAACATAAAGTGTGGATAAAAAAAAGGAGAAAATATATGTACGTTGTTGTGTATGTAATATGTGTGCTACTTTAAACCTATGGACAGGACTGCACTACTTGTAGGGCGTAGGGATACGCAGTACCACTCCTGGCCATAGGGGTATAAATAGTACTGTGGGTACTGATCTCCCCTCAGTTCCCGCCTGTGGGCATGAAGTAAAGGCCTACGTATAGTCCCTACCTCCAACCAGTAAAGACCTGTTTGAGTTATACGTTTAAGTCTTTGTGTTAATTGTTCAATACAATACACATACTTAACACTGGCGACGAGTCAGGTTCTTACCCTGCGGCAGTTGAAGAGAGGTTTCAAACATCACCACCCCACTAGAAGCGACAGGCTTTAGGACTCTGAAGCCTCCATCAGCGACTGAGCACTGGAGTGCAGCAGCCATCCTGACAGCTTCCAGCGACTGACAGAAGTCTTTCTGCAGTTTCCTTGTTCAACCTAGGTGGTGGGGTAAGCCGTGCAGCGTCGGCTGCAAAGACAGGGCTGGGGAAGTTGGAGGAGATAAGGGCCATCGATCGCGATCGGAGATAAGGCCGGGCCGCTTTCAAGTGCGAGGTGCAGCGCGGGCCAGCGATCGGGACCAAAGATAAGGGCCGCACTCGGACTGAAAGGCGCGGCGGCTGCAGAAGCTCAAGGTGCGAGAGCCGCGATGCACAGCGCGGGCTATCGATCGCACAGAAGATAAGGGCCGAGAGCCGCTTCGGTCGGGAGCCACTTCGCGATCCAGCGATCGCATCCGCTGATAAGGGCCGCACTCGGGCGATCGCGGCGAAGATAAGGGCCGCACTCGGGGGCTGAAGGGAGACGGCGTCGGGGGACGGGTGAAGACCGCCAAGCGCGGGAAAACCGCCATTTTGTGGGCGGAGGACGACGGCAAGAGCGGGAAGCCGCCATCTTTGATAACAAGTAAAGAAAAGAAAATCTGAGAAATTGCAAATCTACAATGCCTAAACACGGGAATATTAGCACCTTTGATAGTGACCTCGAAGATTGGGCCATATATGTTGAAAGAGTAAAAAATTATTGTAAGGCCAATAAAATTCGTGACCAAGATAAAGCTCTAACATTATTAAATTTAATGGGTGCGAAGACATACGGGCAATTGAAACACCTGTTATCACCAGATGAACCGGCGGATAAGACGTTCGATGAGATTGTTACTGTCCTGAAAGATCATCTAAACCCCACGCCGCTGATGCTAGCGGAACGATTTAAATTTTACGACAGAAGGCAGCTACAGCATGAAAGCAATGCTGAATATTTGCTGGAATTGCGTAAATTAGCGAAATATTGCCAGTTTGGAACGGGACTGACAGATGCACTACGAGACAAATTTGTGTGTGGTTTATTTAAACAGGATACACAAAAGCGACTGCTCGAGGAGAATGAGCTGATGCTTGAGAAGGCGGTCACTATGGCAGCAGCACACGAAGCCGCAGCGAGAGGCACGGCAGTAATGCAGCTACGGTCACCGGAGCTCAGTGCACACAAATTGGGTGTGAGTTCTGGCAAATGTTATCGTTGTGGAAAGACAACGCATGATCAGAACCAGTGTTGGTTTAAAAACCAAGAATGTAGAACATGTGGTAGGCTTGGACACATAGCTAGAGTATGCAGGTCAGGGAAGAAGACCAGCAACAAGAAGTCACCGCAAGGGAAATACGCAAAGGTACACAAGGTGGCCGAACAGGAGTCCGATTCAGATGCTAGCAGTAGTGAACTGGCTAGCTTAAGGGTACTCAACGTTGGTAAGGGTGCAGACCTCCAGACAATTTGGGTTACTCTTCAGACAGAAGGAGTCCAAGTAAAAATGGAATTGGACACTGGATCGGCATTGTCGGTCATGAATAAGAAAGATTACAGAAGGTTATTCCAACATATTCCCCTACAGGATACGGAGATTATATTGACAACCTACACGGGGCAGAGAGTGTACCCCATCGGGACAATAAAGGTTGCAGTGGCCAACAAGGGTGAAGGAATTCAAATAATGGTCTTATATGTGCTATCTGAAGGAGGTCCTCCACTACTAGGACGGGAGTGGATTAGGAAAATGAATATCGACTGGCATTTCCTACAAACAATAACGAGTGAGAACTTGGTGAACATAATCAACCCAGACTCTGGAACTGATGATGGTAAGACCAACCCGTGTGCAAAAGACAAAGTTTCAGCACAGAATTCCACTGAGATAGAGAATTCTGAGTCTGTCCAGTCTACTGACATGCACATTTCTGAGGGACACCGGGCTCGAACTCAACTCCATTTCAAACTGCAACAGCAATTAGAACAAATGATTCGCCGTTTTGAGCAAGAGATGAATGCGACGAAAGAGTTCTTTGATATAGAGTGGGAACATCTGGAAAGACAACAGAAGCAGCTGCTGGAGCAAATGGAGCAGGAGCTCACAAAACGTCTGATGTCAGAGGAGTTCATGGTCAGCCAACTCCTGCATATGCTGAAGGACAGGACTCTGAAATGGGAAAAACTTGAACACGAACTTCAATATTCAAACGAAAGGGGTTCGGAGCTCTCAAAGGTTATTGGAAGAGCTGAGGTGGCAACACAGACTGAGATGACTGCAACAGAGCAGCCCTTGGATGCCAAAAGTACGCTGACTCACGTCAACGTAGAACAACAGACCGCTGAAACAGCTGCTCCGGTAGAGGGATTGAATAGTCCGATCAATCAATCTCCAAAAGAAGTTGAAGTAGTAAAATCTCAAATGAGGTCATTAGTAAACGACTTGCTGAAAGCCCAGAAAAAGCTGGATGAAGAGGTACGCATGAAGAAGTCTCTTCAGGAAAGATGTCTGGACTTGGAACAAAAGCTGGCTAACGCCCAGCTGGGTATGGAGGAAATAGAAGACCCTCTCGCTGGCCTAGATCAGGACGACACCGAATATTACCATGACCTATTGAGTGACACTGAATATTATAGTGACCTGGTCTGCCCAGCTTGTGATGAAAACTCCCAAAGTGCAGAAATCAGGATGAATCACTTAAAGTCAAAGGAACATAGGGAGATGGTGGCGCTACAGCTGGCAGCTGACAGGGGAGCCCAGAGAGTCTCTAAGAAGCAGAAAAGGAAAAGACGAAGCAGAAGATGATAACCATCTGAACCATTATCACCCCTACCAGATCACACACGTGGTCCCTCCGAACGGAGCCAAATCAGTTCGGAAGTTCAAGCTGTTAAATCCATGGAAGGACTACTGAATGAGTCACTCCAGCAACGTGAACCGACTACACCACAGAGACTGAATCTGTGAACTGTTTTCCGCAGAGACTGAATCTGTGATCTGTTTTGACATGAAGTTATCTATGTATCTATGTTATTCTGTTATGTAAACCTGAAGTTATATATGTATATATGTTATTACGTTATGTTAAATGGGGAGATGACTGTAAAGCTAAGAAGGGAGGAATGTTGTGTATGTATTATGTGTGCTACTTTAAACCTATGGACAGGACTGCACTACTTGTAGGGCGTAGGGATACGCAGTACCACTCCTGGCCATAGGGGTATAAATAGTACTGTGGGTACTGATCTCCCCTCAGTTCCCGCCTGTGGGCATGAAGTAAAGACCTACGTATAGTCCCTACCTCCAACCAGTAAAGACCTGTTTGAGTTATACGTTTAAGTCTTTGTGTTAATTGTTCAATACAATACACATACTTAACATACGTGATAGGGGCCGAGGTTATGATCTGAAATTGTTGAACTCTATGTTGAGTCCACAGGGCTGTAGAGTGCCTAATCGAAAGATGAGGTGCTGTTCCTCCAGACCGCATCTGCAGTACCTTGGTTCCCTCACATGGTGGGTGATATAGTGGCCTTGGAAAAGGTCCAGAGGAGAGCTACAAGAATGATTCCTAGAGAATCTCAGCTACTCAGATAGACCAAGGTCCTTGGTCTATTTAATTTAGAATAGCGTAGACTTTGTAGCAATCTGATAGAGATCTATAAAAGAGTTAATGGGTGGGACAGCGTCCCTGTTGATTATTCCAGTTTAACAGACTGGGGAGGACTGGGGACAGGAGTTATACTGTGTAAGAGTAGGAATAAACTGGATGTTAGGCGGTTCTTCTCCCAGAGAGTAGTGAGCCTCTGGAATACATTGCCAGCTGGTAGGATGGGTGCTGACTCTTTGCATTGCCTTCAAGAGGGATCGGACCCGTTCTTGACTGGGGCAGAGATCACATCATTTATAAATAACACTTGGATCGCGTGATCTCCTGGATTGGCTTTGATCGTCTGAGAGGGTCGGAGAGGAACATAGAAACACAGAAGATAGGAGCAGGAGTAGGCCATTTGGCCCTCGAGCCTGTTCCGCCATTTAATGAGATCATGGCTGATCATCCAAATTCAGTGCTCTCTCCCTGCTTTCTCCCCATATCCTTGATCCCTTTAGCCTTAAGAAATATATCTAACTCCTTCTTGAATATATTTAATAAGTTACCTCAGCTGCCTTCTGTGGTAGAGAATTCCACAGGTTCACCACTCTCTGGGTGAGGAAATTCCTCCTCATCTCAGTCTTAAATGGCTTACCCCTTATCCTTAGACTGTGACCCCTGGTTCTGGACTCCCCCGCCATTGGGAACATCCTTCCTGCATCTAGTCTGTCTAGTCCTGTTAAAATTTTATAAGTTTCAATGAGATCTTCTCTCATTCTTCTAAACTCTAGCGAGTATAAGCCCAATCGACCCAATCTCTCTTCATATGTCATTCCTGCCATCCCAGGTATCAGTCTGGTGAATCTTCACTGCACTCCCTCCATGGCAAGAACATCCTTCCTCAGGTAAGGCGACCAAAACTGCACGCAATACTCAAGGTGTGGTCTCACCAAGGTCCTGTACAACTGCAGCAAGACATCCTTGCTCCTGTACTCGAATCCTATCGCTATGAAGGCCAACATACCATTTGCCTTCTTAACCGCCTGCTGTACCTGCATGCTTACCTTCAGTGACTGGTGCACAAGGACACCCAGGTCTTGTTGCACTTCCCTTTTCCCAATCTATTGCCATTCAGATAATAATCTTTCTTCCTGTTTTTGCCACCAAAGTGGATAACCTCACATTTATCCACATTATACTGGAACTGCCATGCATCTGCCCAATCATCCAACCTGTCCAACTCATACTGGAGTTTCTCTGCATCCTCCTCACAGCACACACGCCCACCCAGCTTTGTATTGTTTGCAAACTTGGAGATATTACATCTTGTTCCCTCGTCTAGATCATCTATATATATAAAGCGGCTCTTCTGTCTGTCTGTCTGTCTGTCTGTCTGTCTGTCCGTCCGCCTGGTCTCGATGCGTTTGGAAGTTACAGAGCGTACCGATGCGCGCGTCGCCTCAAAAGAAAGCTTGCGATTCCGGACCGGTCATCGGCCTATTTACGTTTCGGCCGGACAAAAATCCCGCCGCGGTATCCCAAAAATGTTCAGCGTTCCGCTCATTAGCATCTCATTAGCGACCGTGTGACGTCGAGGTCTTCCTACAGTTGAGTGTCGAGTGACTCGACGATTGACCAATCCTACGCTTCGGTGACCTGACCGGTCGACCAATCGGTGCGTGTGTGGGCGGG